>NC_091438.1:27950854-28272884 GCF_964237555.1 Oryctolagus cuniculus | reverse complement strand
CTTATTAAGATATTACAGTGTTTTTGGTATGTGATTTCAATTCCGTAAAGGAAAAAATGGAATTTAGAAATTATGAAACTGAAGGCATATACAACATCCTCAACTTCAATGGTTTCCAGATAATAATCCATGATATGTGCAATAGAGGGAAGAGCTACATTTTGTAAGGCCCTTTCTCTAAGAGCTATATACATATTTAACCTCAGCTTTACCCAGAACCTCCACATGAACGAACCTTCTGTCTCCCATCTCTCCACTCAGCTCTCTCTTGCAAAATAGTTCCAACTGTAACGTTATGGGATTTAAAAAAACTACCCTTGAATTTAACTTCTGTATTGAATTATGTTTGTTTCAAATTTTGATTCTACTTGTGAAATACACCACACCCAGTTTATAATGTAATTGACTCAGAACATCAGGATCTCTGCTTTGGAATAGATCTTATGTATTTAGTTATTCACCATCATATCAGCCCTGTCTTTTTGTGATGATGATGGCAAATCTAATGAAAGTTGGCTCATGATCCTCCCCTCTGAAACAAAACAAAACAGAGTACTTCTGGCAGGTGGATTTATTGGCTCTCTTAATTGAAAAGTCTTGGGATAGAAGCAGTGTCAGACACAGCTGTAGCCAGAGACACAACGGGTCCTGCGACAACCTAGCTGTTCTACACTTTCAGCTCTGCCTCTTAAATAGTAGCTTCATTCTTGGGTTCTGTGAAATGACAAGAAAGTTACCTGAAGTTCAAGGCTCGGTTGATTTCAGACCTAAACCAACAGCAAAAACAGTATCTTCTTTCCCCAATCTGTCTTTCTCTCAAGTCTTAGGAAAAGACTCATTGCTTCTCACAATATTGTCAAGGAAGAAGGTTGAATGGATGCTAGATGCACAAGCAAAATAATAGGAGGAATTTCTCCTTCTCAAATGGCTAGTGGGAAATTGTTATTTAAATTGGGCAATCCTCAACCATAGATTTTCTATATGCTAGACTATTTGGAGACAATCCAAATTTCTATGGCCTTCTCCAAGCATCTCATCACACGATAAACAGCTCCTGGTTTCATTGTGTGTGAGGCAAGCTATGAGGTTTAAAGAAGCAGATATCTGTTGTACCAACTTTCATAATGCCCACTTTTTCACATGAGCCATTGGATATGTCACCCTAGTATTCAGGAAAAATAGCAAGGAAATAATGGAAAGTTCTTTTGAGTGTTATCTACTTATATACAATTCATATACCAAGTTAATAAAAATAACTAATGAAATGTATAAATGAAACAACTAAGGCAAACAGAGAGCAACTCACATCATTGACTGTTGATCCATGAAGATTAATCTGTTTTAGTCCATCCTTATCCCGAACCAGAAATGAGTTAGGACTACACTACTGCTCATGTTTATTGGGAAGCTTAGGGGCTGTGGAATAACTCTGGAATGCACACAGTAGGCTCCTGGGAAATGTTTTCTGTGACCTCGTGGAATCCCACAGAATGCTGACTTTCACCAGAGATGGTCTACTTTGGTGTTTGTTATCTTCAGCCAAAATTATTTTTCCACTATCTTAATCAGGGTGAATAGCTGTTGCCATTTTTTTTTTTTTTTCTATTCTGATACTTCTAAAATCCCTAGACGATTGATCCGAGTTCTCAACCACTGCATATCTTTTTTTCTGTTGTGTGACAGGGATAAAAATATCACTTAATCAGTTCTACAATCTAGACAAATATTGAGAGATGTTTCCAGTCTTATAAAAAGGATGAATCTCAGGTCTTTTTCTCTCTGTCCCAATATTGAGTGGCCTGTAGTAGAGGAGTTTTTCAAAGTCCCTACAATCAAGAAAAGACAGAATCAGAGTTTCTCCAGTTTGTACATATATATTATATCCACCTTTAGATATCTATGGAAAGGATCTGAGCTGGTGAAATCTAATTTACATTTTGAAATCACCTGTTCTTCTTGGTTTTGGTAAATATATATCTTCTAGAAATGAAAAAATTTCTTTGAAAACTCTTATAAATGCAGCTACCAGTTTAATGCTTATATGAGGTACATAGACTCTGTGGATTTGATTTCCATGGGCTACACAAGATTCCTTGCTATAGCTTTGGAACCTCTTAGGGTGAGGCACCACTGGCTCCATTGTCATCACACATTTGTTAATTCTGAGTCTGTCTTAACAAGTTAATTATTATTATTATTTTTTTTTTTTGACAAGCAGAGTGGATAGTGAGAGAGAGAGACAGAGAGAAAGGTCTTCCTTTGCCATTGGTTCACCCTCCAATGGCCGCCATGGCTGGTGCGCTGAGGCCAGCACACCACGCTGATATGAAGGCAGGAGCCAGGTACTTCTCCTGGTCTCCCATGGGGTGCAGGGCCCAAGCACTTGGGCCATCCTCCACTGCCTTCCCGGGCCACAGCAGAGAGCTGGCCTGGAAGAGGGGCAACCGGGACAGAATCCAGCTCCCCGACCGGGTCTAGAACCCGGTGTGCTGGCACCACTAGGTGGAGGATTAGCCTATTGAGCCGTGGTGCCGGCAACAAGTTAATTCTTAAGTCTGCCTTAGCAACTATATTTTTTGAAGTAAATTCAAATTAGGTCAGCCCACTATTTTCTCTATGTGTTTTCTTAGAAATTTAAGAATACAGAAATTTTTTAGTTAATATATAGTAACCTTAAATGTGTAGCTTTGATATACTATATACATTTTATATAAATAGTATATTTGATACACTATATATTATATACTGTATATTATATCTATGATATATAATACTATATAGTATATAGTATTAAAATACTATATTATATACTATATGGTATATATATAAATACTGTGGTATACACTATACATTATACTATAGTATTATATACAATATATACTATATAGTATATTGTATATACTATACATATTATCTTATATAGTGTAATATATATTACAAATATTATATATTATATATTATATAGCATTATATATATCTTTCTGGCTGGTTTTTGTTACTTGTTTCTTTATGTTGACTTTGTCCTTAGCATAATTTCCCACCTGAGTAAAACCAGTCTCTGAAGCGTTGTGTATGGTGAACAGCAGGACCCTCGCTGCTTCTCCCCGCACGCCCTCCCCAGCCAAGGCCATACTCCTCGGGTGGGCTCTGTGGTCCAGGTGTCCTCACGGTTCTGTCGCTGGAGAGCAGGTGCTCTGGTTAACACGAGGGTCCTAGGAGCACGCAGCCTCGGATATAATATATTATAAAATATATAATATATAAGTTATAACATATAATAATATATAATGTAATATATAATATTAATGTATTAACATATATTATAATAATAAAATAATATATTATATCATAATAAAATATATTATATTATAACATTATATTAATATATATTATTATATATTTATATATAAATGTGTACATTATCATTTATATATAAATATATATTTGATATATATTATTAATTATATAGTATATTATAATGTATATAATATAATATGTATTATATTATATATTATTATATATCGTTTTTATATATTGCATATATTACATATTATATAATATATAATATATTTATATATATGAATATAATATATAATATATAAAACAATATATAATATATAATATACAATATTATATATATTATATAATATAATGCATAATAATATGTTATATAATGTATTATATAATATGTATTATATACATTATAATATACCATATATTGTATGTGATATATTATAATACATATATAATATATTATAATACAGTATTATTATATTATGTTAATATATTATATAATATAATATATTATAATATAATATTGCATTATAATACTATATTTTAATAATTACATTATATAATATAATATATTATAATATGACAATATATTATATGTACCGTATAATATATACTATATACTATGTTATATAAGTATATGATATATAATACTATAAAATATTATATGCATATGTTGTATATGCATATGCTATATATATATACTATATTTTATGCACATAGTGTACATGTATATTTGGTGTACATATGTATATATACATATATAATAAAATATAATATAATATAATAATAAATGTATATTATATACAAATATGTATATAGTGTATAATATATACATACTATATTATATATTGTATATTACATATTGTATGTGGGGAGCAACTCGGACTAGACTAAGTTACTGGAATTAAGACTTATTCTATGCATCTGCTCTCCCACAATATGGCTCTGAGAAGGGAAACAGCTTCTACACAGCTGCCTCCAGTTCAACCAATAAACTGTAGGACCTACTCCTGATTGGAGGAGAGCAGCGTACTCGGCGTGTGGGTAGCAGAGTTGGGATTGGCGGAAGAGGACTATAAAGGAGGAGAGAGACAACATGCACCAGGAACATCTAAGGGGAACACCTGTGCAGCCCCCGAGAGAGCCAGCCGGCCGGCGGTGTGCCGCTCCCCCGCGGAAGTGGGGAATGTGGCAGGGGGAACCGCCCCTTCCACGGAGGTGGAAGGGACGGTAGCCAACCTGGGAAGAACCAGCAGCAAACCCGGGGAGGGCCGAGCAGACAAAAGAACAGCGCAGGGTCCTGTGTCGTTCCTCCACGAAGACGGGGAGTGACATAATGGTGCCGTGACTCAGATATGAAGCCTAGGCAGGGCTTAGTGTCGTTCCTCCATGAAGAGGGGGAGCGACAATTGTATATTATATTACATAGTATTATATATAAGTATATATAATCTACTATATAATATATACTGCATATTATATATAATTATATATAATATATATGTAAGCATAATATATACTTATACAATATATATTTATAATTATATATATAAGTATATAATATATATTTTATATACAAAGTGTATAGTATAAGTATATAAGTATATAATAAAGCATATAATAAATAATATATAGTATAATAATATACATTAATATATATTAATAATATATTAGTATGTTAATATACTATATTATATATAAATATAATATATATTAATAATATATAAATAATATATAAATAGTATATTATTAGTGTTTTATATATTATAATATATCACATAGTATATTATATATTATATATTGTAAATATTATTTATATATTAATAATATATTGATAATATAAATAATACATGGTATATAATAATAAAGTATATAATAAAGTATACTTATATATAAGTGTATAATAAATATATAATAAAGTATATGTATGATATAAATATATAATATATAAAGTATATATATATAATACTGTATAGTACTATGCACTATATACTATACAGTATATAATATATACTGTATAATATATAAGTATATAATATATAATATTATATAGTATTATTACATATACTATATACACATATACTATATATGGTATTATATACATATACTTTATATACATATACTATATATATTATATACATATACTATGTACATATATAATTTACAACATTTGGAACTAAAGAGGGAGTAATAGCCATTATCTTCACAAATACAAAATCTTCTTTGGAAATCAGATTGATCATATTTGTAGAGCAAAGCCTAACTGTGATTTTTATTAAGTTTTTCAAAGAATTTAGGAGAAATCTTATCCAGACTCACATGTGTACACCCACATAAACTGAAGAAGATGAGTGGGTTAGTGTGGATTTAGATTGAAGAAGTCAAATGGCATAAATGAATAGATTAGGCATCAAATCCCGTAGTTACTTGGGGAAGTTGATTGGATCAAATGTGAATTGTCAAAAGACCAAATTTCAACCAATTGAATTTCAAAGATCTGATTGGATTTTACTCAATTCATGAGCCATGCAGCCCTCAGGCTACGTAATAGAAAGGAATTCTAAGGAACTAATACAGCAGGCTCCATCATATAAGCAGAAAGAAGAGGTAAGCAGGACCAAGAAGTAAATTGCAATTGGCCATTTCAAGGTTCTTAATAGGGATGTGAATGAAATCTTCTTGGCTTAATGAGACTTGGCTGCCACTGCTCTCCTGATTTCTTTCTTTCTTTTTTTTTTTTTTTTTTTAGTAAATATAAATTTCCAAAGTACAGTTTATGGATTACATTGCCCCCCCCATAATTTCCCTCCCACTCGCACCCCTCCCATCTCCTGCTCCCTCTCCCATTCCATTCACATCAAGATTCATTTTCAATTATCTTTATATACAGAAGATCAATTCAGTATATATTAAGTAAAGATTTCAACAGTTTGCACCCACCCAGAAACACAAAGTGTAAAAATACTGTTTCAGTACTAGTTATAGCATTACTTCACATTGGACAACACATTAAGGACAGATCCCACATGAGAAATAAGTACTCCTGATTTCTTAAAAGAGCTCTCCTGATTTCTTGAAAGATTAGATTAACACATGAGTAACTTAGGTTTCAGTTTAGTGACATGGAACTTCAGCATGAATAAATCCACTTTGAGATTGCTTTTTTTTTTAGCATCATAACTCCAGCTACTTCTGCTATATGTCTTCATAGAGTAAGAGATGTTTTCATTTGGATCTGCCTTTACTTGGAGTATTATAATATTCTTAAAGATTTAACTCACATTAAAGTTTATGTTCAAACATTCATCGACTATCTGCTACCTTGAGCTCAGCCATTTTCCCTCTTCTGTAATGGTCACTATTTTTTATTTACCCACTTGGCCAAAGAGATCTGGTTTGTTTATTTTGTAATCCTTTGTTCTAACATATTGGGATATGGTGAGCAGTCACCATATTTATTGTGAATAAATATAATGTGGTAGGACACTTTGGTTGATTCCATATTTTGGTTATTGTGAACAGTGTTGGTAGAAACATGGTGGTACAGGTATCTCTGATTTAATGTTGTTCATGTTCAGAAGTGGGATTGCTAGATCATATGGCAGGTTTTTTCTAGTTACAAAAGTAGAAAAGATAACTTCATGCTGTTTTCTTAACCTAAAAATCTTTTATTTAAGGTATACAAACTTCATGCATTTCATATATACCAATTTAGGAACAGAGTGATTCTTCCTAGCCTACCTTCCCTCCTGTCTACACTCCCACCATTCTTCTTCCTCTCTCTCCTATTCCCATTCTTATTTTTTCACAAAGATCTATTTTCAATTAATTTTATACACATAATAGTAACCCTACACTAAGTAAAGAGTTCTACAAATAGTATGAAGGAAAAAAAGCTTGTTTTACACAGTAGTTGCACTAATTTAAATTCCCACCAACAGTATATAAGAGTTCCCCTTTTCCCACATCATCACCAGCATTTATTGTTCTCCGTCTTTTGGATAATAGCCATTTTGAATAGTATGATATGATAGGTCATTGTAGTTTTGATTTGCATTTCTCTGATAGCTAGTGATGTTGGACATTTTTTCATATATCTGTTGGCCATTTGTATTTCTACTTTTGAGAACTGTCTATAGATATCCTTTGCCCGTTTCTTAACTGGATTGGTTGTTTTCAGGTTAAGTTTTTTGAGTTGTTGATGTATTCAGGATATTAATAATTTGTCAGATAGGTACCTAGCAAGTATTTTTCCCATTCTGTTGGATGTATCTTCACTCTGTTAATTGTTTCCTTTGCTGTTGTGAAACTTCTGAGTTTGATAAAGCCCCATTCAGTTAATTTTGCTTTTGTTCCCTGTGCTTTGGGTCTTCATGATTTTTACTTGTGGAACTCTCTGTTTAGTGGAGCATTAAGCCTTTGACTATAATGTAAATTAAAAATATGTTCCTCAAAAATTAAAGAAAGAAGGAAAGAAAGAGAAGAAGGGCAGGAGGAAAGGAAGATGGATGGGAGGGAGGGAGGGAGGATCATTATATTATTAGAATGTATCTGTGAACTACATTGAATCTGTTCTCTGTATTAATATCACATTAACAAGAGAATTGTGTTTTTAAATTCAATTTTTAAAAAATGAAATTGTGTATAGCACACAAGCAGGTCCAAGAATCAAATAGCATGCAAAACCAATTTTTAGTTATGTCTGTCAGGCCCTTAGTATAAATTTTATTTCAAAAATCTCAGAACATCAAATTGATTAGATTGTCAGCAGTTCCTCAAACCATTTTCTCCTGATGGTGAGAAATCTCTGTTACTATTATGAGAAGAAAAACCAGGAGTCAGAGGAATGAATATTATGAATCAAATGTAGGTGTGATGGAAAAATACTACTCTGTCTCTAAAAACAAAAAAATGCATTTAACTTCATTTAGAGGAATAAAATTCCATAATTTATACTAAGAAATGTATAACAGCCGGCGCTGCGGCTCAATAGGCTAATCCTCCGCCTATGGTGCCGGCACCCTGGGTTCTAGTCCTGGTTGGGGCACCGGATTCTGTCCCAGTTGCTCTTCTTCCAGTCCGGATCTCTGCTGTGGCCCAGGAAGGCAGTGGAGGATGGCCCAAGTGCTTGGGCCCTGCACCCACATGGGAGACCAGGAGGAAGCACCTGGCTCCTGGCTTTGGATCAGCATGTGCCAGCTGCAGCACGCCAGCTGTGGCGGCCATTTGGGGGGTGAACCAATGGAAGGAAGACCTTTCTCTCTGTCTCTCTCTCTCTCTGTCTCACTCTGCCTGTCAAAAAAAAAAAAAAAAAAAAAAAGAAAAGAAAAAGAAATGTATAACAACATCTTTGAAACAAAAACTGTTGAACATTTATTATAAATTCATAATATGAATCTGATTAATGAACACAAATGATATTAAAGGATTTTAAATTATGAATTCACTTTTTAAATATCAGCAGATAAAACTGCATAGCACATATAAGCCTAAAAATTTTGTTAATGTCTTTATTTTGTTAATAATTTCAGATACTGTTGATGACGCATTATTTCTAAATTATTGCCAGCAAAGCTCAGACAGGGTCTGTCATATGAAGCTATGTCCAATTATGCTTTCACTCCTTACCAGTTCATGGCTTATGTGAATGAAGCCCTCTACCTTGCAGTCTATTTATTGTAATTTGCAGTTATTATCTAGCTTTATATTATGATTTCTATAAAATAGTACAGACCTTAGCATATAACATGCACACATTTTAAATTGATTATTAACAATATTAAAGATGGAAAAAATAAACGAATATATGAATGGTCATAAATAACAATGGGTATTATTTGGTTCAAGTTTTCATTTAAATCACTCATGGAATATCAATAAAAATTATAAGAAGTTTGACCCAATGCAAAATGTGGAAGATACAAAATTCTTCTAAAGCAATTCAAAAGCATTGTCTAAATTTGCTTCTAGTAAACATGACATTTTGAAGGAATATTTATTCAGTTGAGTAGAAGACTTTTTGTGTCTCCTAAAGAACCAATTTCCCTTATAATTTTACTCCTTCTGCTCTTCAAACACATTTTCATTTCTTTCAAATACTTTATATTAAATTAAAATATATTATTATATACAATTTAGTGAGGAGGATGATTCAATGAATATGCACGTTACTCATTTAAGATGATTTTTTTCATAGCTTTAATATTTGAAAAATTACATGATTCCAGTATTTTGACATTTCAGATAACAACAAACTGAAATAGGAACTATTGTTTGGAGTTTTGTCATTAAACTCTAAATTTTAAAATAAACATAGTTTGTTTTACTAAAGTAAAAAAAAAAAGAAAAAGAATAGTGAGCATAAAGACAAGGCTATGGAAATGATTGAGTCTGAAAAAAAGAAAGAAAAAAGATTAAAGAAATGTGATGAGAGACTTAGAGATTCATGGACCAACGTATGCATCGTGAGAGTCCCAGAAGGAGACAACATAGACATAGAAAATAGAAACTATTTGAAGAAATGATGGCTATAAATTTTCCAGGCATCCAAGAAGCTAAATGAACTCTAAGTGGGATAAATAAAAACAAAAAGAAACAAACAAAAAAAGAAGACACACAATAAACTGCTGAAAGTCAAAGACAAAGTAAGAGACGAGCAATTCATCATATACAAGTGTACTACTCTCATTGACATACTCATCAATTATCAGCAAATTTTGTCATAAAAATTGGATGCCAAAGCACAGTTACATGATATAGTCAAAGCTCTAAAACATGAGAAATCTGTCAGTTAGGAGCCTCATATTTAATAAAGTTGTCCAATAAAAATGAAGGTGAAATTCAGATATTCTCAGATAAACAGTAGCTGAGGATGTTACTGCTACACTCACTCCTTGTGAAATTCCAAAAGGTGTCCTTTAGGTTGACATAAAAGTACTCTATACAGCAATTTAAAGACATATAAATAAAAAAAAAAACATTTCAATGAAGGTAAATGCAAGAGCAATTATAAAATCTGATGTTATTATAACATTAATTTACAACTCTACCTTTTCTCCCACATGACATGAGACTAATGCTGAAAGCAGTCAGAAAACTGTCATTGCTATAACTTTGGTTTGTAACTCTTTGTTTTGTTTTCTACGTAATTTAAGATAATAATAAAACAAAGGAATCATCAGTTTGTGTACTATACTATATATATTATATATATAAACACACACACACAAAAGAAAGTTATCAAGACACGCAAATGTTTCACTACAAAAAAAAAAAAAAGCAAAAAAGAAGACAGTAATGCAAGAAATGAAGGACAAATAAATTACAAGATGAACAGCCAAAAGCAATAGAAAAGTAATAGAGATAACTCCTTCCTTACAAATAATTACCTTAAATGTGAATGGATTAACCTCACTTATTTAACCAAAAGAAAAAGATTTTCAGAATGGATAAAATAAGATCCGAATATACTATGTTTACAAGAAACTCACTGTAACTTCAAAAGGAAAAGGAGATTGAAAGTGAATGGGTATAAAAAGATATTTGGCACAAGCAGTATTTAAAAAAGTAGAAGTGGGGGCTGGTGCTGTGGTGTAGCGGGTAAAGCTGCTGCCTGCAGTGCTGGCATCCCATATGGGCACCAGTTCGAGTCCTGGCTACTCTACTTCTGATCCAGCTCTCTGCTATGACCTGGGAAAGCAATAGTGGTGGCTCAAGTCCTTGGACCCCTACACCTGCATGGGAGACCTGGAAGAAATTCCTGGCTCCTGGCTTCAGATCATCACAGCTCTGCCTGTTGCAGAGGGAGTAAACAAGTAGATGGAAGACATTCTCTCTCTTTCTCCATCCCCTTCTCCCTCCCTCTCTCTCTCTGCCTCTGCTTCTCTCTGTAAATCTGCCTTTTTAAATATATTTATTTATTTATTTGAAAGAGTTACACAGAGAGAGGAGAGGCAGAGAGAGAAAGAGAGAGGTCTTCCATCTGATGGTTCACTCCCCAATTGATCGCAACGGCCTGAGCTGCGTCAATCTGAAGCCTGGAGCCAGGAGCTTCTTCTGTTTCTCCTAAGTGGGTGCTGGGGCCCAAGGACTTGGGCCATCTTCTAATGCTTTCCCAGGCCATAGCAGAGAGCTGGATTGGAAGTGGAGTATCCAGGTCTTGAATCGGCACCCCTATGGGATACTGATGCTTCAGGCCAGGGCGTTAACCCACTGTGCAACAGTGCTGGCCCCAATAACTCTGCCTTTCAAATAAATAAAAATAAATCTTTAAAAAAGTAGAAATGGCTACATTAATTAAGAAAAAATAAATTAAATTAAAATGTCAAAAGGTTTACAAAAGATAAAGGGCATTGTATTTTAATAAATGTTCAATACAGAAATAAAACTATAATAAACAATTAGACACCAAAGAACAGATTATCAGAATGCATGAACCAAAAATTGACAGTTGAAGAGGGAAATAGTTTTTTTTTTTTTTTTTTAAGATTTATGTATTTATTTGAAAGTCAGAGGTAAGGAAAGAGAAAGAGAGAGAGATATCTTACATCCACTCTGGTTCACTCTAGTTTGTCATAGTTTATCACAATAGTCAGTGCTGGGACAGGCAGAAGCCAGGAGCCAGGAGTTTCATGTGGGTACAGGGGCTCAAAAACTGGGGCCATCTGCTACTGCTTTCCCCAGATTATTAGCAGGAATCTGGATTGGAAGTGGGGCAGCTAGGACACAAATCAGCGCTCATATGGAATGTAGGCATCACAGGCAACAGCTTTACCCTCTGTGCCACAATGCCAACACCAAGAAATAGTTCTTCAGTAATTATTGAAGATTTAAACACTCCACTTTCAATAATGAGTAGAACAAACCAACAAAATGTAAGAATGTTAGTCAGGAAACAGAGATCTTGAACAACACAATCAACAAAATCTGATAAACAGATACAGAGCACTCCACTGAACACCAACAGAACACACCTTCTCACGTACATACAGCTATTTTCCAGTAGATACCAGGCACACCATTAAGAAACAGAAAATTTGAATAGCTTCATAATTAATAAGGAGATTGAATCAGTTATCAAAAATGTCCTGACAAGGAAAATTCTTCTAACCAATGGTTTAACTGCAGAATTTTACTATGCATTTCAAAAGTGAATCTTGATGTGAATGGAATGGGAGAGGGAGCAGGAGATGGGAGGGTTGCGGGTGGGAGGGAAGTTATTGGGGGGGAAGCCATTGTAATCCATAAACTGTACTTTGGAAATTTATATTTGCTAAATAAAAGTTTATTTCTCAAAACAAACAAACAAACAAAAAAAGCACTACTCCTTCTCAAGCTTTCCAAATATCTCAAGTACAGAACACTTCTCAACTCATTCTAAGAGAATAGAATTATCTTCATATCAAAGCCAGATAAAAATCCTACAAGAAAAGATAATTACAGACCCAATACATGTCATGAACATTGATTTGAAATCCTAAACAGAATACTAGCAAACCAGATTCATACTAAAAAGATTTTACACCATGAGCAAGTGAAATTTACCTCTAGAAGGGAAAATGAGTTCAACATGATCAACATGATTGATCATGCAATATACCACATTAATAGAATGAAGCACAGGATGAACCCACATGATTGTCTAAATGCATGCAGAAAAATAATTGACCACAATTCAACACCTTTTCATGGTAAAAAATCAACTTAATAACTAAGAATAGACAGAAACCACTGCAACATAAAAAAAGCAATATATGAAAAACCCACAGCAGGCATACTCAATAGTGAAAAATCAGGAAAAATTTATTCAAGAATGGCCATTTTCACACATTTTTTTCATTTAGTACTAGAAGGTCTAGCCAGAGCAATTATGTAAGGACAAGTAATAAAAACAACCAGATCAGAAATTATCTTTGTTAACAGATGATGTGATCTTATATGTAGAAAACTCTTGAGATTCCACTAAAAATATTAGTACTAATCAATAAATTCAGTAAAATATCAAGACACAAAATCAACACACAAAAAGGAGTTGCATTTTTATGCACTAGTGCAACCCACAGAAGAAATCAAGAAAAAATTCCATTTACAATAACATCAGAAAGAATAAAATACATATGATTTAATATATTATTTTTAAAGATTTATTTGTTTTATTTGAAAGACAGAGTTACAGAGAGGCAGAGGCAGAGAAAGAAAGAGAAACCTTCCACCTGCTGGTTCATTCCCCAAATGTCTACAATGGCCGGAGCTGGTCTAATCTGAAGCCAGGAGCAGGGACCCAATGACTAGGGCCATCCTCCGCTGCTTTGCCAGGCCATAGAAAGACCAGATTGAAAGTGGTACAGATGGGACCCAAAGCAGTGCCAATATGGGATGCCAGCACTGCAGGTGGTGGCCTCACCCATTACGCCACAGCGCCGACCTCTATGATTTAAGTTAATCCAGGATGTGAAAGAGTTATACAGTGAAAACTACAAAACATTGTTGAAGAAAATTAACGAAGATGAAAATAAAAGAAAGGCCGGCGCCGCAGCTCACTAGGCTACTCCTCCACCTTGTGGCGCCAGCACACCGGGTTCTAGTCCTGGTCGGGGAGCCGGAGTCTGTCCCGGTTGCCCCTCTTCCAGGCCAGCTCTCTGCTGTGGCCAGGGAGTGCAGTGGAGGATAGCCCAAGTGCTTGGGCCCTGAACTCCATGGGAGACCAGGAGAAGCACCTGGCTCCTGCCATCGGATCAGCGCGGTGCGCCGGCCGCAGCACGCTGGCCAAGGCGGCCATTGGAGGGTAAACCAACAACAAAAGGAAGACCTTTCTCTCTGTCTCTCTCTCTCACTATCCACTCTGCCTGTGAAAGAAAGAAAGAAAGAAAGAAAGAAAGAAAGAAAGAAAGAAAGAGAGAGAGAGAGAGAGAGAGAGAGAGAGAAAGAGAGAAAGAGAGAAAGAGAGAAAGAGAGAAAGAGAGAAAGAGAGAAAGAGAGAAAGAGAGAAAGAGAGAAAGAGAGAAAGAGAGAAAGAGAGAAAGAGAGAAAGAGAGAAAGAGAGAAAGAGAGAGAAAGAAAGAAAGAAAGAAAGAAAGAAAGAAAGAAAGAAAGAAAGAAAATGAAAAGACATTGCATATTCATGGACTGGTATGCTAAATATCATTAAGATATCAATATTACTTAAAGTGTTATACAGTTTTAATAATCCCTAGTAAAATCTCAATAACTGTTTTGCCAAATTGAAAAGTGCGCCCTAAAATTCATTAGGACTCTCAAGAAATCAAAACAATCTTAAAAAGAAAAACAAAGCTGGAGGACTTCCTGATTTCAAACACATCTAATTTCAAAACTTACCTCAAAGATACAGTCATTGAAACTGCGTGACACTACATACAGTCATGTAGAACAATGGAATAGAACGAGGAGCTCAGAAATAACCTTACATATATGATCAAGGGATTTTTCAACTGGAGTTCCAAAATCAAAGTCTCCTTTGAAAGCGTGGAGAATCTTTATAACAAATAGTGCTGAGACAGCTAGATACTCACATGCAAAAGAAGGACATTAGATTCTTACCTAACATTCTGTACAAAAATTAACCCAAAATGGATCTTTGACTTAGATGTAAGAAACTAAACTATAAAACTTTTAGAAGTAAACAGGAAAAGCTTTGTAACATTGGATATAAGAATGCTTTATAAAATATAGCACTAAAAGCCTACACACACAAAAAAAAATAGACAAATTGAACCTCACTAAATGTAGAAGTTTTGTTCATCAAAAGACAGCATCAACAGAGTAAAAAGGTAACCCACGGAATGAGAGAAGATATTTCCAAATAATTTGTGATAAGGGATTAATATTGAGACTATATAGAGAACTCTTAAAAATTAGCAACAATGAAAAATATACAGCTAGATTTAAAAATGAGCAAAGGACTTGAATAGACATTTTTACAAAGAAGATATACAATTATCCAATAGGTACATAAAAAAGATGTTCACACCTAATTATTAGAGAAATGCACATAAAAGTACAATGAGATACCATCAGAAATCATTAGAATGCCTGTTGCAAACAAAACGAAACAGAAAATAACAAGCGTTAGTGAGGATGGGAAGAAATTAGGATCCTTGGGTGAAAAGGTGGAATGTAAAAATGTGGAAAACAACAATATTATGGCGGTTCCTCAAAAAATTAAAAACAGAATTACTGTAAGAGTCAACATTTTTGCATGCATAATTGAAGACAGGGTTTCAAAGAGATATTTGTACACCCATATTTCATAGAAGCATTGTTCACAATAGCTAAAATGTGGAAACAGCCCAAACATTCACAAATGCTGAATGGATAAGCAAAATCTGGTATATATGAAATGAAATACCATTCATCCTTAGAAGGGAAGGAAATTCTGGCAGATGCTATAATATGGTTGACCCCGAAGGATCTTATATCAATGAAGTTATATAAGCCGGGCACAAAAAAAAAAGCAAGTCACCATATAATTCCACTTACAGAGGTTCATAGAGTAAATCAAATTATACAGACAGTAGAATCATGGTTTCTGGAGAAGGGAGGAGCGGGGAGTTCCTGGCTAATGAGTATAGTTTCAGTTTTGCAAAATGAAAAGAATTTTGGAGATGGTGGTTGCACAATCCTATGAATGGATTTAGTGCCACTGAACTGTATGCTTAAAAATGGCTAAGAAGATAAATTTTTATGTTATGTATATTTTACCACAATAAAAGATTGTGCAAAACATACTTTATAAAAAGTATATTTTTATTGTGCTTCAGTGTCCAACTGGCAACAGTTTTGTAGATCCAAGGAAATAACAGAAATCCTAGGCTTTGGCTCAAAATGAAAATATTCATCCTCTCATCCCTCAGATGATGAGATTTGGGGAGTATCCATAGAAACGGGGACAGTAAATCATTTTTCATCTCTTCCCTAATAAAACTGCAACAGACATTTCAGGTCCTTTCTGCTTCTAAGCGCCTAAGCATATCTCCTAGTTCTTGTTCATTATGTATCAGACCTTACCAGCAATTCTTCTTTGTTTCATTTTAGTTAGTCATTTCTCTCTAGGTAATAGAAAACCAGTTCTCTCTTTGACCTAGTTTGTGCTTTGCCATATTTCCTTGGCACTCTTTGATGTACTTATCCCTCTGCTATCTAATAAGTAGTACACGAATCTGATATTCTGGATGCTTTCCCCTGAGCATTTTCTCATCTGTGGAGGTGTGCTAAGTTACTGATACGTTGACTGGACCACATGCCTGCTGATTTACAGGCTATAAAGAGCCTCTCATCTTTGGGGTGAGTTTATGACAAGCGCCTCTTAGAGGATGATGCTTTGTTCTCTTCAGAGGGAGACTCGAACAAAGGTTATGTAGAATGCAAAGAAATTTTCCAAAAGAGATTGCAATGGCTTCTCTTTAGCCTGAATTAAGGGTGCAAAGCAAATGGCCAAACGTGTGTGTTGCTGTTCTGAGAAAATTTTAGCCTTAATGACACAAATGGATTATTTGATGTTTTTGTTTCATTTTAGAAAAGCACTAAAATAAATCCAATTCTCTTTTATTCAAAAACAGATTTCCAAATAGGTAAATTCTATGTCGAGGAACAGCTTATTTATTATTTTATTCTTTTTAGTATTTTCTTTTTCTACTTAATACCATTGGTTGAATTCTTTACTTAACACAGAATTATTCTTAGGTGTTTATATCCAATGGAAAATTGATCCCTGTTAAAAATAAGAGTGGGAATAAGAACAAGAGGAGATCTATAGCTCGGCACACGTTCCCTCAGACTTACCTCTAAGGGTAAAGCTAGAAATGTGCCATGGGACTCCAAATCCCATTAAGTTGGTAGGTACTGATGCCATCTTACTAGTTAAAGTGATCAGTTTAAGTTCATAACTGATCATAAAGATAGGATTAAGTGTCAAAGGGATCACATAAATAAGACCAAGTGTGCACTAATAATAATTTATAGAATTAAAAAGGAGAGAACGATCCAACATGGGAAGTGAGATACACAGCAGACTCATAGAATGACAAATGCCCTAAATAGCACTCTGGCCTCAGAATCAGCCCTTAAGGCATTCAGATCTGGCTAAAAACCCCATGAGAATTTCACAGGCATGGAAAGCCAAGACACTGTGGCAAAAAATGACATAAATGAAAGATCCCATAAATGAGTGAGATCCCAGTGGAAATAATGGGCCACCAAAGAAGGAGGTACTTTTCTCTGAAGGGAAGAGAGAACTTCCACTTTGACTATGACCTTGTCTAAATAAGATCAGAGTCGGCAAATTCAAAAGGCTTCCATAGCCTTGGCAGCTCATGACAAGAGCCTCGGGTGATCACTGAAGTCATAAATAAGAGTGTCAATTTGTTAAGTCAACAACAGGAGTCACTGTGCACCTGTTCCTCAAGTAAGACCTCTGTCTTTATTGTGCTGTACTATGAGAATTAATGGTAAAACTAGTCTTCAAACAGTACTTTATACTTTGTGTTTCTGTGTGGGTGCATCTTTACTTAGTATACAGTTGATCTTCTGATATAAAGAGAATTAAAAATGAATCTTAATGAAGAATCAGATGGGAAATGGAGTAGGAGGTAGGATGGTTTGGGGGTGGGAGGGCATGTATGGGGGGAAGAACCATGATAATCCAAAAGTTGTACTTACAAAATTTATATTTATTAAATAAAAGCTTTCTAATCTAATTTCTTTTTATAATGGTTACTTTTTAACTTAAAAAGAAAGTATTACATCATTTTTATTCACAAGATAATATGGAAAATTATAAGAATTTTACTGAATACAGTGAATCTGACTTATTCATGCTCCTGCTAGATTCTGTTAATACAGACTATGAAGCTAAAATGTTGTATGTCTTTTCATATATTACCAGTTTTCATCTTCTTGTGGCCTAAAAACTCCTTTAAAAAATGTGTAAGGTATGGTCCCCTCTGACACCAAGCGTGAGCCTTGAGCAGACCTCGGTGAAGGCTGAGACCCAACATTCCTAGCTTAGCCTAAGCACTCCCCACTTTTTACTGGCCTCCTTCTGCAAAGCGACTCAGCACTTCCAGGATCAGGACAACTCCAAAAATTACGTTCTATATAAAAATTCTGGCAGTCACTCTGCAGGTTTTATATGAAGGTTTGATTAATTCTATGCCAAACAGCTTCCCATTGTTGCATCGGCAAAAGATGAAAGTTCTCCCTCACGTGACAACTCTGTATTGAGGGCGTTGCGCATGGGTGTATATTTGGTAGAAGACAGATGCCTCTACTTCAGATACAGGGTTATTTTACTAACAAACATCAAAAGAAAACTCTGCTTCTAACTTGTTCCCCTGTTTTCTTCTATTTGGCTTCTCCAGAGAACAGTGCTAAACTTTGGTGCATAAACAAGGAAATCAGCTCTGCCAGGGGTCCTTGGTGACTGAATGCTTGTTCAAGAAGCCAGATTTCCTTACAGAGCCCAGGGAGTGAGTGTCTTATAAATATTCCTCCCCATGAAGCCCTGAGAGAAGTTAGGAAAGCCTGGTTATGAAAAGTAAATGTAAACTACTTTTGTTGAGAGGCTGCTAATTTAAAAATGTTTGGTATTGAGCTATGTGCATGTAAATGAAGGCAGATGAGTCAAACCCATAGTAGTAGTCTCGGATCCTCTACTTATAAGAGTGGAACTAACTGACCCTTGATAGTTAGCTTCTAATTCTAAACATCTAATTTGAACCTTAGTATATTTGATTGTGACTATAAAGTTAGAGGAAAACATATGATTTAGGCTTTTCAATCAAATCTGAATATTTTTTTTCTTCTTTTAAATTAGGCCTGATTAAAAATATTTCTACTTGATGGAAATTTGGATTGTTTCCAGTTTGGGGCTATTATAAATAAAGCTGCTATAAACATTTGAGTACATGTCTTTGAGAGGACCTACATTTTTATTGCTCTTGAGTAAAAGCAAACAGACTTGCTAGGTTGTAGAATAAGCATGTATATGTGTAGCCACACAAGCATGACTGTACAATTTTGCCTTCCCACCAGCAATGTTCATGAGCTGATCCATATCCTTGCTAAAACTTGGAATGGTGAGATTTTCAAAATTTTGTCATTCTAGTGGCTGTGTATAAACATTTCTCCAAAGACAAACATTCCTGAGCATTTTAAAAAGTGCTTATTTGCCATCTACATATTTACTTTGATGAAGTATCCATTCACATGTTTTGCTTATTTTGAAACGTTACTATTATTATTGAGATGTAAGTGTGCTTTATGTAGCTTGTACAAGTTATTTTTTTAATATTTTTAAATTTATTTGTTTGAGTCATCAAGTTACAGAGAGAGAGAGAGAGAGAGAGAGAGGAGAGAGAGGGAGGGATCTCCCATCCACTGGTTCACTCCCCAAATGACAGCAACAGCTGTAGCTGGGTGATCCAAAGCCAGGTGCAGGGGCCCAAGCACTTGGGCCACCTTCCACTGCTTTCCCAGGCTATAGAAGAGACCTGGATCTGAAGAGGAGCAGCTGGGATATGAACCAGTGCCCATATGGGATTCCAATGCCGTAGGCAGAGTCTCAGTCCACTAAGCTACAGCACTGGCCCTATACAAGTTCTGTATCAGATACTTTTTTGAAATTATTCTCTCCAACTCTGTGACATACATTTATATTTTCTTTTTTATAAAAGATTTATTTATTTGAAAGGCAGAGTAACAGAAAGAGAAGGAGAGACAGATGGGGGAGAGAGAGAGATATCTTCTGTCTGTTCATTCTAGGTTCTTAAGGTAGAAGCATTGATTATGGATCAAAAAGCATTCTTCACTTCTAATGTAAGTATTTAATGTTAAAAACTTTTCCCTAAGCATTGCCTTAGCTGAATCACACAAAATCTTTTTTTTGGTTTAATTGACATACAATAAAAAGTACTTAAAGTATACAATTTGATAAATTCATAAATATATATTTATTAGAACCATCACCACAATCAAGATAATTTATATTTTATATACATCCTTCTCAAACATTTCCTTATGTCTTTTTTTAAAAGCTTCATTTGGGGCCGGCACTGTGTTGTAGGGGGTAAAGCCACTGCCTGCAGTGCTGGCATCCCATATGGGCACTGGTTCTAGTCCTTGCTTCTCCACTTCCCATCCAGCTCTTTGCTATGGCCTGGGAAAGCAGTAGAAGATGGCCCAAGTCCTTGGGCCCCTGCATCCTTGTGGAGACCCAGAAGAAGCTTTTGGCTCCTGGCTTCAGATCGTCACAACTCCAGCTGTTGCAGCCATCTGGGAAGTGAACCAGCAGATGGAAGACCTCTCTCCCTCTCTCTGCTTCTCCTTCTCTCTCTGTGTAACTCTGCCTTTCAAATAAATAAATGAATGTTTTTTTTTTTTTTTAAGAGAGGCAGAGGCAGAGAGAGAGAGAGAGAGAGAGAGAGATACAGAGAGAGATCTTCGAACTGGAACTGCCAAACCTGGGCTGATCCAGGAGCCAGGAGCCTCCTTGGGTCTCCCACATGAGTGCAGGAGCCCAAGGACTTGGACCATCTCCTGCTGCTTTCACAGGAGCATTAGTAGAGCTGGATCAGAAGTAGAGCAGCTGGCCGGCGCCGTGGCTCACTTGGCTAATCCTCCGTCTTCGGTGCTGGCACCCCAGGTTCTAGTCCCGATTGGGACGCCAGATTCTGTCCTAGTTGCTCCTCTTCCAGTCCGGCTCTCTGCTGTGGCCCAGGAGTGCAGTGGAGGATGGCCCAAGTGCTTGGGCCCTGCACCCACACGGGAGACCAGGAGGAAGCACCTGGCTCGGTGCTCATGTTGGATGCCTGCACCAAAGGCGGCAGCTTTACCCACTATGCCACAGTGCCAGTCCCTTCTTATGTCTTTTTACAGTCTCTTGTGTTCGCTTCCGCAGCACATATACTTTGTATACTCTCTCTCCATCCTACCCTTCATCACTTGCTTCCATTCCTCCATTGATCTAATTTTTTTCACTATAGATTAGCTTTCTTTTCTATATATTCACAGTAGTGGAATAGTAAAATATATAGTCTCCTGTAATGAAGAATACTTATTTGGGGATTCATCCACATTATAGTGTATATCAATAATTCATTATTTGTTGTTGCATTGTATGGATGTACCACAATTTTCATATCCATTCACGTATCCAGGAGTGGTTGTAGTCAGCTTTAGTGTGTTACATATAAAGTTGTATTAGTGTACTCATTTTCTCTTGAGTAAATACCTACTAAAAGAAAGGTTGGGTTATAGAGTAAATGTAAAGCTTTTTAAGATACTGATCTGTGGTAACTAATAGGGTACTTAAAATGCAGTGTATTGAAGTGAAATTGACATTTTGAGATTCAATGATTGTTTACAGCCTTTTTCTCAACTGTTGAGGAACAGTGTTTTTTCTTCATATTATTTGTTGAACTCTTTACTTAGTGTAGGGTTAACCTTATAAATATAAAGTAATTGAAAATAGATGTTTGTAAAAATTAAGAGTGGGAATAGGAGAGGGAGGAAGAAGAAAGATGGGAGTGTGGGAAGGAGGGACATTAGGATGGAAATATCACTATGTTCCTAAACCTGTAAATATGAAATACATGAAATTTGCATACCTTGAATAATATTTAAAAAATACTGAAAGTCTATTATGTAAAGTGGTTACCCACTTTATATTCCAGTTAGCAGGAGATGAAAATCCCATTTACCCTTCTTGTATATTTTTCCTAAACTTTATTATTGCCTTTGAACATATTGACTTAAAGTAGTCTTTCATAAATATTTTTAAAATATTTCAAAATACTTTAAAAAATGCTTAAGAGTCCCATATTGACATTTCATTTATGGACAAAAGCTCTTCAAGATGCTATCACTCCCAGGAAAAACAACAGGGCACAATGATTTTTTTTTTTTTTTTTTGACAGGCAGAGTGGACAGTGAGAGAGAGAGACAGAGAGAAAGGTCTTCCTTTGCCATTGGTTCACCCTCCAATGGCCGCCACGGCCGGCGCACTGCGCTGATCCGAAGGCAGGAGCCAGGTACTTCTCCTGGTCTCCCATGGGGTGCAGGGCCCAGGCACTTGGGCCATCCTCCACTGCACTCCCTGGCCACAGCAGAGAGCTGGCCTGGAAGAGGGGCAACCGGGAAAGAATCTGGCGCCCCGACCGGGACTAGAACCTGGTGTGTCAGAGCCGCAAGGCGGAGGATTAGCCTAGTGAGCCACGGCGCCAGCCCCACCGTGATGATTTTTTTTTTTAATATTTTATTTATGTATTTGAGAGGTAGAGTTACAGACAGTGACAGGGAGAGAGAGAGGTCTTCCATCCACTGGTTCACTCCCCAAATGGCCAAAATGGCCAGAGCTGAACCAATCTGAAGCCACGAGCCAGGAGCTTCTTTGGGATCTTCCATGTGGGTGCAGGGGCCCAAGGACTTGGGCCATCTTCTACTGCTTTTCCAGGCCATAGCAGAGACCTGGATTGGAAGAGGAGCAGCTGGGACTAGAACCGGCACCCATATGGGGTGCCAGCACCATAGTTGGAGGATTAACCTACAGTGGCACAGCGCCAGCCTCCCACAATGGTGCATTTTTGCAACAAATATCAAATGCATTATTTGATTCAGTTCTATCTTGTGTCAAAGCTGGGGTGTAAGCCTGAGTGCTTTGCCAGCTGTGTTTACAGCTAACCTGAGGAAATGGGCTGGCATGCAAAGGAAGGAACAATTAAAGAAAGACAGAGTGAACAGAGAGAATAAAATGGGGAGGGGGAACATTTTGATAGAATTTTAAAACTCCTGGTTTTAGCACTTGGTTTCATAGACAATATATTCAACTTTTTGCTTTAAAGAAAGAAGTTTATCCTATCCTTGACCAAAAATACATACCCTAATTGACAAAAGCATAGCAATCCAGTAAAATTAATGTATGAATCAATCAATGAATGAACAAGACAGACGATAACTTATTGCTAAATTATACTTTTCTATTTCTACCACTTCCTTTCCCAAGCTACCCAGTGAAATCAGAAAAATTCAAATGTGAAAGTGAGAATCTCCTGTGAGCCATTAGAGGTAGAAAGAAACTATTGCTTTCTATGTTTCTGAAAAGCTACTGTTTAAAGACAATGTTGAGGCTTTTCCACACGTCCTCCTGGGGTCCTGTAGCATTGCCACCTCTTTTGTCTCATTGTGTTTCTGCAACATGAAAAAGACCAGTTATTTTCCTTTTCAAGAGGCTGCAGGAATTTTTTTAAGATTTATCCATTTTATTTGAAAGTCACAGTTACACACAGAGAGGAGATGCAGAGAGAGAGAGAGAGAGAGAGGTCCTCCATCCGATGTTTCACTCCCCAATTGGCTGCAACAGCTGGAGCTGTGCTGAACCGAAGCCAAGAGCCAAGAGCCTCCTCCGGGTCTCCCATGCGGGTGCAGGGACCCAAGGACTTGGACCATCCTCCACTGTTTTCCCAGGCCATAGCAGAGAGCTGGATCAGAAGTGGAGCAGCCAGGACTCGAAACAGTGCCCACATAGGATGCTGGTGCTTCAGGCCAGGGCGTTAACCCACTGCACAACGCCAGCCTCAAGGCTGCAGGAATTTATATAAGAAATAAGTGTAGATGAGTGATACTCAGATCATTATACTTCAGCTTATAAACTTATAAACTCTTTGTGCAATTTTATAAGTTTATGCCCCTTTACTTGTTTTAAAACTCCCAGTTGAGTTTTGTCACCATCAATGAGTATTCACATGTTTTTTGAGTTTTGATTCTAAAGCTCTGTTGAGCATGTACACATGCAATTTCCATGTTTGAAAGCTATCCACAATAAAACATGGGAAAAATATTACAATTTTCTTTTGTGACTAAACAAACTAGTTCAAATAAATCTTTGGTTTACTTGGACAAGTCCACTTGTCCATAATGAAACTTCCGCTAATAATTGACATAGCCAGTCCCAAAGGGACAAATACCATACGTTCTCCCTGATCGGTGACAACTAACTGAGCACCAAAAAGGAAACCTGTTAAAGTGAAATGAACGCTATGAGAAACGGTGACTTGATCAGCCCTTGCTCTGACTGTTGATGAACAACTTAATATGTTATCCCTCTTAGTATTTTTTTTTGTTTGTTCTACTTAATACTTTTGGTTGAATACTGTAATCAATACACAGTTATTCTTAAGTGTTGAAACTTAACAGAAAAGTGATCGCTGTTAAATACAAGAGTGGGAATAAGAGAGGGAAGAGATGTGCAATTCGGGACATGCTCAAGCTGACTTACCTCAAACGGTAGAATTAGAAACATACCAGGGGATTCCAATTCAATCCCATCAAGGTGGCATGTACCAATGCCATCTCACTAGTCCCAGTGATCAATTTCTGTTCACAGTTGATCATAATGATAGGACTAAGAGCCAAAGGGAGCACATAAACAAGACTAGTGTCTGCAAATACTAGCTGATAGAATCAAAAAGGGAGAGAACGATCCAACATGGGAAGCAGGATACACGGCAGACCCATAGAATGGCAGATGTCCTAAACAGCACTCTGGCCTCAGAATCAGCCCTTAAGGCATGCAGATCTGGCTGAAAAGCCCATGAAAGTATTACAGGCATGGAAAGCCAAAACACTCTGGGGAAAAAAAAAAAAAAAACACCCTACATGAAAGATCTCCGTGAGTGAGATCCCAGTGGAAAGAACAGGTCTTCAAAGAAGGAGGTACCTTTCTCTGAAGGGAGGAGAGAACTTCCACTTTGACTATGACCTTGTCTAAATATGATCAGAGTTGGTGAACTCAAAAGGCCATAGCCTTGGCGACTCATGACAAGAGCCTAGGGTGATTACTGATGCCATAAACAAGAGTGTCAATTTGTTAAGTCAACAACAGGAGTCACTGTGCTCTTACTCCTCATGTAGAATCTCTGTCCTTAATGTGCTGTACATTGTGATTTAATGCTATAACTAGTACTCAAACAGTATTTTTCACTTTGTGTTTCTATGTGGGTGCAAACTGTTGAAATCTTTACTTAATATATGCTAAACTGATCTTCTGTATATAAAGAGAATTGAAAATGAATCTTGATGTGAATGGAAAGGGGAGGGTTGCGAGTGGGAGGGACGTTATGGGGGGGGCCATTGTAATCCATAAGCTGTACTTTGGAAATTTATATTCATTAAATAAGAGTTAAAAAAAGAAGAAGAAGAAGAAATAAAGTATTTACTCACATAAAAAAATAATTGACATAGCCTAGAAGCTCTTCAAAGCATTGCCAAATTATGTGCAGATATAAATTTGAAGCCTCTACATAGGCTTCAAAAATACCTCTGCTCATGTTTACTTTTAACAGTAAAAAAATGCTAAAGCACACTAGGAGTTTTGGCAACTAAGGATGAATGGTTTTCTCTAAGGTTCTTCATATCCTTCACAGATAGAATCTTGTTAACTGAATACCCTAGATTTCTGTCAAAAATCTGCATTTTTGCCATCAAGAAACTCTTAAAGGTAATTCTCAGACTATTCTCTCTCTCTCTCTCTTTCTCTCCCAGAAAAAAAATTTCAGTCCAATGAGTAGTTATAAATGTATTTGCAATATATTTTTGGTTCACTGGGTCCATTGGTATAATTTAATTTAATAAATATTACACACAAAGTCGAAGTAGCTAAAAAACTGACTAGTTAAGGTAATGTGAACAATGGAAAACTAGGAGGTAATTTGCAAGGTGATTGAACTTACAGAGTGGACAAACTTTGAGGTATAAATAGAGAAACCACACCTGGAACAGCAATGCTTGGGTCTACTTCTATCTGACCTGACCAACGCAATCAAACCCGAGCTTTACCAGATGCCTACAGAGTCTGAATTAATTGTCAACTACCTAGTGCTTCAGAGAATAAGGAAGCTAGGGCATTTCTCGATAAAAACCCAACAGAGAATTCTATCCCAGTTGTATTACATGCCGTGCAAGGGAGACATCTTGTGTTCTAATAAGGGTGGGGGTTTTATTTTTGGCAAAGATGGATGGAAAATTTTCCTCCAGTTTCCTAGGTAATCTTTTGGAAGGTAAATTTACCCTAAAGGTTCAAACACAAATATAGCCTCATAAGGCAATGTATATTTTTATCTTGAAATTAAAACACATGCACCTCTTTGGCCAGAGATGGAATTCCTCACTCTCCCTTTTTTATTTTTTTTTAAACATTCCAGGCTTGAAAAATAGAAAGAATGCTCTAACATGTAATCTTGAAGTAGAAGACCATCAATTGACTGGGCTATATTAAAAGCACAGGTTAGAGCTAAATTGAATTTGAAAAATACTTATTGAGAGTCTATTGTGTGCAAACAGCACAGAGCTGAGTGGAAACTATAATCACTTCTACTTTCAGTAAGTTTTAGTCTAGAGAGAAACAAAGATGTGTTTCAAAAAGGCTGTTTAGCTTGATAGAAATTAGAGAGTACAGCACATAATTATAGGAATATTTTACAGAACTAATTGTTGAATTTCCCATGCATGCACATCCTAGCTTCAGAAGAATGTAGGGAAACCAATGGCTGTTTCTCCAAGGGCTGTCATATGCAAGGTAGGAGGGAGTTCTGGCAGCCCAGAAATCAGTCTCTCTCTCACTCATAGCACAGAATGGGAATAAAAAATCAGTTGGATCTCTACTTGCAGGTTTATTTAAAATGGTTCTAGCCAGCGCCGCGGCTCACTAGGCTAATCCTCCACCTTGTGGCACCGGCACACCGGGTTCTAGTCCTGGTCGGGGCGCCGGATTCTGTCCTGGTTGCCCCTCTTCCAGGCCAGCTCTCTGCTGTGGCCCGAGAAGGCAGTGGAGGATGGCCCAAGTGTTTGGGCCCTGCACCCCATGGGAGACCAGGAGAAGTACCTGGCTCCTGCCATAGGATCAGCGCAGTGCGCTGGCCGCGGCGGCCATTGGAGGGTGAACCAACGGCAAAGGAAGACCTTTCTCTCTGTCTCTCTCTCTCACTGTCCACTCTGCCTGTCAAAAAAAAAAAAAAAAAAAAAAGTCTGAAAGGGAAAGTGAGGACATGGATTGCTATACTGTAGAGCAGCGAGTGACAGGGACACAAACACAACCTGAAAATGGTGGGTCCAAATTCCAGAAGGAGGACTTGGGGACCATCCAATCCGAAGTGTCAGGCAGAAATGAATGGCAATGGAGTTGGAACCTGAAGCTTTTGGAGGCTTGATCTTTAAGTAAAACGTGAAACTTAAGGACTAAAATCTGTCTACAAAAATCTTATCTTGTAGTGAAGCACTGTGCCGGACTCAGGAATCTTTCACCAGTCACTGACATGCTAGGGAGACTTTCTGGCACGGGGTGACAATTTAGAGGCAGCACTGAAAGCCTTGGTGTGTTTATACAGTCATGTCCAGTTTACCTGTGTCAGACAAGACTCTGAGAGGCCTAAGAGAAGCAGTTATGTGGGGTCGCCAGTTATCCATGCTGCTGGGAACACCACTAGCCTGGCCAGCCAAAGACAAACACATGCAGCTGCCAGAAGTAACAAAGTAATGGACTTTCCATGAGAAGCTATCGGTTCTGGACAATTTGGTATTTTTAGAGTAAAGACTTATATATAGCAGGTATTGCAATTATTAAGACCTGAACTGATGCGGCTCATGGATTCAGGATAAGGACAAGGAGGAGCCAGTGAAGAAATGAAGCGTCAATGCAGAGAATCTGTGTTCCCAAAGGAGCAGTAAGAAATGAATACTGGGAAAATATACAGTAACTCGCTCTTTATAGCACAGAGTGTCAAAATCTAAGGACTCCTTATGACACCAACAACCTGGCATGAACACATAGTTCATACTGAGAAATAAGGGATTAGGAAAGACATCTTAGCTGCATTAGGGAACTACACTGTGCGTCTTAGAAATGGAAAGACAAGATATGTAATCAGTATTCACACACGCTAATAATCCCTGACGGTCCTTGACTAAACAACCTTGAAATAGAATCTACGAGTACACTCTGACTTTTTATTTTTCAAGATATTTCTTTATAGTCAATGTAATATGTAGGTTTTGAGTTTCTGATTCTCATTAAATTATTTTTCCAGTTATCTAAGACCATGAAATTTTTCAAAGACACTAACAGAACTTTAAAATTCTCCTAAAAAACTAGTGCATAGCAGCTACAAGTAAATATGAAACTCCATAATATTTCTCTATACCTGAGCACAGTATTTTATACACGGTAGGCAAAAAAACCTGGTTGGAATGAAAAAATGAGGTTTCATACTTAATAAGAGAATCCTATATAAAAACTAGTGCTCTTAGTGGGAACCCATTTTATTTCTCCTAAAATGGAAGCATCATTTAATCTAGGAGTGCCAGATGTCATCATTCAATAAAGTATTCAGCACTCTATCTGAATATTCATGAACCCAGATGCCTAGGAAATGTCAAATCACCAACACTCCTGTGAAATTGTGTAGCGGAAACTATTCACTGTACATTTTTGGGAAAACTAGTTCCAGGCTTGAGTCTTTGATTGTACTCAGTTCTGCTTTTCACAGCAGGTCCACTGCCTTAAACACTATAAGGTTTGGGTTGGAATCCTGACTTGTTTCTCTCCCATAAAACTGTTTATTTGGATCTAAGAGCAGAACAAGAGTGACATCACATGCCTTTTTCTTAGCAGCAGACCCTTTATAGCTTTCCCATCATAACTGTTGAAAATAAATTCAATCTCCAAAAGTCATTCATTTGAATTAAAGGCATTTTTTTGAATTTCTAAGTTAAAATGTTAAGTTATCAGAAGTTAAGAGGTTGGGTATGTCAAATGAGAGAACTGTTTACTACAATAGACAGCTTGACATGAAGAACCATTAGTTTGCAATTCTTTCTACTTGTAGTTCATGATACATTCACAGAGAATCATATTACTATAGCACCATGAGAAAAATAAACACTGTAATTCACTTAAATAGAGCATATGGGCAGAATTTAATTCCACCCATCTTAATGCCCAGTGATAAATTGTACAAAAATTAATGCAGAACAAAAGTAGAATAAAATCCGGAAAGAGCATTGAGTGTGAGAATTATACACCACAGCAAAGAATAATTTCGTACTGGTCAAACACTAGGATTTGATATTCTTAAAGTAGCTGTTGAATTGTTATGTGCAAGAGAAGGGACAATTAAATTATAGTAAAGAAAGTAGAATGTGATTTTTTTGTGACACACTTTCAAAATCTCTTATTGCTGGGAGTCTGCATTTATCCTGGAGGCTAAAACATTTGTTCTCTCACTGGGGTGCCTGAATTGGATTCCCAGCTCCAATTCCTGACTCCAGCTTCCTGCTAATGCAGACCTCGGAGGCAGCAGTGATGGCTCAAGTATTTGGTTCTTGTCATCCATGTAGGAGACCTGGGTTGTGTTCCAGCATCCAGACCTCAGCCCTGGCCCAGCCACAGGCATTTGGGGAATAAACCAGTAAATGACAGTACTGCCAACCTGTCTTTGTTGTATCTGCCTTTGTGGCTCTGGCTCTTTCTGTTTGTGTATCTCTCTATTAAATAAAAACATAAAAGGTTTACAATTTTTAACGCATTTAGATTAAAATCTTTCTGCTTTAGCATGACCTACAGACCTATACATACTGTGGCTACTGCTCACATCTCCCAACTTTCTGCTTCTGCTTTCTACCCACTTCATGAGGCTCTGTCACTTGTAGTACTCTTTCTCCCTCCAAATATTCTCTCTAGCCCCTTATCTCCACTCTCATGAGCTCAGATCTTCCTGTACTGTGGCCAGATCCACCACATCTTTGAAGCCTTAGCCACATTTGCTTTCCCTATGGGCAGCCTCTCCTGAACATCCATGTAATATGGCTTTATAGCTTCCTAGTCTCTCTCTAGCTCTTCTCCCTGTTTAATCCTTTATTTTCTTTCATTTATTATTCCCCAAACTAACCTTGTTTAACTGCCGGTTTTTTGTTTCCTTCAATGGGACTCAAACTATGTTGAACACGGAAATCTTGTCTGTCTTTCTCATTGCTTATTTTTGGCACTTGATGCTTGGCTTGTGAAAGGTGCTCAATGAATAGCTACAGAAAAATAGCAGCTCAGATGGTACAGTTCTATTGTGGACAATCGGATCCTAATTTTTAACCTCTGAAGATCGGGCTTCAATAGCCCAACTAGAAGAGCCTACATTCACATTCTCCACCCTTAATATCCACACAAGTAACCATCTGACAAGTTTGTCTAACCCAACCACTCTTCTCTGTTTCTCTCACCCCTATTTATCATTCATACCAAGTCTTTCATCTAGCTTCTCCTATAATTCCTCTTGGATATTCAGCAAATGACACATGGAAATATAGTCTCTGTCATGGGAACCAACACATAATTAACCACCCTTCCCCTAAAGCTCCATTCAGCATCCAGTCTGTTTGGACTGGCAGTTTGTCAGAGCCCAGGATGTTGGTCACTGTCAGAACAGAAGCTTTGCATCCAATTGTTCTAACTCTCTCTGTCTTAATCAAAGGCTCTGTTTCAAGTGGTTAGGATACGCAGTCTTTGGCTTAAACCACAGGTATCCCTGGAAGGAGAACAGGAGGATGGGAAGTCAGTCAATTTGTGGTTGGAATCAGTCCCCAGTGAGGACTGATCTGAGGGAGGCAGTTACACGGAGCAGTTTAGGAATTGGAGGAGTTGGGTGGTTCTGCTGCTTTGGCGACAACCAAAGAGAGAATGTGTAGAATGGATGAGAGAAATGAGGATCCACTGACAGGAAAATCATATGACTTGATGGATATATTACTCCATTTTACTGGAAAATATTTTCAAGTTGGCAAGACATGAAGGGAGAGTTTTAATTTTTATTCATTTCATTCAAAATATTTTGCCAACATACCCACAAAGACCATGAAATCATGACCCGAGCCTCCGTGTGTCAACAATGATCAGGATCATCAAGCTAAACTTCACATTTCCACACATCTCTCGGAATTAACATTTGTATGCAACTTGATAATTCAACGATGGAAACAAAAGGAAAAGTAATCTTGTGGGGCTTTATTCTGCTTCTTTCTTTCTTTCCTTCATACCCCCTCCCTTCCTTCCTTTCATCCTACATCTCCTTTTCCTCTTTCTCCTTTCTTTTTCTACTCTATGAGAATCTAATTATTAGAACCTCAGATCTGTAGGCTCAATAATTGGGGCATGTTTGTTTGTCTCCTTAAGTAGAACAGACAGTGTTAAGTGTTAGATATCCTAGATCTTTGCTTTTCCAACACCTGCATGGATTTTGCACTCTCTTCACGGGATGCTGTGATAATAGGAGATGAAAGGCATCTGCTCCCTCTCCAATAATCACATCTCCCTTATCTGCCTCTTAAAATCACACAGTTATTAGAAGATCCTGTCATCCATTTCCTGTCTTAGGAGCTTTGCATCTAGAATCAATAACTGCTATTCTGTGAGAACACGCCCAGCTTTTCTGGGCCTTTCTGAAGGACAGAAAGTTAAAAAGTCAAAGTGGTAGATTTTCATTTTTGTCTTTGTCACTCAAGTTTCACGATCTGTAAAATGGTAAAACTGCCTACATTTTAGTTATTTTGTGGTTCATGCAATGTATTTAAAGCACTTGGGTATCAGTAAATGACAATATGAGCATTAGCTTGAATTAGAGAGTGGTCAATCCTAAAGAAGATCTCTACCCAAAGGGCTTCATTTGGTCTCATTTATTAACAGGCTTCTATGTGTGTTGGTAAATTGCTTACACACATTTTAGATGAGCTACATTATCTATTCTTAGGCCTAAAGTTAATATATTGCTTTTGTAACAATTATTAACTTTAGTTTGGTGCCATGATGCAATGAATGTCAAATACATTTGTATTTCTACATCTGATTTAATTATCTCCACTTAACGTTATTAGAAGATAAAAATCCAGGCATTTGTAATGTTGGTAGATGATGAGGGTAGCCAGAGAGGAAGTTTCCCATCTTTCTGGGAACTATGAAAGTCTTAAGCAGTCTGGAATGTTCAGAGTCATCACTAATACATTCATTGTCTAAGCATATTTGTGTGAATGAAGCTTTCTGCTGAAGCCAGGAACCTCCACATATCTACAACCTTCTCTTTAGGTGTACAGGCCGTGAATGTCCTCTAAATTATTGCCCCCTTCCTAGACTACTCTAAAGGAAGACGCAATGGGAAAGCAGTAGAAGACAGCCCAAGTGCTTGGGCCCCTGCACCTGAGTGGGAGACCTGGAAGAAGCTGAAAGAAGCTCCTGGCTCCTGGCTTCAGATGGGCCCAGCTCTGGCCGTTGCAGCCATATGGGGAGTGAACCAACAAGTAGAAAATCTCTCTCTCTCTCTCTCTCTCTCTCTCTCTCTGCTACTACCTCTGCCTCTCTGTAACTCTGCCTTTCAAATAAATATTTAAAAAGAAAAGAAAGAGGCCACTGAGCAGGAGCAGGATAGGCTGTTATTTCTCCAATCTACCTTGATCTGTAATCTACCATTTCCTTCCTGAGTCTCCCTAAATCTCTCCCCTGTTTGGTTATTACCTAATCCCTGAACTTACTTTCTATTCCTTTGAGATAATCTATCATTATGTGTCTCAATAAACTCAGGCTCCTTCAGCTCCTCTACTACAAATTATCAAAGTGAGTGTCTCATGAGCACCTGGAAGGTTCAGTTTGCTTCCTTGAAATTACAAAATCTTAAATGAATTGTGGTGTAGCAGGTTAAGTCAATGCTTGTGACAATGGCATCCCATATGGGTGTCAGTTTGAGTCCTGGCTGCTCCACTTCCAATCTAGTTCTCTACTAATGCACCTGGGAAAGCAGTGGAAAAGGGCCCACATACTTGAGGCATTGCAACCACATGGGAAACCCAGATGAAGCTCTTGACTCCTGATTTTGGCCTGGCCCAGCCCTAGCCATTGTGGCCACTTGGGTAGTGAACCAGCAGATAGAATACCTCTTTCTATCTTTCCCTTTTCTCTGTAACTCTGCCATTTATTTAAATAAATAATTCTTATAAAAAAGAAAAACTTTGAGTCATGAAAAGCAACAAACAAAAAAAATTTTGCTCTCTTTGTATAAGAAGAGAAAAATATCTGTGGTTGCCAAAAGTTGGTAAATCAGCAGATCAATTTATTCTACTTTGTTTCCATCAAGGTGATTGCTGCCTCCCTTTCTATCATTTTCTATTTTAGTTTATGTGAGTACCTTTGTGCTGTATTTATATTTTGAGAAATATTTTAGAAACAAGGCTGAAAAAACAGCTCAAATTAGGGGGAAAAGACTGGCAGTTTTGAGTAGATAATAAGAGAAGGGGATCTTCTCAAAGCTATTCATTGATTAAAAGACATGTCAGTGGCTCTGGGGACCTATGTTATAATTACGAAAGCCCTTTACATGGTCCAATGTTGACTACTCAAGTTTTAAAGCTCACTCCTAAAAAACATGCTCTTCATCTGAAATGGATTGACCACAAGAAAAAGATCTGCTATTTTAATATATTAGAAAATGTTATTATATTTAATTTATATATTTAATATATATAATATATTTAATTTAATATATTGGAAATTAATTATATTAAATTAATAGAAATTATATAATTATATATTTTATATTCATAAAATTATATAATATATAAATTATATTTAAAAACGATTATATTTATATATTATATAATTAAATTATATAAAATTATTTAATATGTAAAATATATATTTAATTTAATATATTGGAAAATAGATTTTAATATATTGGAAAATTCAGACAAATGGAAACTGGACTAGTAAACTGCTGGGTAAGCCAGGTATTTGCAAGAAAGCTTGTCAATCTTGTCATAACATAAAGGGTAATTGAGTAATCCTTTTCATATTCTCATATTAGGTTTATGACAACTGACCAGTAGAAGGATAAATAGATTAAAATTTATTGTCTGAATATGTATATTTCTATCAGAGTGATTTTTTGATCACAGCAAAAGTTATCTAAAAGGACCTGGAGAAATGGAAATCTGGTATTTGAGTATGAAGTTGTACTAGTTCCTCCATTTCACAATGTATGGGTCATTTCCGCAGGTGTAGTGGGGTCTCTGCCATTAACAAGCTAGCAGATTTCAAATTCCTCCATGAAATTCATTTAATTTAAGCCTTGAGTCAGACTATTTCCTGTAATGAAAGCATTGCTGATGTTTCATATTCTCATTTAATATTTTGACCAAACTGAAGTTAGAAAGGTACTTTGATTCATACAGTATCATATCCAGTAAGAGGAAATGCTGGAAGAGCACCAAAAGATACCATTTCAGTAATCTTTACATTATTACTCCATCCAGATTGTGACAAAACCCAGGGATTCCTTCAGAAAGGAATTCAGTACCCAGCTGGCAGAAAAACTGATACATAGATCAAAGGAACAGAATAGAGAACTCAGACATTAATCTACGTGCATATAGCCAACTAATTTTCAACTAAAGCACTCAGACCATATAGTGGGGAAAGGATAATCTCTTCAACAAATGGTACTGGCTAAACTGGATCTATATATGCAGAAGAATGAAATTAGATCCATACCTCTCACCATAAACAAAAATCAACTCAAAATGGATCAAAGACCTAAACTTAAGACCTGAGACTATGAAACACCTGGAAGAAAATGTAGGGGAAACACTCCAAGATGTTAGGGCAAAGGGTAACTTTTTGGACAAGACTCCCAAAGCACAGGTAACAAAAGCAAAAATAACCAAATAGGACTATATCAAACTAAGAAATTTTCTCAAAGCAAAGGAAACGATCAATAGATTGAAGAGATATCCAACAGAATGGAAAAAATATTTGCAAACCATGTATCTGACACAGGATTAATATCCCAAATATGTCAGCAACTTAAAAAATTCAACAACAACAGCAAAAAGCCAACCAAATCAATTGAGAAATGGGCAAAGGACTTCAATAGACAGTTCTCAAAAGAAGAAATACAAATGGCCAACAAACCTATGAAAAAAATTCTCAACATCACTAGCCATAAGGGAAATTCAAATCAAAATGACAATGAAGTATCACTTTACCCCTGTCAGAATGGCTGAAATTCAACAAATGCTGGCGAAGATGTAGACAAAGTGGAACACTTAAACACTGTTGGTGGGAATGTAAATTAGTATAGCCACTGTGGAAAAAGTGTGATTTCTTGAAAAACTAGAAATAGGTTTGCCATGTGGTCCAGTAATCCCACTACTCGATATATTATCCATAAGACTTGAACACTGTATTTCAAGAAGTTATCTGCACCCATACTTATAGCAGCACTGTTCACAATGGCTAAAATTTGGAATCAACCAAGGTGTTCATCATTAGATGAATGGATAAAGAAAATATGGTATATACATCAGGCTACTGTTCAGCTATGAAAAAGAATGAAATTCTATCATTTGTAGCAAAATGTACACAACTGGAGGACATCATGTTGAGTGAAATAAGCTGGGCCCAGAAAGACAAACACCACATGTTCTCATTTATATGTGGGCACTAAAATTTAAAAAGCAAACAAAAAAGAAAGAAATGTCTGTGTATATCAGTATTGCTGCAAATATAGTTTTGTAATACTTTGTTTTATACTTTTTGTCAGACCAATGGCCAAGTGTGTTATTCTAGGGGCTGACACTGTGCACCATGGGTAAAGCTGCCACATGCAGCACTGGCATCTCGTATGGGTGCTGGTTCAAGTCTTAGCTGCTCCATTTCCAATCTGGCTCCCTGCTAATGTGCATGAGAAGACAGTGAAGGATGGCTCAATTTCCTGGGCTCCTACACCCACATGGGAGACCCAGAGGAAGCTCTGGCTCCTGGCTTTGGCTTAGTCTAGCCCAGGCTGCTGTGACCATTTGAGGAATGAACTGGGGGATGGAAGATCTCTCTCTCTCTCTCTCTCTCTCTCTCTCTTTCTTTCTTTCTTCCTTCCTTTCTTTCTCTCTCTCTCTCACACACACTCTGCTTTTCAAATAAATAAATAAATCTTTTTTTAAAAAAGGAGAATGCTATACTGTATATATAAATTATATATACTATATATATAAAACTATATAATTTTAGTGATCTGTGATTACTTTAAAATTTATTGTGTATGGGTGAAATGGTCATTTTTCCATTCATTTGTGGTTATAGCCATTGTCTATATTCCCACTAAATTAGGGTCTTTTTGCTCTTTACTTATTAAACTTATCATTTGGTGAAATATTGAACCTTTTTACTGTAATGTAAATTAAAACATGTTATCTCAAAAAAAGAAAAATAGGGAGAAGGAAGAAGGGTGGGAAGAAAAGGGGGAGAGAGGGAGGGAGGAAATGAATATCATTATTTTGAATTATATCTACAAATAACATTGAATCTATTAAAAACTAATTAAAATGAAAATTTAAAACATGTGAAAAAAAGATGAACACAATGGATTTGGTAAGAGGTTGGAAAAATTTGAAATTCTTGGAACCTTTCATAAAAATGACACAATGAAGGGCATTGCTCAGCCTCTCACCTTGTAAACAGAGAATTGCCTGGCTCATTATCTGAGGGCATGGTCAAGGAGTCTCAATCTTCATAGTATGCAAGGAGCCCATGTTTTAGAGTAGACAGATCTTGATTCAGATACTGGCCCCCAACAGCTCATATGTGACATTAATCACTACTTGCTTTAGTTTTCTGAGAAGTTCTCATGACCTACCTTATAGGCTTTGTGGAAGAAGTGAGTGGGATAGCTCATATAAAATGTGTAGTTCTGTGCCTGGCACCCCGATCCAAATGAAGTGCTCCAAAAATGTTAATAAATACCACCATTCAACACACAGGGTGCACTGAGTTCCTTCAATCAATAAACCAAGACATTTGTTGAACATCTACTACATCAAGCTGTCATTGCTGGGCAATGTATATAAAAATGTAAGTAAGACTTAATCCTTATCTCAAGGGGTTTGCCTTCTATTACGCTGTCTAGGGGAGGACACTTCATTCAACTTAAGTTCTTCCATTCGGAGGGGAAAATGAAGGCTGGGGGCCAGGGAATGCAGAGCTGTTGGAGTTACAGAGAGAATGGGCTAAATCCTTTTTGGAATTTCAGTCCTTCAGACTGACTGCTGGGTTTAGGGCAGACAGTGGGATTTGGCCTTACTCTTCTCAACGTGGCTGAGAGAGCTGCATCCAAAAGGAACTGTTATTTCCTATGTCTTCCCCGACCCCATGTCTCAAGTTTCCATCTTGGGGGCCTTTGCCCGTTGTCTGCTTTGCTTTTATCTAAAAGTTGATTTTCTGGAAAGGTACGAGGTGCAGTGAACATCTAGCCTGCATGCCCAGGGCTGTTCTTCCAGGTTGGTTTTTCCTGATGTGACAGAATTGAGTGGCAGCACTATCTTATCCCTCAGATGCCAGGAGGCCCAGGACCCAGAGAGGCCAATGTTTGTCCAGGTCTCTCAATTTTCTAAACACTGGGAACATTGAAACTTCACTCACTTATTTTCACTTAAAATAAAGCTAGGCAGGCTTAAGCTGAAGAAATGTGTTGGGATCCATTGGGGTACCTCTTTTTTTCCTCCAGAACCACAGGCAGTACAATGGGCCTCTTTCCAATTCACTGTGTGCATCCAACAGTGGTTACATTGAAGCATAAAAAAGGAATTACTGGGGGGAGGGGGGAAGACAGAGACAGAAAATTCACAGCTATCACTATTTCCCTATTCTGAAGTAGAAACATTTTTACTTAATAAATTTCAAAACATACTCCAAGATAAATGTACGCACATACTCTTTGAGTAACCAACAGTATTTTCTCAGACTACATGTCTCCTGAGGAAAATTTAGAGTTTTTGCTTCTAGCCAGACTGGAACCTGTCTCTGTGCCCACCTTCCCATGCCAAGGCTTTGATCCTACAGAAATATTTCAGTATTTCAGGCTCAAACCCACAATAGCAGAACTTGTGGTAGATGTATTTCACATTTGTGATATTCCTAATTCACACCAACTTTCTAAAACCACATTTGGTATGAGGTCCATACCACATGTCCATTCCTATTTTCCATCCCTCAGTCCCAGCCCCCACAATTCACATCACCAACTGGGTTTTTCATTAAACTTCCTACCCATTCACCATACTTCAAGAGCTCCTAAAATTTTATATCTCCTCCAAAGCATTTTCCACTCAAACTAGAAGTGAGATGGCATTTCTCTAGCTTTGGAGTTCCAAGAAGAACCCAAACACCTTCAAATACACCAAAAAGTGACAACTGCAATACTTTGCGTTTAAGTAGTACCTTCCTTAGAGCTCAAAGCATTTTACAAGATCATTAGATTTTGTTGGTATACCAGATAAAAAAGGAAGATGTTTTCTCAACTTGGTAAAGAGCAGGCACACCAAGGAGTCCTCAGCATGATACAAAGAGTCAAAGAGCACAGAGCAAAGAGAAACTCCGCTGACTCAACAATAATGAACCACGTGTTCCAGGCCCAGAGCTTCCTTGGAGTCGACAACGTCTTAGTTATTATTGTATGTTATGATTGTAGATTTTTCTCTTTTTTCTTATTCTCAGACGGATATTAAATAATTTTGAAATACTTTCTCTTTCCAAGCATATATCCATTTCCTTCCCTCAAAATGCATATATATTTTCCCCACCACTGTGCTAGGGCTGCAACTGAAATTCTGAACATGGGAGTTGAGGGAGAGGGGGATTTCCTGCTTTCTCCTCCTCTGTCTTCTACTCTTCTCTTGAGGATGAAGCAAACAGACACAGATTAATTGCCCAGTGTAAGATGTATTTAATTTCACTTACTATTTGTAACAATTTTACTTTTGCATTACCTCCTCTGAGAAAGATTATGTGTTTCATCTGTATTCTCATGGCTTGTAAGTATATGGCTGAGCCATGGATGCCCAAGGTCTCTCCAACCCCCATCCTGTATTCTGTTTATGTTCTTTTCTTTCAAGCTAATTAATTCTACAAGGATTTATACGATCCTACTCTCCTTTGAATAGATACTCAAAAAGGAATCAATGAGTATGACTATCCATTTTATGAACATCATGCTCTTAAAGTTTTGTTCAGTTGTTTTTCTTGGTTTTCCTAAGCACTAAGTTAGCATTCTTATTCCTGAGGCTGGGAGTAAGATGAAAGCCAAGAGTCTGACTTATTTCTTCAGGGATTCATTCAAATTATACAAAGCTATTCATTGACTTGGCCTTTCTCTCCCAAAGACCTCAATTTAGAGTGATTTGATTTCATTACTAGTGATTGGGAGAGTTTGTTGCATAGAAACAAACCATATGACCCCTTGGAGGAATATGAAAGTCATCACCAGCTGAAATGGCCCATGAATACAACTGGGGAAATGCATTCTAGAAAGGAAGAATCTGTAAGAGAAGTTATTTTTAGAGAAAAAAATATGATTGGTAGAGTTAATGATATGCCTTGGGGTACATATGTCATTTGGTCTCCTTGGAAAACTTCTGCCAATGGAATTTAAAAATAAGTTCTGCTTTTTCACTCAATCTGACACACACAAACACAACCATTACAAGACAATTTAGGTTAAAACATAAATTTAAATATTCACATATACAGCTATCCACCAGAAATAACAGCAGTAAACATTTGATATATGAACTTCCAGCCTTTACCCTCTACATCTATAATTTAATATAGACTCAAAGCATAAACTTGAAAAAATGAAATGAAAGTTTTTTCATTTAATTTTATAACTATCCACTGAAAAATTAAAAGAGCAATGATGACACAATAATTAAATACTTAATCACATGACATTGTGGGTTGTGCCTTAACTTGCTTCAACTGTGCTTTAAACTCAGACTTTGACACGGCTGCTATTTTCTCAGTTGTAAATGGTGATAAAGTGAATGCCAGCAAAATCCTTTCCAAAAGGGGAGAAAATGAGAGACATCAGCATATGTCTGGAAATAAAACTGTTTATTACATTAAAGATGCAAACATTTTTAAGGTTTTCTGATGATGTCCCTAAATTATTTTTCTGAAAATTGTGATAATACACATAGCAGTGTCTGACTGTATTCATTTATTTAAACTACAGATTGATAGAAATGAATGTCATTTCATTGTCTGAAAATTAATTCCTTTGATTAGCATACATACACATGTTGACTATATGTATTTCTTTTATAAATCGCTTATTATCTTCATTTGCTCACAATTTCATGCCCTAATATTAATGTTGCACTTCATAATTTGTAGAATGCTTTATTGTTTTAAAATTTTTGATACTTTTAAAAGTTCATGGAAAATGGAATTAGAAGTGTGAGTTCATTTTCGTGCAGAACATTTTTTCATAATATGCATTTACATGCATTACAAGATTTTTTCACCAATAACTTTTATGCAAAAAAATAAATTCATGTTTTAAATTATATTTTCCATAAACTTTTGAAACTTCCTCATGTAGGAATGTATTATAATATATATTACAAACATATTTCCTGTTTGTCTTTTTTTACCATTTAGAATTTTTTTTAGTAGTTTATTTAACAAACTGAATTTTTATGTTGTATGTAATCATATCTATCAGGATTTCTTTATTTGCATTTTCTCTTTTATTTTAGTTTTAGAACGTCTTGTGGATTGTAAATCAACCTTTAAAATGTCAGCTTTACAGCACATAGCTCTCTACGAACCTTCTCACAATTTCCTTGTGCCTCTATTTACGGTATTTGTTATCAAACTATGCTGTTAGGGAGCACTATTTTTTCCATAATATTTGTTAGAGCATTGTGCCATTAAATATGAAAAATAATGGACCTTCCAACTTTTCAGAAAAATAAATTTAATGTAATACCTTTCAATTTTAAGGTTTCCCACACATATTTTTTTCTTAAATATCTGGTACTGCTACTCACTGTCTTTCTAAGTATCTAGTAAAACCTGGTATCATATTATACATTCTGTTATTCTAAATTTAATATGTCAATATTAAATGGTGTTGTGCAAAGATCACTATTACTTCCAGATGTTCTACTAACTGACAAGTTCAAGGATCCCTACAGTGTGGTATATGTTTGCTACAGGGAAAATCTAATAGATAATGCTCACAACACAGAAAAATGAGAAAACGAGAGACTAAAGAGTTCTGCGATAGCTACTAAACATTTCTTACCTTCATTAAGATCCCATGCCTTGACTACAAATATCATTGACAAATGAATTTAGTCAATCTGGTTGTTCCACTCATAAAATCACAGTTTTCTGATGGGCTCACGTAAGTTTCCTAAAGTGAAAACTATTTTAAACCACAAAAATTATCGTGCTTGATACTGGAAGGATAAATAGGAAAAGGAAATTTATTCTTTGTTTTTAATGCTTCTCGAGGCAGTCTTTACTGCTGTGCTGGGTCTGTGAAGAACATATACAAAGGCACCTCTCAACTGGTACTCACAAATAGAAGCTTTGAAAATATGCACCTCATAAATACATGCATTTCCTGAACTGGTAGCTGTTTTATTCAACAGACCATTAAAAGCCCATTTGGAGGACCTCTCACAAGCTCATATGCACTACAGGTACTTAAAGCTGATGAAGCCAGCACAGCAAGAAACAAAACAAAACAACAAACTGGGCCAGCATTCACTAAACTTACAGAGGAAGAAACCTCTCCCCCAAAATTCGCATTTCCTCCAACACTAACACTCCTATGAAGAACAGGTAATGTGACAAGAGTGCCTTACTTCCAATCCCCCAGCCAAAATCCAACATCCCTCCTGCCCTCCAAGTATCAGTCATCAGAGCAGGCAAGGCAAGTGAACTTTTAATCAATAACAGCTACTGTTTCTTGTACCAGGACTGTTTATGATTTAAGGGAAGAAAAAAATTAAATCAATCCTGATGTGAATGTTTTCCCTCTTGAAGAGAAAAAGCAACACCCTGTGTCAAAGAAAGTGGTGGTTTCATGTGTTTTAGAAAAATATCAAAATAAAATACATTAAAAATTGTTTCTGTGCACATTGACTGTGGACAGAAAAATAACTATACAGGATGCTATAGGGTGATGAATCATGTTAGACAAATGCCTTCAATCAATGTCTTCACATCATTCTATTTCCTTTTTCCATTCATATATTGGTATAGATTAGTTGAACTAGAAGGAAATTTAGGGAGCATCTATTCAAAACTGGCTGCCTTAAGAGATCTTTCATTGGAACTGTTTAGACATGAGTATAAGGGTCAAACAACTGGGATATTGTAGAGGATGTTCAAATAGAAGTGTTCTAAGATTATCGTGGTGCATGAGACTGATCGTATACAGAAACCTAGTATATAGCACCTGAAAACATAGGCTACCCTGGTTGGAGATTCTTGCACCTTTCCCTATCCATATCCAAAAGCAGCTCTTTACTGCGATCTTCAGGGTCCTGCTGGAAAGGTTTTTAAACCCCAGTACCAAAGGCCTTTAAGTTCTCTGCCTGTTCTGATTCTTCCCTCCAAGTTTCTTGCAGTCCTTCAGACCACATCCATGTCGGTCTGAAACCATAAATCTCAGTAACACTGGTGGTCAGTTCTTCCTGTTCTTGAGTCTCCCTTTAGCCAGAGAGAAATCAAACAGGACTCTTTATGAAGCCTGCTGCATTATTTTGGCATGTTTGCACAAAACCAGAAATTACTTCCCTGAACATTACTGAAATGAAATCATCTTTCACCTAATTGGGAAAGGCTACCCAGGCTCACGCCCAATTTTAAAGAGTAATGTGATTGGGAGGAAATGATGATGTGAGTGATTTCTTGACTGTTTTCTTTTACAGTTTGCTGAAATGGAACAAATCAATCCTGTCTTGATTATTTATAAAACCTTAACACCAATGGGGTGGGGTAAACTAATGAAACCAGGCACAAAGAATGTAGAAACTTTCATTTCTAAACTGCTGGCACACAGACGTGTATTATTGTCTTGTAGATTTTAAGCACTGAAGAAATGAGTTTTTTGCCTCCAACAACTGTTGCTGGAGAACAAGCATTTGCACCTAATTACTCATCATTGTAACTGGCAACTAGGGGCAGGAGACAGCAAAGGAGCTTATGTTTTTAAAGACTCACGATCCTGTACCTTCACATGTACTCTTCTAAGAACACAATAACAGCCGTAGGTCCTCAGAAAATTGTGACAATATGACTAGTACCGTGAAAGATTTGGTAGAAGACTTAGATATTTCGTCTTTGTACTGTATTTCTGAAGTCATTTTTAACCAATTCTAAGTAAAAAGAAAACAAAAACACATCATCAAAGGATCAAATGACTTATTTAAAGACACCTAACTCATAATAAAAACAGCCAGGATTGTCTACATCCCTAGTTCTTTTCATTTTTCTCAGAAACATTTTTTTGGGGGTGAGGGAGGGGAAGTAGAAGAAGTTTGACCTACATTAACTTACACGATATTAACCTATATAACATGTTAACTCTGTATGAAAGAAAGGTTTGATGTCTGTCAGCCACATCAGCTTCTGTATTCTGCTCTGGCACCATTTATGAAAATTTGATTTCTTATCGTCGTCAAAGCTCCTTGAAAAGCAACCACTGCCATCTCTGCCAGTGTTCACTCTGAGGACATGGTACCTGTGCTGAGGACACCATCTGCTGGTGCTGCCAAAGCTGTCGAGCTGCAATGTGGAACTACAGGTCTCGGAAACTCTCTGGGGAAAGGCCATGCTCCACTCCCCACAGAAAGGAAAAGGAGTGGCGCTTTAATATAGTGTATATCACATTTCATGTCCTATGCCCTAAAGCTATACTGAGTTGCTGCAATCACTGAGTGCCTTAGGAAAAGTCCTCCTCCCAGAGGGCTTAGATGCATGTGTCCATATCTGGGACAAGGGATGCACTAGCTCCCATACTCTTCTCCATGCCCCACTTTTGTACTGCAGGACTCCAACCACCCAAGTAGCTCCAACACCTACCTGCAGTCTTTGCTCCTTGGCCCAATGTTTGCACACTCCTCAGATAGCAATATCTCAGTAATCTTGATTGGGTTGAAAGTTTTGGTTTAGGAGAAGAAATCCATGTGCTCATCAGTATAATGACCTCACAAATACTCAAGGAATAAAGAAAACTATTCCAGCCACCTGGTCTGAACATGGGAGCAAGTGCCTGTATCTCTTTTCTTTAATCTGTCTGGAACTGTGGAATGTAAATTTAAATGTACATGTGCTTGAACTTTGGTCACTTATGATAAGCTGTCTGGAAATTCAATGATAGCATGTCAGACTGTAGGTAGAGAAGTTGACTTTTCCATTACCAATGTCATTAGTTATTATGTTCAGTACCCTGGATTCTATGGATATTTACTACATGTGAAAAAGTGAATCAGAGGGAAGGGCATTTGAAAAATGGAAGAGAACTAACAGTATGCATATCTTATACTGCCGCTAGACCTGACAAACAAGGACTTCTGCTCCAAGCCCCATGTATCATTGAGCTCTGTGCTTTGGAGGGTCTTTGTCAAACTTTTCAAGTCCTTTTTAGGTGCCAGGGACCAGGTAGGCCCCACTTCATTATCAAGCAAGAATTTCCATGTCCAGATATGGGAACCCTAGTTTGACCCTCTCAGTCAAACTTCTGTCCCATGTGTGGGTTCTGTTAGATTCTCTAAGGGGATCTGGGACTCTGGGAGGTTATCCCAGTACCCACCCTGTTCAAGCTGATCACCATGGCTTGTGGATATGGAATCTCTTTTGTGAAACTGCATGCATTTGGGCCTCCAGAATGCAACTGAAACCGTGACTTGTGGTGATTCAACTGTTCCTATACACAGTAGCCCCACGAATGTACTTTTCCAGAGCTTCACGGTTTCTAGAGTTTTCTAGGGATGAGCTTATCCTGATGATTTCAATTCAACATGACGTTATTGTAAGCACCCTGAGGATAGAAATCATTCTCACTGTCATGGCTTCCCAGAGGTTGGCACAGTGCTAAGCATATCGCAGACATGAAAAGCACGCTTGATTGATACTTTGATACTTAGGTCTCTTCTGTCTGTCCATCCAGCTCCTCAATAAATATTTCTTCTAATATATTATTTTCTGTTTGTGTATGCCAAATGGATTGCCACAGTTTCCAAAGCACAGAAGCCTGGAAATCAATAGATACTAAAATCTCAACAGAAGAAAAGCACATTGAAAGATATAAACTAATAAATAAGGAAACTGAATTGAAGAAAGTATAATGAATGAATTTCTCTAAGATTGGTACTCCATTCATAGAGGAGCAAAATCTTATCCAAGCTTCAAGTTAAACATTGTCATTTGCTCCAAATTATAAAAATAGAAGAGCAGAGAAGACAACATTAAGCTCTCTAAAAAAAACACCACATTGCTCAATAAGGAAAATTATGTCTGTTTTATTATAGTTGAGAAGTATAAAAAGTTATTATTCTGTTACAACATTGTTCAAAAGTAAAATTTAGCTCTTTCTCTGATTATAATAGAGTAGGCTTTCTGGTATTATTGTGTTCTTGTAGTTGTTCGCAAGAAACACATGAGCTACCTTAAGAAGGGTAGTAATTATAAGGCACATATCAACATTAATGGTCTCTAGGAAATTATTAAAAAACAAGGGCAGCTTTAGGGATCACATTTCTCTCCACATCTCTCTTTTTCTTCTCTTCTCCTTTTTCTCCCTCTTCTCTCATCACCCTTTGAAAGAAGAGCCATATCAAGATTAATGAGCCATGAGGTAAAGCTGGGTTAGGTACACTATCCCTGGGCCAACCAGAGAGTCACTCTTGCCCAAAACTCTTTATTGAACAAGGTTGTGAGTGTGACATTTTAATCCTGAAGAGAAGATTGGATACTACATAAGAAATGTCAACTATAAATCAAAATATTCAGAAAATAGAAGTAAAAAGGAAAATAATGTAAGCCCCTTATAATTTCACCACCTAGAGATATCTTCCATGAATAACTGAATAATTTCATTTAAATTTCAATACAGGCATATAAAGTCTCAATATTTTCCACCAATTTTATGCAGTGTTATTCTACTTTATAACTTGCCTTTTAGTCACATATACAAATATCTTCAAAAATTTCATGCGAAAACATATGTGTATATATGATGGAAAAATTATGCATGAATTCCAAATCATTTGAGAAGGAGAGTGGGGGGTGGTGAGGGAGGAGAGAGCTTTCTTATCCTCAAGTTCACTTCTCAAATGTCCACAATGGCTGGGGCTGGCCTAGGCTAAAGCTGGGAGCTAAGAACTCAATCCAGGTCTTCCACAGTTAGTGGCAAGGATCCAACTCTCTGAGTTACCACCTGCTGCTCCTAGGGCAAGCATTAGTAGTGAGCTGGAGCCTGAAGCAGAGTTGGAACTCAAACCTGGATGCTTCAACAGGGGATATGTACATTTCAACTGATCTCAAACTGTCAAGACAAGCACTGGCACTTTAAAACTATTCTACTCCCAAATAGCTTTAATTCTATTTTCCACACACTTTTTGAGACTTCGTGTGTGTGTGTGTGTGCATGTTTGCACATCACTAAATATTCACCAAAATTCTGATATTTATTTATTTTTTAAAGATTTATTTATTTAATTTGAAAGTTAGAGTTACACACAGAGAGGAGAGGCAGAGAGAGAGAGAAGTCTTCCATCTGCTGGTTCACTCCCCAGTTGGCCGAATGGCTGGAGCTGTGCAGATCCAAAGCCAGGAGCTTCTTCCGGGTCTCCCAAGTGGGTGCAGGGGCTCAAGGGCTAGGGCCGTCTTCTACTGCTTTCCAAGGCCATAGCAGAGAGCTGGATGGAAAGCGGAGCAGCCAGGACTGAAGCAAATTCTGATATTTAATGGCTATGACTATCAAATGAATGCACTATAATTTACTTACGCCATCCCCTTTTTTTGAACTTTACAATATTTCCTTTTTATTTTGTTTTCTTTTTTTTAAGCAAAATTACAGTGAAAGAGTTTGTAACAATGACCTTTCATTGCATGCGTGCATAATTTCCTCAGAATTCATTTCTACACCTTAGAATTGTTAGGCCAAAGAAGATGAATGTTTTTAAGCTATTGACAGATAATTGCATTTTACAGAAATAGTTACGTCAAGTAAAAATTTTGTATGCCATGAACGAAATATTAGCAGCCTATGAACACCAAGCACTATGCTTCTTTGGGTTTTTCATTTCTATTGCTGTAACTTACTGCATTTTGCTAATTATCCACCTGCCACCTGCAACTTAAAAGGTGACTTTGCCGTATAATTTAAAATTTGACATCAGCGTTGTCAAAAATTTTGAAGTTTGTAAGCAATCTTCCTGCTCCCCATTTGGTTGGTACCTTCTAGATAAATATCTCCCTACAAATTGGCCTCTTTTAAAGTTTCAGTGAGAACAAAGAGATATATCCCATGGGGTTCTATAGGAGAGACCATTCTATGTTAGCTCTGGTGCCTTGATATTGTGTGGGCCTAAGCTTTGGGGGCTATTTCACACCTATTCAAAGATTAGCAGTTTTTTAAGTGAATGGATACTTTTAACCATGGGTAATTGTGCTACATAAAAACATGTACTTAAAGTATATTTTACTGTAAAGCAAAGTGCATAGAGTGTAGTTTGGGTGGTTGGTAAGAGGGATAAAAAAGGGTCCATGTTTTCTGGAGGGCATTCTTTTCATCAAACCATGAGAATCCTGATGATGACTAATGCATGATTGAAATCAGGATTCTCTGCTCAAAGTCTTCTTGAGACATAAAAAGGCTCTCCTGGTTAAGACAGAAGACCGGGTGTTTCTTCTCTTTTACTTGAATTTTTTGTTGTTTTAATCCACTATTTTTCTTGGATCAGATCTCTTAGGAAAGATATGTCTGTTTAAGTAATTGCTTACTTCTGCACACTCCCCCAGGTTCAAGGGCAGAGCAATTCAATTGCACACTGTTTAACACTCTGCTTCCAAATAAGCACCATTCCCTTGCTATGTTCCTTTTTTTTTTTTTCTGGTCCTTGCCACAAGAAGTTTTCCACACCAAAATCATTTCTGGATTTCTCTCCGCTGGATCTTATTTGCTTCTTATTAAACTCAGAGCTCTTTTGAAAATACTTTAATAAGTACTTTTGATCCCTCCATGTTTTTCAAGGATTTTTCCATTTCTTCCTCTCACTTGTCAGATTTCTGGGAGCACACAGTTCCACTTAGAAACACGTTAAGCTGATGATGTCATCTGAACACCCAGGTGATGGCATTGCAGGGGTTGGGGCACCCTCAGAGCACAGGCGGTAGGCAGCCCCTTCGATCCTGTTCATCTCTCCACAAGAGAGTCCTATAAGACACAATTTTCTTTCTTTTTTAAGATTTATTTTATTTATTTGAAAGACAGAGTTACAGAGAGAGGTAGAGACAGAAAGAGAGGTCTTCCATCCGGTGGTTCACTCCCCAGATGGCCGCAACAGCCGGAGCAGGCTGATCCGAAGCCAGGAGCCAGGAGCTTCTTCCAGGTCTCCCATGTGAGTGCAGGAGCCCAAGGACTTGGGCCATATTCTACTGCTTTCCCAGGCCATAGTCGAGAGTTGGATCGGAAGGGGAGCAGCCAGGTCTAGAACACGTGCCTATATGAGATGCTGGCGCTTCGGGCCAGGACTTTAAGCCGCTACGCCACAGCACCAGCCCCAAGACAGGATTTTCAGACAAGATAGTTGAGCAACTTGCTGGGTTTCAAAGTTCATCAAACACACAGAAAACTTAAGATTTGATTGATTTTTTCCTTGCTTTTCTAGGCATATGTCAATCTCTTTCTCTTTGCAAGTTTGCTGTCAATATATTCTCTCTATATATTCAGTATAGTTCAATACCATTTGATATATAATTCAGTATGTTCAACATATGAGAGTACTTAAAACAATTTGTGGAAAAGTAGCACTAAAATAAAAAGATTATCTTGTTGCAAAAATTCAATTCCATGCATAGTTTTTTTTATAATACATATTTTGCATGAAATTTTGAAGACCGCTGTATACAGAGCTTTAAATGCCATAGTATATTCTACTACATTCAAAAATATTTTGATTAAATATTTCTAAGGAATTTTGAATTTGGGAAAAAATCCTAAATTAGGGAAATCCTTTAATAATCTTTTTTGTTGTTTTTGATTTTGTTTGCTTTAGGATACTTGGATTACTTTCCAAAGTAGTTCTTCAAAAGCTCAGTTTTAAAGTTGATTTTGCATAACAGATACAGAGAATACATACTGGCATGCTAACATGTTTCTTAAGCTTTAACACCAGCTTTATAACAAAACTTTAGAGTTCACTTACTCTGTGTACAGTTTGACCACTATAGTTTCTACATTAATTGGTAGAACATTATAACTTACCTGGACATGATTTTTGAAGTACATATGTACCAAATCCAATTAAGTGCCTCTCTGCTCCATAAGCTCTTTAATGTGTTCAGAATAATATGTTGGGGCCTGCATTGTGGCACAGTGGGTCAAGCCAATGCCTGCAACAAGATATGGGCACCAATTTGAGTCCTGGCTGCTCTGCTTCCCATTCAGCTCCCTGCAAATGCACCTGGGAAAGCAGCAGATGATCCAAGTACTTGGGCCCCTGTCACCATGTGGGGGACCCAAATGAGTCCCAGGCTCCTGGCTTCTGCCTGGCCCAGCCTTAGCTGTTGCATCCATCTGGGGAGTGAACCAGCAGATGGAAGATCTCTCTGCCTCCTCTTCTCTTTCTGTGACTATCTTTCAAATAAATAAATAGATCTTTAAAAAAGTGTTTTGACAAGATTTGCGCTATATTGTCACTGCAAAAATACACAGCTTTATCTTTAATGTTAAATGTTTTAACTAAAGTTACTGTACCATTAATAATAAAATCAAATGTTTCACACTGTCAAAAGATAAATTTATAAAATGGGGCTTTGATTCCATAATTTTAATGAAAAAAAACAAGTATAATTACGAAGAGTTATTTTTGCTTGAGGTATTTCATAGCACTGAAATAAAACTGTCATTATTTAAATTTTAATTTCTTCTGATGCTCACTGAGCCACATACCAATAGTTATTGCTTTAGTTTTATTTCATGCACAAAAAAACTTTGAATAAAAAGTGAGTGAAAGTAATTTAAAACAGGCATTTGATCTAAATGAAAAGTCATATCTCACAGACTGATACAAGAGTTCTTTCTGTGGCTATAATTGAAGCAGTCAGTATAAGCCAATCATGACTTTTGAAGTGATTTCTGGTGCTTCTGCCGTACATCTGCGTCCTCTGGTTGCATGTGGTCAGTGGTGTCACCAGGACCTCATGGTGGATGGTAAATGACAGCAAGCATTTTGAGCAAGTCTCATGTTCATCATTTAACTTACTGCTGCTAAAAGTATTCATTGCAAAAATTAAACTGCATTGTAAAAAAAGAGGCAAATCATTGTAAATTTTAAACTGTACAATTAATGACAAACAACAGTATCGACACCATCTAGTTGCTCTTCTCTTGCTTCACAGGCAGGGCTGCTTTATCTTTATTCCCTCTACTTATTTTATGCTTAAACTATAATTTACCATATCTCTAAGTCACAGTCACCTTGCTGACTATGACTTGCTGGCTTTATATGAGGGTAAAAAGTCTATAGAAAACTCAAATTAAAAGATAAATTTATTTTGTTACAAGAAATTTTGAAATCCATGCATAGTTTTTTATAATCCATGTTTTCCCTAAACTTTTGAAGAGCTCTTTGGTGAGGGTGAAGGCTCTGTGCAGAACATACAGTTCTCTTGTGCTGCTAGATGCAACATTGGCAGAAGATAGAAGAACCAAGGGGAGGTCTGCCCTACCATTTGCAGCTTATCCCAAAGCAACCATTGCAGTGCATTCATTATACAATGAGATGTCTGGGACAGAGACTACAACAGACAGGAAATAAGGGCGTCCCTCAGAATCCAGTATTATCAGGCACTGAAGATCTCATCACATACAGTCATTTCAAAACAACCTGGATTTATTCTGTATGGTTCAAAAAGAAAAAGTTACAATGCAGGAAGAAAAATCACTGTAAGATAAATTTTATACAAATGTCAATAAATTTCTTCAAAATAGCATAGGCAGTAGAGATCCTCACTCATGGCAGTGTCCAGCTTCAACATGGATACTAAGGAGAGGACTGCATTTGGACCAGATGAACTCTACAGCACTTCCTAAGGGTTTTGTGGCTTTTGATCAATGTACTGCTAGAAGTGAATTTTTTTAAAAGTTGAGGATTTCTTGTAATTATGTATCTATTTATTTTTATTTTGTTTTTATGAGAATTTTTATCCATTGGTTTACTTCCCAAATACTTGCAATAGCCAGAAGTGGGCAAAGTCAAAACCAGGAGCCAGAAACTCAATCCAGGTGTCTCACCTGAGTGGCATGGACACAAGTGTTGAAATCATCATCTGTTGTCTCCCATGGCATGTATTAGCAGGGAGCTGGGTAAGAAGTGGAGTAGCTGGGACCTGAACAAGTCACTCCAATATGGGATACAGGTGTCCTAAGCAGCAACTTAAGTCTCTGCACCAAATTCCTACCACTAAAAGTGGATCTTAAAGGGACAGAATTGTAGCCTTGAGAATGTTCGGATGATTTCAGCAGATATCAAAGAAAAGAAAAAAAACTGTTTTATTGATTTAAATATTCTTCAAATATTTTTAATTGGGTCATAGATATTGAGATAATCCAACAATCTTCGTAGGAACCACAGAAAAGAATAGACTATTAATTGCAATGGATCTTAAGGAGTCATCAATCCAGGTTTTACTGTACATACAATGAGGACACATAATTGATGCACAAGAATCTTTTGGAACAAGTCAGTTTTCTAAATCACATCTATTTTTTGTGAGTGTTGTGATATCTGCTCAAACCCAGACAGGTCAACAATATATATCAGCTAATAATGGAGGGAAAGGAATATTAGTTGTTTTTCTTCTTGTGATGTAATATAAAAGCTGTGCAATTAGTTGAAAGATAAATTGATGCTTAATAAAAATAATTTTGTATACTATGTTTAGAGATTTCTGATACCATTGTTTGTATTCAACTTGTGATATATTACTTTAGTTAATCAACATTTTCTTGAAAGATAAACATTGCAAAATTGTTTTTCCAGTGTACATTCATGTTTCCTGGCAGAGAAACTTTTATGTAAGCTTCATGGGACAACTGGTAAATGGAAACTCCTTTTAACCTGAATACCCTTTAATCATTGCTATTTCTACAGCTTTCTGTCTACCTGTGATGGCCTAGGCAGTGAGCAGTAGAATTGGACTCTTTAACAAACAGAAAGTTTTGTTTGGTTGTCAGTACAACTGGTGTAATACTGCTGTTCATATACTAAGCCATGGTTCACAGAAAAAAAATGGACTCTAAGTTTCATTCACAGCTCTATCTTTACCAGTTTTGTGACTTTAGACAAGTTTTTAAAAATTTTTTAGACCTCTTTCTCCATTTGTAACATGAGAATAACAATAATTTATGATTGATGAAGATTAAGTAGGATAATGTATAGAAAGTGTTTAGAAGGTCTGAAAGTACTCCAAGGTGTAGTTTCTCTTCTACTACAAGTGCTAGAATTCTTGGAATAGAGTTAAATCTCATCAGTCTGTTTTGGGCATGTTCTCCAACCCAGGCACTGCTGCAGACACAGTGAGGAAGACAGAAGAAATTTTAAAAATGAATAGAAATTGATTCTTGCACTCCAGAAAAGGAACAATTAATAATAGTATTGTGCTTAGGTACATGGACATAATGCTAAGTGAAGCTGGAATGTCCTAAGAAGGAGGCTACGGAGTTGAGACTTTTGCCTGTTTACAGAGGATGCAGGCAAAGCCAGCAATGCCATCTCAGAAATAATTAAGTATTGTGAAATAACAGCCGATCAACCCTCAGGTAGCACTCTTACAGAACACAATGACAGATGTGTAGTATTAATCATTTGCTTCCATTCCAGAAGGATTTGCAGATTTCCACCTCAGAGCCCAATTGTAGGATGTAGCTAAGAGGTAGCAAAAGGATGTCTTACAATGGGTAATTGAGTAGGAACAGGACATCCCAGTGGGCTAAACACAGGATTAGTTTCACACCCTGAGTTATCTTGGCTGCTGTCACATGGCTTGGGGCCACTCAAGAAGCTGCTTCATCCCTGCATTTTACCATCTGTTAGATGGAATTGTAAGTTTACCAAACTTATATGGGAGTTTAGGGGATTACTACACTGCTTTAAGTGAGTGTTTTGAGGAAAATTGGCTATGTACAGAAGTAAGGGGCTATAAAATAACAAAATAACTTAATTGTATTTTAAATATACAGTTAATTGTTATTATTGGTGTTTTCTCTAACTTCCAAGTCAATGAACATGACTCTTGTGGTCATTCACAGATGTGTTCCCAGCCAGGGTGGACCAAGGCAGTGTTCTGTGTGCCCTTCACACAGTCTATTTAATGCCATGGTTTTTGGGTTTGTGTGGTTTTTGTTGATGACTTAGCTGTTTAAATGGCCCCCAGGCATAATGTTGAAATGTTGTCTAGTGTTCCTAAGCACAAGATAGCTATGATGTGTCATAGGAAGAAAATACCCATGCCAGATAAACTCAGACACGAGTCATGGTGCTGTGAGTTCAGTGTTAATAAATCAGTGACATATATTAAATCAGGTATATAGAAACAAAAGTACACATAAAATAAGGTTATTTAATGGTCAGTTGACAAAAATGTCATGCTTAGAGGCTTACAGGAGCATAACCCTATATTTCTCTTAGGAAGACTCTAAATATTTTCTTTACTATATGCTAATTGAGTATTTGCAGCTACTTTATAGAACATAGCTACTGCAAATAATGAGAATCAGGTATATTCATTGTTGATTATCTTTTTTTTATTGTTTTTTTTAACTTTTATTTAATGAATATAAATTTCCAAAGTACAGCTTATGGATTACAATGGCTTCCCCCCCATAACATCCCTCCCACCTGCAACCCTCCCCTTTCCCACTCCCTCTCCCCTTCCATTCACATCAAGATTCATTTTCGATTCTCTTTATATACAGAAGATCAGTTTAGCATACATTAAGTAAAGATTTTAACAGTTTGCTCCCACACAGAAACATGAAGTGAAAAATACTGTTTGGGTACTAGTTATAGCATTAAATCTCAATGTACAGCACACTAAGGACAAGGATCCTACATGAGGAGTAAGTGCACAGTGACTCCTGTTGTTGACTTAACAAATTGACACTCTTGTTTATGGCATCAGTAATCACCCTAGGCTCTTGTCATGAGCTGCCAAGGCTATGGAAGCCCCCTGAGTTCACTGACTCTAATCATATTTAGACAAGGCCATGGTCAAAGTGGAAGTTCTCTCCTCCCTTCAGAGAAAGGTACCTCCTTCTTTGATGACCTGTTCTTTCCACTGGGATCTCACTCGTGGAGATCTTTCATTTATTTTTTTTTTCTTTTTTCCCAGAGTGTCTTGGCTTTCCATGCCTGAAATACTCTCATGGGCTTTTCAGCCGGATCCGTATGCCTTAAGGGCTGATTCTGAGGCCAGAGTGCTGTTTAGGACATCTGCCATTCTATGGGTCTGCTGTGTATCTCACTTCCCATGTTGGATCATTCTCTCCCTTTTTGATTCTATCAGCTAGTATTTGCAGACACTATTCTTGTTTCTGTGATCCCTTTGGTTCTTAGTCCTATCATTATGATCAATTGTGAACAGAAATTGATCACTGGGACTAGAGAGATGGCATTGGTATATGCCACCTTGATGGGATTGAATTGGAATCCCCTGGTATGTTTCTAACTCTACCGTTTGAGGTAAGTCAGCTTGAGCATGTCCCGAATTGCACATCTCTTCCCTCTCTTATTCCCACTCTTATATTTAACAGCGATCACTTTTCAGTTAAGTTTCAGCACTTAAGAAGAATTGTGTATTGATTACAGTATTCAACCAAAAGTATTAAGTAGAACAAACGAAAAAAAATACTAAGAGGGATAACATATTAAGTTGCTCATCAACAGTCAGGGCGAGTGCTGATCAAGTCACGGTTTTTCCTAGTGTTCATTTCACTTTAACAGGTTTCCTTTTTGGTGCTCAGTTAGTTGTCACCGATCAGGGAGAACAAGTGGTATTTGTCCCTTTGGGATTGGCTTATTTCACTCAGCATAATGTTTTCCAAATTCCTAACAGGGATCACTTTTCAGTTAAAATTTAAACACTTAATAATAATTGTGTGTTAATTACAGAGTTCAACCAATGGTACTAGAACAAAAAAAATACTAAAATGGATAAAGTATTACATTGTTCATCAACCGTCAGGACAAGAGCTGATCAAGTCACTGTTTCTCATAGTGTCCATTTCACTTCAACAAGTCTCCCCTTTGGTGCTCAGTTAGTTGTCGCCGATCAGGGAGAACATATGATATTTGTCCCTTTGGGACTGGCTTAATTCACTCAGCATGATGTTTTCCAAATTCCTCCATCTTGTTGCAAATGACCGGGTTTCGTTGTTTTTGACTGCTGTATAGTATTCTATAAAGTATATGTCCCATAATTTCTTTATCCAGTCTACTGTTGATGGGCATTTGGGTTGGTTCCAGGTCTTAGCTATTGTGAATTGAGCTGCAATAAATATTAATGTGCAGACAGCTTTTGTGTTTGCCAATTTAATTTCCTTTGGGTAAATTCCGAGGAGTGGGATGGCTGGGTAAGATTAGGTATTATTTTTAAAAATGTAAGTGCCTGCCAGCGCCACGGCTCACTTGCTAATCCTCCGCCTGTGGTGCTGGCACCCGGGTTCTAGTTCCCGTTGGGGCACTGGACTCTGTCCTGGTTGCTCCTCTTCCATTCCAGCTCTCTGCTGTGGCCTGGGAGTGCAGTGGAGGATGGCCCAAGTCCTTGGGCCCTGCACCCGCATGGGAGACCAGGAGGAAGCACCTGGCTCCTGGCTTTGGATCGGCACAGCTTGCCGGCTGTAGTGGCCATTTGGGGGTGAACCAAAGGAAGGAAGACCTTTCTCTCTGTCTATCTCTCTCACTATCTAACTCTGCCTTTTTTTTTAAACTTTTATTTAATGCATATAAATTTCCAAAGTACGACTTATGGATTACAATGGCTTCCCCCCCATACCGTCCCTCCCACCCACAACCCTCCCCTTTCCCACTCCCTCTCCCCTTCCATTCATATCAAGATTATCTTGATTTTTTTCCCTTGGAAAAGTGATCTTTGGGGAAGGAGGAGGGCTTAACAATGATTGGTGTCGCTCCCCCTCTTCTTGGAGGAACGACACAGAACCCTGCACTGTTCTTTCGTCTGCTCGGCCCTCCCCGGGTTTGCTGCTGGTTCTTCCCGGGTTGGCTACCGTCCCTTCCACCTCCGTGGAAGGGTGGTTCCCCCTGGCCACTTTCCCCACTTCCGCGGGGGAGCAGCACACTGCCGGCCGGCTCTCTCGGGGGCTGCACAGGTGTTCCTTCAGATAGATGTTCCCCCTAGATGTTCCTGGTGCATGTTGTCTCTCTCCTCCTTTATAGTCCTCCTCCACCAATCCCAACTCTGCTACCCACACGCCGAGTACGCTGCTCTCCTCCAATCAGGAGTAGGTCCTACAGTTTATTGGTTGAACTGGAGGCAGCTGTGTAGAAGCTGTTTCTCCCTTCTCAGCGCCATATTGTGGGAGAGCAGATGCATAGAATAAGTCTTAATTCCAGTAACTTAGTCTAGTCCGAGTTGCTCCCCACAATTGGATACAACCCTGTAACTTTATGAGGGTACATCAAGAAACAATTGGAGAATAGAAATGAAAGATAAGTTTAGTTTGGTGCATAAAAAATTGAAGTCCATGTATATTAGGGGTTTTCAAAAAGTTCATGTAAAATATATATTATGAAAAAAATGATGCATGGATATCGAAAAAATTGCATCAAAATAAAGATATTTTAATTTCATTTTCCACAAACTTTTCAAATTTCTCTCATATTTAAAAAAATGAGTGTAGAGATTTGACTCCTAGGCCCTAAATGTGAGTTAAACAAAGATATCAAGGCCATTTTTATGCTACTAGACCACACTGGGTTTCCCAGGTATCAAGGAAAAGTGACTGCTTTAAGTGGGTTAAGATGTAAGAGTGGTTTCCTGCTTTGGCTTATGCTATAGTTTTCATGTCTGACATTGTGGATTCATCTGGGGAAAAGATGCTGCACTTTGTAGCTCAAATATTAGTACCTAAAGAAACAGTTCCTCTAGTTCCATGTCTTGGGTAGCATTGTGCTCTGGTGAATGATCCACACCAAGACTAAGGAGATCAAAACTTACAGAAATGTTTGTGTCAATATATATACTATTCTAGGCATGTTTATTCAATTAAAACAACAAGGTCTTATTCTTTATATATTTTTCCTTATATTCCAAGAATGAACAGAGGTTATTTACCTTAAATTAAGTCACTCAAGAGACATTTTGTTAACATTTGGCCAAACAAGGTGACTAAGAAGAGGATGAATGACAGGCAATGAACTACCTACTAATTTTAGAGAAGCAGAAAGATGTCCTGAATGATGCCATTAAATTCAGCCAACACCTGTACCCTGATAGTCATCTTTTGAACCAATGTTATGGTAATACTATTTTAATCCCAATTTCATTCTGATTGCCAATCAGTATGGACATGATGGGCTAGCAATGCTAAATAAGCATAATCTATCTGAATCGTATTCTAATGTTTTCTAATATTTTCTTGACCTCTTCCTTTTTTCCCAATATATGCATGAAAATATCATTCTTAGAAGCACAAAGAGCCAACAAACCAAAGGGTTTCTCAGTATTGAAAGTTGGCATCTTAGGAGAGTCTAGAATCCAGATTCTACAATCAGGTGTAGAAGCCAGATCAACCTGATCTGTCCATTGGCACGTAGACACTTTATTTTTATAGCACCAAGGTCATCACATAGGTACTGCACTTGTAAACGGAAGGTAAAAAACAGCCCAATCTACAGATGCATTAACAAAGTTTAGAGTAACTTTAGAACAGAGGCTTGCATGATTTTATCATCAAGTTTTCTTCTATTTAGGTGTAATTTATCAAACAGCATTAACTACTAATTGTCATTGGTATCACTTTGTCAACAGGAAAATGTTCCCAGGAGAAAGAATGAGAGGTAATATTAACTGCTAGCCATGTATCACACACAGCTCTGCTCTGCTCTGTATTGTCTTAGTTCTCACAGAAAACAATCAAGAGAGAGACTTATCCCCATATTATAGGTATAGAAATTAAATCTAAGAGATAATGTAATTTTTCCAGGGTATCTAAGGAAAGGATCCCATATTCATATCCAAGGATAGCTTAATTTAAATATCACCTTCTTTTCACTGTATCTCTGTTTCATTATTAACATAATGGTCTCTTTGCCTGCTCTGTAATAGGTTATCAATGAATATTTGCTCCATTCCTTCCTAAACCCTCCTTATTTCCTAAAGGCTTTGTGATCATTTTAGTTCCTGGTAAACTTCTATTCCTTTATCTGAACATGATGGCTCTTTTTTCAACTTTTATTTAATAAATATAAATTTCCAAAGTACAACTTTTGGATTATAGCAGCTTTTCCCCCCATAACCTCCCTCCCACCAGCAATCATCTGATTTCCCACTCCCTCTCCCATCCCGTTCTTCATCAAGATTCATTTTCAATTACATGATGGCTCTTTGCAATGAAGTCATCCATTTTATCAAACGGTGGTCTCTCCCTTGCTCAAGCATTTTCCATGTAATCCCCGGAAAGCCCAGGCATTTCTTCTCCCTGTGTAATCCACAGACCATGTGTGTCAGAACCACCTGAGATACTTATGGATAACTCCATCTCTGAACTAGGGGTCGGAATTTCAGTGGAAGGAATTTCAGAATCTGATCTGTTAACAAGCTTCCCAAGTGCTTCTTAGGTACTCTGAAGTTTGAGAGACAGTGGTATATATACTCTTCTTAGAAAAGGCTGGGATATTACAGAATAGCACAAAACCTGCACTGGAGATGTTAATATTTACAACAGGAGCTCTTGGTGTTTTGTCCATGTCCTTCAGGCTTTAGCTATTCTCTCAAGATGGCAGCTTGAATGGTTACTGTCTGCATGCCTTTCCCCTGGGCTTTGTCCCTAAGACTTAGATACAGCTGTGTTTGTGTGTATGGTGTACTACCCTGATACTACACCTACTACCCTTACTGTACTCCTACTTCACCAATAATTTTTTTTTATTATTTGAGAGGTAGACATGTCTTCCATCTGCTGGTTCACTCTCCAGATTGCTGCAATGGACTGAGCTGAGCTGAAGCCAGGAGCCAGGAGCTTCTTCTGAGTCTCAAAACATGGGTGAAGGGGCCCAAGAACTTGGGCCAGCTTCCACTGCTTTTCCAGGCCGTAAGCAGAGAGCAGGATCAGAAGAGAAGAGGAGAAGTCAAGATGTGAACCAGTGCCCACGTGGGATGCCAGTGCTGCAGATGAGGCTTAGGCTACTAGGCCACAGCACCAGCCTCCTCACCAGTAACTTTTACCAAATGACTGGTAGAAGCAGATACATAAATCCTCCAGCTTTATGGAGACCTGTATGGATGGATCTGAAGCTTGTATTCTACACTGTTACCCAGAGATCCCCCATAATATTAAGCTCCAGATATCATAGTCACCTATTATTTGCTGTCTTATCTTCCCCGCCTCACTTCTCTGCTTTTCTATCCCTTGTATATTCATACAACGTGCATGTGAATCCTCATTTCGGAATTTGCTTCTGGAGGAACCGCAGACCAGAAAACATTTAGATAGATACGCTTCCACTGTAGCATACTTCTCTACATGAAGCTATCATGTTTCCTTTCTCCTCCTCTAACTAGGAGAGCTATTAACCTCTGAACTAATTGTAACCATCTATGCAGGTTCCAGTTTAGAAAATACATGCCAAATGTTGTGTGGAAGTTGCCCTCTGGCCTCTTCTCCATCTGTCAAATCCAGCCATCCTTCCTAATGAAGTGCAAAAAGTAGAAGGTTGTGAATTCAGTTGGACTTAGGTTCAATTTCTCACTCTACTGTTTACTGCTTTTATGACCTTGCAAATTTCCAAGCTTCTGTGTTCTCTATGTTCTTATATAAAATAAGAACAAGATTTTCCTCATATACTTTGAAATGACAAAATAAGGGAATACAAGGTATATTCAAAATGTTCATGGACAATGTGGAGGCGCCTGGCCCATAATGGGTTATCCATGGATGTGTGTTTGTTCCTACCCTTATTTCCTTAAAGGCTTTGTGATCATTTAAGTTCCTTGTGATATTTTTTTATCTAGATTTGATGGCTCTTATTGATTATGCTATTCATGTGCATGTCCATGAAAAAATCACCAACAGGGGCTGGTATTGTGGCACAGGGAGTTAAGCTGCCACCTGCCATGCTGGCATCCCACATGGATGTCCCAGCTCCTCCAATTCCAATCCAGTTCCCTGCTAATGTGCCTGGGAAAGTAGTGAAAGATGGCCTAAGTGCCTGGGCCCTTGCCACCCATGAGGAGACTACATGAAATTCCAGGCTCCTGACTTTGGCCTGGCCCAGCCGAGGCTGTTGTGGCCATGAACCAGTGGATGGAAGATTTTTCTGTCTCTCTCTATCAAGCATATAAATAAATCTTTTTAAAAAGTTCACTAATAGTGGCTTGTGTAAACTAATGCTTCATGTCTTCTCTACATCTAGAAGAGATCCCTCAATTGCTATTTTACCTTAAATTCGCTTATATTACTATAGTATTAACGTTGCACAAAGAAGTGCTTGATAGTTTTGTTGATTTGTTAATGCATCAGTAACCATTAGCAAGCTCTGACTTAATTATCCACATTGGATCCTTACATATTTGAGACACTAAACTACATAGTTGATGCAAGCTACCAGGATAAACTCCTTCTCTGTGCCTGGTATCAGAAACTTAAGACAAGCTTTCCATTCTCCATTGAAGGGCTACCATTCCCAGAAAGTTCAGGGTATGAGGGGGTGCGGGTTGACAGGACCTGCTTCTTCAGAACGTCTTGCCAAACATGAGGGCTGCAGAAGGACCAAGTCCTGGCTGGAACTTTTCATCAAGTAGATATGGTTTTCTGGAAGAAGCAATGATTTTTGATAACTTGGTGGTCCCTGTGCCAAAATTGTAACTTGGCTTCTCCTTGGCCTGATGCTGGAATCTGGTCCAATTAATAATTGCTCACTTATTTTTTGCTTCCACTCATCATCCCCAATCCTTGCATTATATTCTCACTGATATTTATTACCACTTCCTGGAAGGCATCCTTAAAGTTCTATTTTATGTTATTAAAAAAAATTCTGACACCTTATTCTCTTTCCACTAGAGTTCTTTCTGCTTCCCCTAACAAATTATCTTGCAAAATAATTTCCATGATTTATATTTAAATATCAAATACCATTGCTTTCTTTTACAAAGTCTGGTCTATTGCAACTTTCCAAATTTACTTTAGATTCTGTAATTTCTGGAGACACAACCAAACCACAAACCTCCTTGCAATAATGGAGACAATCATTTATTTATCACCAGTGATAATTATTACCAGTCTTATGAAGAGATTTGTTTTTTCTTGTCTCAGAATCTCCACTTAAAATCAAGAGAATTTTTACATTGCCTCTTTTCCCCCAACAGTCCCTTCTCCACATCTAAAATCACTTTTATTCAAGGAACTATGCTTCTATCGCTTGAAATTTAAGTTGAACTTAGAGGAAAGATCACAATTCCTTGGAGGAAAAAGGCAAATGATCGATTAACCCTCACCCACATTCATTCCCTCTTAGATCTTACACGGAGAGAAGTAAAAAGATCCTTCTGTTGCCAGGATACCACATGTTCCTTGTCCCACCTGGCTGCAGCATCTTCCTGTCACAGAGCCACCACACGAGTTACGTTTTGTGGCAATGAAGTGGGCAGAACTAAGTGAAGTGAGGGTTCTTGAAGGTTCCCCTGAATGGTACATAGGCCACTCAGAGTTAACAAAGGTCACATCCTGCACTTTAAGTAAGATTGAGAGAGCTTTTAATGGGAGTGGGAGGAGCACAGCTTTGGCACTGAGCGTGACCACAGAAGTTGAGCAACGTGAATAACAGAGCTCTGAAGGAGATGAGCCTGGTTTCAATCTCTCACTCTGGCCTCACAGTCCAGCAAAGTGCAGTAAGTCGAAGTCAGCAAAGTGAACTCCAATCTGGGGAACATATGAAGAATGATCAGGGAGTGATTTACAATTCTCTTCTTGGCAATGAGCAAAGTGTTGGGTGAAGAGCAATCTACAGAGGGAATCTATCTTGTCCTAGTGTGGTCTGTGATGGTGTTCTTTTCTGGCAGCACTTAGATGCCAAACCCAGGTGTCAAGTATAAGGACAGGCTCCCCATTCCCTTAAATGAAGCACCGGAACCCCCCTGCATCACTTAGTTCTAGAAGTTGTCTAGGCCAAAGAGCTTTGCCTAAATGAAGCTTGTGTGGCTTTTCTACCCTAAAACTGTTAAAGCCTTTTACACTCCCATCCAACTGAAGTGGAGATATCTGGCCACCCTGCCTTGAGAAGTGTTCTCTATAAATTGACAAACGATGCATTCCTGAGAAATAAAACTCCAGAGAAGATAAGACACACATTCTCTAAATGTTACGCTATACTCCAGAGGTCACCAGAAGACAAACATTTATATGATGTGAAACCTTATTTTGTATCTTAATCATAAGGAAGAACTGGTATGTTTTTAATTGATAGAGGAAGGAATTTGTAAAAATCAAGTCACCCACTCTTTACAATGTGAATGGAAGGGGAGAGGGAGTGGGAAAGGGGAGGGTTGAAGGTGGGAGGGACGTTATGGGGGGGAAGCCATTGTAACCCATAAGCTGTACTTTGGAAATTTATATTCATTAAATAAAAGTTAAAAAAACATTAAATAAAAGTTAAAAAATAATAGCTTAGAAAAGGAGAATGGATTTTAAAAATCAAAGCCAAAGTATTCAGGCTGTTCAAAAAGTTTAAATTTGTAAGCTGCTGCTCTTAGGAAAATAGAATTAATACTCAACTTTTTCCATTTCATAAGCTTTCTGGCCATTTGATTTATGTTTCATACCACGCGTTTCATATTTACCAATAGTATTATTTGTTTTTGTAGCTTAGTGAATTTTCTCAAGTAATCTGGTGAAAGGGTGCGACCAAAACAGGGGAAAATTTGCCTGCTGCCCCTCCTAGAGCTTCTGGCTGATACCTTTGTGGGGCTCCCTGGGTGAGAGCTGTGGATGACCGTCTTCATCACTGATTCTTGGCACCATGGGCTTGTTCCTTCCCGAAGTTTCCGTGCTTCCTCACCGTGATGAGGCTTGCGATGCCTTCAGAGAAGGATAACCCATCACAGAACAGTTTCCAGTCCCCAAGCTCAGCAATCAGTTGATCACCATCATTTTGAAGAATACAAAGTAGTTTCAATTACCTTGAATGATCACGTTGTGAGAAAATGTTCTGGATGAATTATGATCCAGGACATCAGGAGGACTAAAGAGAGACTGGCCTAGCCGGCGCCGTGGCTCAATAGGCTAATCCTCCACCTTGCGGCGCCGGCACACCGGGTTCTAGTCCCGGTTGGGGCGCCGGATTCTGTCCCGGTTGCCCCTCTTCCAGGCCAGCTCTCTGCTATGGCCAGGGAGTGCAGTGGAGGATGGCCCAGGTGCTTGGGCCCTGCACCCCATGGGAGACCAGGAAAAGCACCTGGCTCCTGGCTCCTGCCAGGATCAGCGCGGTGCGCCGGCTGCAGCGGCGGCCATTGGAGGGTGAACCAGCGGCAAAGGAAGACCTTTCTCTCTCTGTCTCTCTCTCTCTCACTGTCCACTCTGCCTGCAAAAAAAAAAAAAAAAAAAAAAAAAGAGAGACTGGCCGGTGCCGCGGCTCACTAGGCTAATCCTCCGCCTTGCGGCGCCGGCACACGGGGTTCTAGTCCCAGTCGGGGTGCCAGATTCTGTCCCTGTTGCCCCTCTTCCAGGCCAGCTCTCTGCTGTGGCCAGGGAGTGCAGTGGAGGATGGCCCAAGTGCTTGGGCCCTGCACCCCATGGGAGACCAGGAGAAGCACCTGGCTCCTGCCATCGGATCAGTGCGGTGCGCTGGCTGCAGCGCGCCAGCCGCGGCGGCCATTGGAGGGTGAACCAACAGCAAAGGAAGACCTTTCTCTCTCTCTCTCTCACCGTCCACTCTGCCTGTCAAAAAGAAAATAAATAAATAAAAGTAAAGAGAGAGACTGTGCATTGTCTATCTCAGGAGATTCATTTGCTAATTAAGTAAAAGAAACATGGCAAAATGCCTGATTCATAGTAATTCTCAACAAATTTTTTTTCTCACCTGTTCTTAGAGATTTGGAGTCTTTTTTTTTTTTTTTAAATTATTTATTCATTTGTAACTCTTTACAGAGAGAAAGGGAGATACAGAGAACTTCCATCCATTTGGTTCACTCCCTAAATGGCTGCAATGGCTAAGGCTGGGCCATGCCAGAGTTGATAGCAGACACTTCATCCAGATCTCCCATGTGGTTGGCAGAGCCAGGAGACAGCCTAACCTGCTGCACCACAATGCCAGCCCCTAGATTTGGAGTCTTGTCTAAAAGCTGCCAAGGATACCTGTCATTTAATCAATTTTCATGTAAGAACAATAGTAGGAACCTGGCATTGTGACACAGAGGGTTAAGCCTCCATGTGAAATGCCAGCATTCCATATGGGCATGTTCGAGTCCCAGCTGCTCCACTTCCCATCTAGCTCCATGATAACGCACCTGAGAAGGTAGAGGAAGGTGGCCCAAGCACTTGATCCGCTGCCACCCTGTGGGAGACCTGGCCATGGTGACCATTTGGGGAATGAACCAGAAAATGTCTCTCCCTCATTCTCTGTTACTCTGCCTTTCCAATAAATAAATCTTTAAAAATAACAATAATATTTAAATGTGAAGAAATCTCAAAATAACTTTTTCATCTGATTAATTAAATAATATTATTCAGTGAATATGTTATTTGGTTAACCTATCTTCTATTTTCCATCATTTAGGCTATTCCCAACTTTTCTCAATTACAAATGATAAAAAAAACTTATAAAAACTATTGTTCACAAATCATTGCTGACTATTTACTTAGAATAAATCCCTGGAAGTTGCATTTTGAGTTGAAAGGTCATGCATACTTTCAAGTAGTTAACTTGTACGTACATTTGTGTATTTTTTATGATTAAAAGATTCCTCAATGTGTGTGCCAATTGATATTCCTATTAGCAGTATATGAAAATACTGATTTCCCTAGAAGAGTATCTTAAAACGCCGAAAACATAGACAGACTTCAACCTAGAGAAGAAAGGTGTTGTAAAGCAAACCCGTTTTCTTTTCCAACCACATATTTGAATGATGGAGGAAATGTTGGAGGAAGGGAGGTTAAACAGACGCTTCTATACATCCAAATTCTAAATGAATTCCTAAGTGGAAAAATAAACAGCATACTGGAGGGTTTGTACTTTAAGAAAGCTGGTAAGCTGGAATGGCACAAGAAATGATATGTGATTCTCTGCATGCCATCACGTAGTCCCTTCCCTCCCTCTACCCACTGGAAATGAAAGGACTTGGACTGCTTACAACTCTGGATGTATGGGAATGATGTTCCCCACATGGGTGAAGGGAAATGGCTCAGACATCTGCATTCCTGAGGCCAGCTGAGCTGCGTTGACTCAAGGTAGCCACGGGGCTGGTGCTGCATAAGTTTCGTTGCAGCTTGCTCTTCCGCAGGTTGAGGCTACACAAGTGATCTTCAGTAGAAAATAAAAGGCTTCCAGGCACATTGTCCATCTTTCGATGTGGGTTTGCTATATTATCTTTCTTCAAATATTTCTTCAGATTATTGAAGGAGGACATGTTAGTTGCATTTTTTCAGTGTCTTTAAAAATTCAAATAAAGAAAAATATAAAAATCACACACAAACTCATGAGTTAGGGAAAAGGCTTTATTGTTTCCTGTACGGCATATTTACTTCCAGTTTCTTTTCTTTTAGGTACGTATGTTTCTTTTGCATGGAGTCATAAACACAGTCTTGTTAATGATACCATCAGCATTTTGTGTCATCATTTTTTAAAACCATTATTTAATGAGTGCCTAATATTGCATGTATCAGTATCTGCTAAATAATTTAAATACATTGTTGAACTGCTTCCTCCTCTACTTTACTAATGAGTAACACAGTGATGAACGTTTTCCAAAAGAAATCTTTGCTGCGTTTCTGATTATTTCCCTGCAGTATGTTTTTCAAGAAGTACGCATTTGCTATATCTGAAAAAAAAAAAAATGGAACACTGATGACTAATGCTGGAGTCAGAAAAACTCATTTTTCTCTTATGCTTTTTACTTCCTGGCTGTGTGCTAGAGGGCTATTTGTTTAAAAATAATGGAAATGATGTCAATGACCTCTCAGCATTCTAGAAGTTTCTTCAACCTCAGGTCCCTCATCTTGACTGTTATCTCAGGCCCCAACACCCATTCCTCATATGTAAAACTTCCCTGAACGGGAGCTCCGGTCAGGGCAGCCATCGCTCTGCTTCTCAAGTTTCCCCCAACTACCCGGATGTGTCCTGCTTGGACGCTGAGGCTGCTTCCTGGAATGCAGGCTCTTCTCCCTCAGATCTTGTATTTGATCCCAGCTTGGTTCACCTGCTTGTAATGGAAAACCAAAGGTGTGGTTCCCCCAGAGACTCCATGGCTGCACTGCCTTCTGCTCTGGCCCAGCAGGAGACTCGCACCTGCATCACATTTACTTAGAAGTCAAAAAGAAAAACACCCTGAGCCATATCTGGAGAAACAGAGATAGGAAAAGCCATGGCATTGGTTTAAATTTATGAATTATTACTCTTGAAAGTGAAACCAAAAGGAAGCAGAGCTACTGTGCACTCAAAAAGCCATGTGAAGGCAGAGAGTTTTACTGTATGGAATCTGAAATCCAGTGTTGGGACTGAATTTCTGCTTCGACTGTGTGACTTTATGAAAGCAGCATCAGGCCTCCTGCCGCCTAACAAAAATAGAAACTATTAATACCTACGCCCTTACTATCACAGTGCAATCTACGAGGACATAAAAATTTATATTCAGTGTTTTGTATTCCTCAGAGGAAAAGGAGTTAACAGATGGCCATGATTCCTCGCACTGGAACTCAGATAAAGCTGGTGTTGCATTTGGCACGATTGCCTAAATAGACAGTAATTTATTGTTGGCCTGGAAGCTGCTTGATGACATGAGGCATGTCTAGCAGTACCATCTCTTTAAGATAAGTCCAGCTAGTGTATATCAAACACCCCCTGGTGCTCAGATAATTGGCTTTGCTTCCACATTCTTCAGTTTCCCCTTTTGTTTTAGTTCCCCTGCCAGGACTACACAACATAGTAATATCTCATTATTATTACCAGGATCATGAGCACTGGTTATTCGTTCCAATAAAGATAGAAATCTTTGTCTCCAAGCTGGTCTCTATAATTATAATAACCAGCAGTTATTGCGGTTTTACAATATGCAATGCACTATGCTAAGACCTCCACAGGCATTAAAATATAATCCTCACAACTACCCTCTGAAATAGCACAATTCTTTTCCTGGTTTTACAAAGAAATGAAGAAACTGAAGACTAAAAAAGGTAAGAAATATGCTAGAGCAGAGACCACACAACCTCTAAAGAACTTGAGTCTTTAAATGGTTTAGCATATTGCAATCACTACCTTCTGGAAGAAGGCATTTTTATGCATAGTTTTTTACTATTCAGCTAAATGAACAATGTTCAATAGAGGAATTGTTAACGAGCAAAATGTTTGATTTTAGGTTGTTGTTATCTTCCTTTTCCATTCGAGAATTCAAACCAGCTTGGACTTTGTCAGGCTCGACAGCTTTTGTTTTGGCTTGTAAAATGGTGCACACTGGGTATGGAAATTACCGAGGGAGTATGACTCTTCACCCGGACATGCCGCGTGTGCCGGAGTCAGGGATTTGGGACCGTAACCTCTCCTTTCATGTTTCAGAACTGGTCTCTTTTTCTGTAGATTTTTTCCTTCATTCACCAGAAATGTGTTCTTTTGCATTCCTCAAACCTGAAGAATGAACTCTGCCAGGTGAGTTTAATTTATTGCCCTGCTGATCACATCACTATTATGTCTCCCCTCTTATTTTTAAAGGAATACCCTTCTCTCCTTTAAGAATGTTGGTAGGACATGTCTTTCTTTTTTAAAATCTCTTATTTTACCATGGTTGAAGAAGCGTCCTTAAAATAGACACTAACTGGTGTGAAAATGAATGCCAAACACAAGTGTGTATAATCCGCGTGGTTCATGTGACCCCACTTTTCCTCTTTTCCTAGCTGAAATGTTGAGGTTGAAAAGACTTATGTCCCACTTATAAATCCTTAGGAGATATTTGCTTTCTTATGGCCTCTGTGAATATAGCTTGTCTCAAGAGACCTCCAGGATGCTCCTCAGGGGCCAGAGTCTGCCTCTAAGTCCCTGTTGAGGATGAATCGCCAAGGGCCTAACAGCTCTCAGGAGATTTCCAAAACCGATTAAGGTTCGTACTTAAAGAAAAAGCTGTCCTATTGACCACTGGGAACACTGGTTCAAGAAAAACCCAAATGAACAATCAAAGTCCAAAATTCTCCTCGGAGGAAAAGGACCAGAGTCTTTTTCACCTACAATTATTAACATCTTTTGTAGGTTCTCTGTCCATTCTCTTGTTCATCTATCCATTCGTGTTTCATGCACAGATGTTTGTTGTGTCTAGTAGAATGATCCTCAGACTTCGGGGTTCACGGGACTTGTGCCACAGATCATGGTCCACTTGGTTCAAGAAGGTGTCCAGAAATCTTCTGTTTCACAGGATTTCAGGGCAGTCTGATGCAAATGGCCCTTTGGATGCCTTTTGAGAAATAATTTTTATAACATAGAAGGCATAAAATGAAGCCATACCTAGGATTACAAACAGAAAAGTCGTGTTTTATTCCTCAAGAAACTTCAAACTCACAAGTGATGTAGATTTTTAACATTAATAATAAATATGATTAGTGATAACAGCAGCTACTGCATGATAATTACAATAATGAAATAATACCTTCTGGGCCGGCGCCGCAGCTCACTAGGCTAATCCTCCGCCTTGCGGCACCAGCACACCGGGTTCTAGTCCCGGTTGGGGCGCCCGATTCTGTCCCGGTTGCCCCTCTTCCAGGCCAGCTCTCTGCTGTGGCCAGGGAGTGCAGTGGAGGATGGCCCAAGTGCTTGGGCCCTGCACCCCATGGGAGACCAGGATAAGCACCTGGCTCCTGCCATCGGATCAGCGCAGTGTGCTGGCCGCGGCGGCCATTGGAGGGTGAACCAATGGCAAAGGGAACACCTTTCTCTCTGTCTCTCTCTCTCACTATCCACTCTGCCTGTCAAAAAAAGAAAAAAAAAAGAAATAATACCTTCTGAATGTCAGGCAATATTCTAAATCACATTTGTGTATCAGGTCATTGAACCATCACAATAACAATATTGCTACCATTTTACAGTGGAGGAGACCTAGATGTATCAGAATTAAGTAACATGTCCAAGGGCAGGAGCCCAGGCCAGGCTCAATCCATAGAGGCCTAACTCTTACCTCCTGTCTTGTGTTATCTCTGCAGAGCTGTTCTGGGTCATAAATCACAATTTGAGGCAGTACATGGTAAGTTTTGTGAGAATGACACACTGAAGCTGGTTGAATGGACACAGAGAAGGAAATTGCGTTTATAGAGTGCCTACTACATCCATAATCCATGTATTTTAACATTTAACTGTGCCAAACAGTGATGTATATAAATTATCATTTCATTTTACCCTCAGCTCCTCATATATAAGGAAGGGATAGGAAAGTGCCTTATCTCACAGGTTGATAGGAAGACTGGATAAAACAGATAGTGTAAAGTATCTAAAACAGTGTTTGATGATAAGCACTCAATGAATGTCAGCTATTGTGATTCTATTTTTTAACATTTTATAATTGACAAAATTGTATATATTTATGGCATACAACATGCTGTTTTGATTCAAATATACACTGTTGAATGGTTAAATAAAGCTAACTTATATATCTATTATCTCCCATGCTCTGTGTCTGTGTGAGTGTATATGAGTGGTAAGAACATTTAACATCTCCTGTCTTAACAATTTTCAAGTGTGCAATACTTTTCGTTGTTATCAGTATTTACAGTTGAGAAATCTGAGCTTGGGAAAGTTAGAAAACTTGATCCGGATCACCCACTAGCAAGATCTGGGATTCAAACTCTTATCTATCCGGCTCCCCTTTGCGTGTTCCATTTTCACACAGCCAGGGAGATGAGACGGCTCTGTGAATTGATGACCTGGGCAGCTTTCCTGAGGAGACTGTGCGAGGGCCTGGCCTTACAGGATGGGTCGAGTTTCTAGGGCAGAACTGATGGGGAGGGTACTGTAATTTTTGCCTGAGCTATTCGACCTCATTGAAATTGTCTATAATTTAACAAAACCCAAATCTTTCAAGATTTCAGCCTTCAGAACTCCTGCCAAAACAAATTTCAGGCAGGTTAAAGAAAAATGTTCCTGGATTCCTTCAAGATACACACGTGAGATGTGCAGAGAATGCTCGTGTGTTTAGAGGGGAAGTGAAGGTTGGACAGCAAGATTGCTGCTGCAGATGGAACGCGGTGTCCTAAAGAGGCAGCCACAGACGTCCTCTTGAACTCTGAGTGTTAACATGCGCCTGCAGCGGGCCACGGCCTAGAGGACTGGCCTTGCTCTGCCGGGCCAAGGGAAGGAATTTCTGCAGCCGTGACCCTTTCTGGAGGAAATTCAAAGACTAAAAGTGTAGCCCCCGAAGCCTTTGGAGTTATACCTACAGAGTATAAATCTCTTACATTGAATTGTTCTTTCAGCATCAATCACCGAAGAAGAAAGTAAGAGCTCACAGAAGCCTAAATTTCTCTGCCAGTAAAATTAGGGGTCGAGTGAGCGGAAAGGGGAGAGTCAAGACCAAAATCTGTTCTCCTGGCCCCCAGTCCCAACTCTGCCAGACCTGGGGTTTCTCTACCAAGGGTGGCAGCAGAGAAAGCCTCACAGTCCAGGATCTCAGGGGACCCTGGAAGGAGAGGGGCACTGGAAAATTCACTTTTCTGTCTCCTTAGAAATCATACTTACATTTCATTCCTCTGTTGTCAATTTTTTTTTTAATTTTTCTCATTGATCTGATGGCTGTTTAATTTAATCAGTTCGTTCATTTATTCATTCCTTTAGCATGTGTTTCTGAAACACCTATCACATGCCAGGCACTGCTCTGGCTTCTGTGAAGTCAAGTGAGAAGAAAGGAGATCACGACTTTGTCTGTCTCGAGCCTACATTTTAGAGAATGGAGAGGAATAGTCTGTAAACAAGACAAATGCATAAAAATAGATGATACATTGAAAACAGGTGCTAAGGAGAGAGATAAAGAGCAAGAGAGAAACTTGGCAGACACTGAGAGCGGGTTCAAGTAGGGGCTGGGATAGCCAGTGAAGGTCTCCCTGAAAGAAAGAACACCAAGGTGAAAGCCACACAGGTACCTGAAGAACAAGAACTTCAGGCAAAGCAGCAAAGCGAAGGCCTGTGGTGGCCAAAGAGAGGGGTAGCTGGAAGACAATGGGATATGAGGTGGGGAGAGAGCTAGGGGATTTTGGATGTGGCTTCTTTGTGAGAAGGGATGTCCTTGGAGAGCTTTGATCAATAGAACAACTTGTACCTTGAGATTTTTATTGACATTTAATTGTGACACATATATATGGGATACTTTGTGAAAATTTGATGCATATACACAATGAGTTATGATCAAAGCAGGATGATTAGCATTTTTATCTCATTAAATATTTATCATTTCTTTGTGTTGGGAATCTTCAAGTTCCTGTCCACTAATTCTTTTTTTTTTTTAGATTTATTTTTTTATTTATTTGAAAGGTACATTTACAGAGGGAAAAGGAGCAGGTAGAGAGAGAGGGGGGATAGAGAGAGACAGAGATCTTCCATCTGATGGTTTATTGCCCCTGTGTCCACAGACAGAAGCCAGGAACCAGAAGCTTCTTCTGGGTCTCCCATGTGGGTGCAGGGGCCCAAGGACTTTGGCCACCTTATGCTGCTTTTCCAGGCCATAACAGAGAGCTGGACTGGAAGTGTGGAGCAGCCAAGTTTCAGACGACTGCCTACCCAGGATGCCTGTGTCACAGACAGCAGCCTTACCCATGGTGCTGCAGTGCCAGCCCTGTCTCCTAGTTCTTAAATAAGTTGTTGTGGACAATAGGCACCCTACTGTGCTGTAGCACATTAGAACTCATTCCCCTATCTAACTGTATTTTGGAACTGTTACCCAATGTCTTTCTTTCTGTTCCTGCCCACTACCCTTCATAACCTGTAGTAATCAATATTCCACTCTCTATGTCCATGAAATAACCTTTTTTTTTGCATACAGTAGTTATCTTTATGTACCTGGCTAACTTCTTTGACATGATGTCCTCCAGTTCCATCCATGCTGGCACTCTAAACTTTAACAAGATCACATTGATTGCTGAGGTGGGAAGAGGCTGAAAGGCAAAATGGTAAAAGCAGGAAGCCAATTTGGAGGCTGCTGCAATTACCCAGTGTTCCAGTTCATTCTCTTTTGCTGTAGCAAAATATCTGAGGCTAGGTTCTTTACACAGAAAAGAGTTTTCTTGAGCTCCCAGTTCTGGGGTTTAAGAGCACGATCCCAGCATCTGCTCAGCCCTGGGGAGGCCCTCATGGTGAATAGCATCCCACTGGCAGGAGAGCAAACGAGTGACTGCATGGTCGGCCAGGGTGGCAGAGATATTCTGGGGCCAGGCTTGCTGTTTTTGTAACAATCTGCTCTCATAGGAACTAAGTACATCAATGTCTTTCAACAGCAGCATCCCCAATGGCCAAACCACCTTCCTCTGGGGCCCATTTTTAAATGTTTCGTCATCTCAGCATTGCCACACTGAACCGTGTGCTTCCAGCACATGAACCTTTAAGGGACAAACTCAAGTCATTATAAACCACAGCCCCTGCAGTTACTGATTGACAAAGTTGGTTGGCACTTGCTGTTAGTTTTGAGGCCCTTCAAATGCTAATGATGGCCCTATAATTTCTCTTTCCTAGGCTCTATAAATTTTCTCCCTCCACATAATGTGTGGGAAACAAACCCCACTGAATATTCCTGTTGCTGTGTGTCACTGGTAATCCTGAACAATGACAACTCTGACACAAAGAACCACAGGTAATGCTGAGTGGCAAATACTTCATACCGTTTCTCTCAACACCCACTTCAGTCCCCTTTTCATGTATCTTCCTGTACCCAGATGCTGGAAAGATGGAAAGTAGAATTGTATTTTCCAGACTTCCTTGTAGCTACGACTCCTAAGGTTATTTTAATTCCACCAAGAAGGCACACTCTGCAAATCTTGGAGGCAGAAGTGAGCAAGCAGAAGTGATGATCAAGGAGAGGAAAGATGAGATTTTCTTGGAAGCGTGGAGGGGACGCCATGAGTTCTCTGGGGTAAGCTGGCCTTCTGCTGTCACAGGTACCAAGTGGTGAGCACCAAGGCAGTAGCAGAGGGGCAAACCTCAAAACATTAGCTCTCTTGGACGCACTGCCCTTTGCAAGTAGCCCCTCACCATGCATGGTTCCTTGGCTTGTCTAGAAATTCTGTAAGTTCCCAGTAGCCTTTAACAAACACTTTCTAAGTAAGTCCAAGATGTTTACAGTAGATCCAGCCATCCAAACTTAGTTTTAAGCTTCAGGAAGGGGAGGAGAAACAACTAGAATTTTATCAGTGTTCTGTTCCTCATCCAAAGAGACTTTCTTTGACTATTATGTAAATTGCAAAATATATTACTGCAAAAATCTTTTAAAAAAGAATTTTACTTATATCTAACTGGCTGTAAAAACTTAAGTCGCACGGCCATTCCTAGTCTTAAGGAGGTTGCAGACTGTAGAGATTAAGCTGGATGCGTTTCCATCTTCATAACAGAATATTTCTATTGGTAAGTAAGAGACATCTATGTATTGGATAGGCAATTTGCTGTTCCCACCACACAAAGGTATAAATTATTTTACTTGATAAATTATTAATTCAGAAGTGAAAATTATGTCATGGGGAAAATTCAATGCACATCTTCAAATGTCTACTGTAGCCATGAAAGTGTCTCCTTAAATCTAAAGGGGAAAAAAAGGAACTCCTCTCTTTGTGTTAATAAAAGTTTTCAACAAACATTTGAGTGCCCCAAATATGTCGGGCTCTGCTCTAGAAGGTGGAACAACGCACAGGATATAATAGGCAATGAGCCCTACTTTCTTGAGAATCTGGATACGAAGTATGCACAGTAGGGACTATGTTATCATTTATAAAGACTCCCTAAGGTTAGTCAGTTAAATATGGGTGACTGTTGACAAAAATGTGACTTGGTCTTTGGAATGGTTGATCTGAAGCCTTCTTTTGCCAGGAATTGTTTGAATGTAGAGTCCATAGTCTTTTGAGGGCACTGGACATTTGTAAAAATAGGGTCACATTGCCATCATGTGTTAGCATGTAGAATATTTATCTTACTATTCTCCAAGGTAAGCGTGTCTCTAGAAGTGGGGGGAAAAAGAGTTAAAGGAAATTGTATCATCTATGAAAACAATCCTATTAATAAGGTACAAAAAAGTTTGAAAATGTGTTTTCGACTGGGGTGGGTGGCTGAGTGCAGTAGAGGTAGGGGGCCAGCATGTGTGCACACACAGAAGACACGAGAGCACAGAGGGAGCTGGGAGTGGTACATTATGAGGTAGGTGTCAAGTGAAAAAGATAACACTGAGCAGGAGATGAATCATGGTAAGGAGAGAGCCAGGCCATGACACCATAGTAAAGAATGCAATTGCTAATAAAGGGACTCATTAAAGACTTCCAAGAAGGGCTGTGATGTTATCACAGCAAGTCAAAAGACAGAGGCAAAGCAATTAGCATGATGGCTGGCTCCTAGTGACCACATATTACAAGGTAGCTGTCATGAAAATGATGATTATTCTTCAATGACGAGGGTGACTCACAGCAGTATGGAGGATGGGCAAAATGTAGACAGTTGACATTCAGTAAAGAGAAGATGGAGCAAAGAGATATTTAGGAGGAAAACAACTCCTTTGTGGGAGATAAGGCAGAAAGAATGGACCTAACTCTGAGATAAGGTAGAAAGAATCTAGGATCCGAATGTGAATGCATTGGTGTATGACAGGGCCATTCTTGATAAAAGACATATGGTTGAGGAAGGACTTTTGCAGAGGATGAGGACTCTTTGGGACATCCCAATGAACATGTATTTTGTGTCCCGATTTTTCTGTTCCAACCTAAGAAACCAATACCAGGCCATTCCAAGGGATCTGCTGCTTCCATTCAAAGTGTGATCAAAACATCAAGGTCTGGATTGAATACTTCTGTTGAAATCACGCGAGGAATAAGATCACCTGTAACCTCTCTTTTTTTTCCTTGCAACCTAGGGGTCATTTCTTCCTGGCGTTGAAACCTCCTAGCGAATGTGCTGGAGGAAGAAAAGCATTCTTCAGGCTTCCTTCAAGGCTGGTTGTCATGTGAAGACATTCACCTGAACCAATTTTGGGTTTTTCCTCTAACCAAGAATGAGAGGTGAGAGAGGGGAACCTCAGTCAACACTGTTTTCTTGCCTCAGTGGTGGAGGGCAAGCTAGCCCTGGAGGGGTTCCCTGTGTCCACCCTGGCCACATAAATTAAGAGATGAGCAACATGCCATCTGCACAAGGCTAGACTGCGCAGCCGACTTAAAGAAACACTGTCCGGTACGACAGCTTCTTAAAGGACTTGAAGGCTTATAATAAACTTCCCTTGCTAAAACACAGAGTTTGTGTATGTAAAAGCTAGGTATTTGGTAAAAGTAGAGGGGATTTCTAAATCAAATACACATTATTAAATTCTTCTGTTTTACTTGCAGCCCATTTATTTTTAGGTCCAGCATAATTGCTTTCAGACCTTGAGTTTGTTATGTTGGTGATTTTGTCTGGCTCTGCAACATGACCTGTTAATTGATACTGAACTTCAGGTCCAGAGATAACAGTTTCCTATTTCCTCTAGCACCCTGGAAGGTCAAAAGCAAAACCTAGACCAAAGAGAAAAGAGAACAGATTTTTAGTATCTCTTTGATTATGCTCCTTACACACGCAAGCCATTTGATTATGTTAAACCCACTCCAATCCCCTGTCCCTGTCCCTGTACTCAAGAAACAGCGCTTAGAATCCTTCTTTATAAATACCAGTGTGCTACATCAAGTGGTACGGTAGAGTCAGATCTGGATTGAAATCTCATTTCTGCCCCCTTGAGAGCTCCATGTGAACTTGGCACAAGCTACTTTTGAGACTTAATTTGCTCACATGTATGGAGGATGGGCAAAATGTGGACAGTTGACATTCGTTGTCTACTGGTAGGACTATGGGATTTCCGTAGAGCTGAATAATGCAATACAGTGTATATAAAGATCTCAGCACACTGCCTGGCATTAAGATGGCAGAGGTGGTTAGATAAATGGATAGTTCCAAAGTGCACGTTCAATCCAGGCAGTGCTGCCAGACCAAGCTATACAAGTCTCCAACAACAAATAACTGAGTCCTGACTGAAGAATTTTAATAGGAGCCAATACTCCAAGCAGAGAAATGACTAACTATTTACAGTCTTTCTATGAGAGGGGAAACAAGACATAATATTTTTAGAGCAGTTCCCAGTAATTATTTTTAAATTACATAAAAATCTGCTGTTTTTCATCAGGCAAATCAGACCATTCATTCTGAGGTCTTGTCTCCAGTAGTGGCAATTAAAGCTTTGCAAGAAACCACTGATAACTGTCTCTATTCTTCCAGAACCTTTCCTGGCCGGAGGGTTAATTCCTCCTTATTCCCTGAAGATAATACCTGTAAAAACTTTAGAATCCAATACAAGAGATTCAGTTACCTTTTTGAGTTATTCAGTTCTCTTATATTCCCATGATACTATAATAGAACTGTAACCACCCAAACACTGTCTAAAAACATGTAAATGTAATTTGCAAAAAAAAAAAAAAAAAAAAAAAAAAACCTCCTGACAGGTCCCTCTGGGCCTATTTGATATAAGCTTGGTCACAGAATTCGTTTTAGCTCAGCCTATTTTTCTGGCTAAAATTTCTCATTTTCTCCTTGTTTACATAAGAATGTGTTCATGGTGTCCCAGGGGCTTGACTTCATTCTCAATAGCCCCCCTGGGTAAAGCTCTATAATGGACCAGTGGCTTTGATGACTTCCTGTGAAGTTCTCTTCCCCAGAAAACACAATGTACAGAGACAGAAGCAGGGGCCAAAGGGAGAAGAATGCCCCGAGTGCAGTGGTAATTTAGATGTGGAGCTTCTGAAACGCTGGGAGCAAGCAACAGTACCAAGAGAGCTTAGCAAACCTGGGAAGAAATCTTCATTAAGCAGCTCTTCTAGTGTGCAAAAATGCTCTTAAGGCTTACACAGCACGCTGTACGTGGAAGCTTGCACCCTTTCCCTTTTCCAATTCACTGTTCACTCTACCACCAGATTTTCTCTTCTGAAATAAGATTATGCTAGGGTCACAGTTCTCCCAAAAAAACCTCTGTAGACTTGTATTGAAGGCCTTAGCCTGGCGCATAAACCCTTAACTTTGTGCCTTTTTCATCTTCATCTCCCTCTGTTGCTCCCCATCTTGTCTACTTCCCCCACATAGAACTTGACCTTCCTCAAGTATGAGTTGCTGTCTCCCATATCTTCAGACTGGCTGTTCCTTTGACTTGGTGCAATGCCACTCATTTGTCAAGACCCTGCCTAAATATTTTCTCCTTAGGGAAGGCTTAGCAATGCCTAAGACTGACAGTTACTTCCTTGCCAATTTTCCTGAGAGCTTCATTATAGGCCTCTATTATAGTGCTATACACAATAGTTTGCAATTATTTTTATGTAACTCTATCCTTTATTGTACATGATGTCTTCAAAAGGTTAGAAAGCAAACTTGTTTCATAAGTTTTACATACTACTTCATTCAACAATAGAGAATGAATTAAGGAGCAAGTGAATGGAGCAACCCAGCCCAAGTGTCCAGTGATGCATCCAAGAAAGGAAGGGATACAAAGGAGGGACCCACTCTTGACCTTCACTTTTCCTGGATTGTCCTACTGAGTTTACTAGGAGCTGACAACAGAAGATTACCAAGGGTGAAAGAGACGTGGGTTGGCATCTTTTTCAATCATAATAATTTCTCAAAGATCAGATCACATCACCAAGCATCCCCAGTGAGAATGGAGGGGAGCTCTGTGGAAGAAAACAGTGTTCAGAGATTTGCTCTGCAGAAAAATGTACAGCCCAGTGGGCCAGGAAATTCTTCCACTTGAGAGTCATGTGCGCTGGAATGTGCAAGGGGAAACAGCCTCAGTAGGGTCTTGACTCAGCAAGGCCTGGAATTGATGCTTGGGGCTGTTCTGCGAGGTCCTGGGGCACTTGGATTCACAGCAGTCAGAGCCCAGTTGCACACGCCAGCATGTATCAGTACAAGCCTTAAATCAGAACCACCCGTTTCACCCCCCCTCTCTGGTTCTCAGCCCTGCCCCCGCCTCCAGCCCCCTTCACGGGCAGGCTCATTAAGGCCTTTCCCAGTGCAGAGACGCTGCATTTTGGGGACTGGTGGAGTGTTTGATATTTTCCACTCTGCGTGTCAAGGGCATTTACAGTCGGCGTCAGAATGCTCTGTCGGTCTGAGGAGGCACTTTGAAGTGTTTGTGGTAGAGGCCACATGTGCAGGCAAGATGTGCCTCCTCCTGCTCCCTGGATCCCTGAGGTTCCTGCTCAGCTCTTTCCCAGCATCAGGTGACAATGAACACCACCACTTAACCCTTTACTTCTTGGCAATTATTTTTTGTAGTTATTTTGGAAAGGGGTTTCCGCCTCCTCCTACATCTCGGATTTAGACCTTATTTGGAGGCCTCTCTCGTGTCCTGGTCACTACTTCTTGGAATCTTTTTGTGGCTGTTTTTGCTACTACTCTACAGGAACTTCATGTGCAGAAATGTATTTCCAAATAGTCCACCCAAAACAAATGCGTACAGACTAATGCTGTTCACACAGCGAAAGCCATACAGATCTAAACTCTCAGAGCCAGTTGAGCGATCTGACAGGCTGCCTGGTTACCCCTTTCTCAGTCACCACCAGGAGCAAAGAGTCCTCATATGGCATCATTGTTTTTCCTAAGTGAGGTCACATGTAGTCCTTCAAATGTCACTCGGCCTAGCCCATGGAAGTCTGAGGACCTGACATTTTGAACAACACTAGACGAGACTTTCAGAGGAAGTGTGACCAGTTGACCTGAGTCTCTTGCTTGACTCTGCGGTTTGGCTCAGGCAATGGAGCAGGGCTATGACTGATAACCTCCAATACTCCAATACCCTGAGATTCTGCAATGCTCTGCTCTCAGCTAGCCTGGAAGGGTCTTAAACTTGGCAAGAAGGACTTGGGTGGAGACCTAGGGCTCCTCTCAGAGACAGTAGGCGTCAGTCTCTCTGGGAATCAATTCACGTTCTCAGCACACTTGGCAATCCAATCAGAACCAAAGATCTTTAAATGAACATAAATGACTTGCAGGCAATCAAAGATCAGGGTCTTTGGGCAAAAGTGCCTTGAGCTCAGCTCCATCACTTAGAATAGTTTCTAGTGATGTCTACTATATGGTGTGGGATTGTTCCCTGCGGAAATAGCTCTGTGCCTTTATTTTCCTTTAGGGATTTCAGGACGGGGAGAGAAATGCCTTTATATTAGACTATTGCAATACTAGTAACACTCTGCATACCAGGTATAGTGCTAGGCAAGAATGTGCTAGGCAAAGCAGCATCTTCAAGGCTTATGATAACCCCATGGGTCGGGTACTGTTCTCTGTCTTTCAGAGAGGTTAATAACATATCCATAGTCCTACTAGAAAACTGAAAGCCTGGGGCAGGGACGCAAAGCTTCCTGGCTCTACTTAATATCCATGTTTCTGGTGCCCATAGCACGGTTCTGCCTCTTTGAGGTCAGGGTCGGCGACCTTTCCATCTCCTGAGACACGTCCTAGGCTGCTGCCTACCCTGGCGTCCCATGTTACTCACTCTGAGTCATGAGTGTTTCATGAAGACCTTCTGAAAGAAAGGATGAGTGAATGGCGTGTAACAAGCCTGGGAAAGGCGCTGGAGCCTAAGGCAACAACCTCTCTCAATGTCTGCAATGAAAGCCTGCCCTGGGACCTCCCCAACATAAACAGGATACTTTCCCAAAGCGGCCAGGGGACTCAAATTCTTTGGAGCCAGGAATCCATGTTTCCCTGTCCAGAAATCCCTCCCTGATAACACAAACTTGCAGGCTTCTCACACCTCTCTCTTTCTATGCCACAGACTCTGAGCTTTCCTGGCCTGCCAACAATTAGGCATGCACATGTGCGCGCACACACACACACACACACAGAGGATCAAACACAAGGACATTGTCTTAGGTAGTTTGTTAGAATAACTTTGTTTACCTTTGCTACGCACAGGAAGAAAGTATCTAAGTATCTCCTAATAAGTAGGGCTTTTGCACTCCCTGTGAAAAAACTCACTTAGAAGAGCGGGGGGAGGGGGGTGGACAGTTAACAGTGTTGTGTTGCAAAGCTGTCTTATCTTGTAAGTTGTTCCCAAGAGGACTGCTAGTGTGGGATTAGGGCAGGAGTGCACCATGGTTTTTTGCATTGATTGGAATGAAAAACCTTTCCGGTCACTGTGTCCTGGAAATGAAATGTGTGATGTGGAATAGTGTCCAAGACATGTGATCCCTAAAATGCCCTCCTGGCCCAGTGCTCGAATCGTGCTTTGAATGAAGAAATGCTACCTTGGGTCCCCTCTGTGCCTTCCACAGAGAGCCCTGACTCTCAGTCATTCCCGAATAAGGCTCCTCCCTTTCTGCAGCTCTCTCTCTGCTTCATGGAGCTTGTTTATCCTGTCTCCAATGGGCCAGAAAGGAAGAGATATATTTTTCTGTTGCTGAATGAATTAGTCCAAGTATTTTTATTGTTTTAGAGATGAGTTGGCAACTGATTCTCACAGGAGAGAGGATTGGCAGCTAAATCAATTTTAAATTAGGCATTTGTCATGATTCAGCCCAGTCATAAACCCAAAAAAATCCCCAAACTTAAAGGTCAAAGCTAAGAAGTCTAAGTTCTGCCTGCTTTTAAAATAAATAAATGAAAACAGTTGGTGGTCCGTTCCTCACTAGTCCACATCATTACCAAAGATGATTAACTTTCTCGTGATTCTCGTTCCGCATTTTCCTCTACATTTTTTCATTACTGTCTCCTCTTTCCTTCTCTTGCTTCGCATCAGCTCTTGATGGCGGACTCAGATCTTTCACTTTTTACATCTTCTGTCTTTTTCTTGCTCAATATTGTATGCTTCAGATTTGAAATGGGCTGGGGAACCCAGGGAAAGTAAGGCGCTTTGTAAAAGAGAACATTCATTTCAGATCTCTCTCTCTAGCATCATGCACCCTGGCATAGAGACGATTTTGAATGTTCCCAACACAAAGAAATGACACATCTAGGTGCAGATATGGCAATTTCTCTGATCGGATCATTACACACTGCATATATGCATTGAGATGCCACACTGTTTCCCAATCGTAGGTGCAATTACTATGACCCTTGTAGAAAATAGCAAATATTAAATCTCAGCTCTGGGAATAGTTCAAGAATCTCCCTTTTATTCTGAGAGCTTTAGGGAAAAGCAAAGACATCTAAACAAAGAAACAGCTACTCAACCTCCTCATAGAAAGATCAAGATTAAAATTTTACTTATAAACATTTGGTGATGAGTTTGCCTATGACAACATGATATTCTGCAAAAATGAAATGAAATTGAATTTTCTTCCTAGCTTGAAGCAAATTATGTTTATGACATCAATGTTGATCAAGAAAATTAAGAAAATGAACATTCCAATGATCTAAATGGATCTCAAGTATTATTTATTTTTCTTTTACTGCTTTGATAAGTCAACTGAATATGACTAAAATAATGAATTTATTTTGTAAACAAGAGATATTGACTTATTATCTTTATTTGGCTCTAAAACATTTTTGCTCCTTCCATCAAAGTCAGCTGAACCAAGGATAATTCATTTTAAGAGGTTCTACTTAATTGATGGCCCAATTTAGCTGAATCATCCTTAGACTGTTTGAGGGGAACTTATGCCCCATTCCGCTGTTCCATCTTGTATACACGGATGTGTATTCATGCGTCAGTTCTGGCCTCTCTCCATTCCTTTGTTCACTCGTGGGGTGGGGTTGTAGTAGAAGAATCAGGAAAAGGTGGCTCATCTGATTGGTAGTTAGAGAATTAGACACACTTAATCTTGCCTCTTCTCTTCTTCTTGAAAAAATCAATGCATACAAGATGCATGTATTCATCTTTTTCCTCAGAATTGGCTCTGTTCCTACAGACAAAAAAGCTAGTCCCAGTCCAGTCCTGCAAATGATTAAAATGGTATCATTTTAGGGCCAAGACCAGCTATCTAATTTTCAGCGCCCAGTGAAAAGTAAAAATGTTGGTCTCGTTCATAAATAAGGAAAAAAACAAAGTGCCATTAGAGATACACACAAAGCTTTTTCCTTCTTTTCCACTATGTCTCTCAACTTGTGCTGGTATGTTTTGTTTGCTAATTACAGTCATTCTAAATAAACAGCATTTTAAATTATTACCATAAAATTTTTCATTCATCTTTATGTTGTACAATAACACTTTTAAATGAAAACATCACAGCATTTAACTCTTAAAAACCACTCAAATTTTTTTTTTTTTAGATTTTTATTTATTTATTTGGGAGGCAGCACTACAAACAGGGAGAGGGAGAAACAGAAAGGTCTTCCATCTGCTGGTTCACTCCCCAGATGGCCACAAGGGCTGGAGCTGAGATGATCCAAAGCCAGGAGCCAGGAGCTTCTTCCAGGTCTCCCACATGGGTGCAGGGGCCCAAGCACTTGGGTATATCCCACTGCTTTCTCAGACCATAGCAGAGAGGTGGATCAGAAGAGGAGCAGCCAGAACTTGAACTGGTGCCCATACAGAATGCCAGCACTGCAGGCAGAGGCTTAGCCCACTATGCCACAGTGCTGGCCCCTCAAAGTCTCAGTTCCTATTACTGGCTTGTTCTTGGAGCATGCTGTTAAGAGAGTTAGAAGAGATTAACAGTCAACAATCTAGCACAGAGGACACTTCTTCAACCAGATAAAGGTCATCTCTAATGAACCAATAACTAACATCATTCCTAACAGTGAAAGGCTGAATGCTTTCCTCTTAGATCAGCAGTAAGGAAAGAACGTCCACTCTCACACTACTGCTCAACATTATAGTGTGTATTCTAGCCAAACAATTAGGCAGGAAAAAAAAAGTCAACTAGATTCAAAAGAAAGAAGTAAAAAAAAATCACTATTTGCATATGGTGCAATCTTATATGCAGACAATTTTAAGGAATTCACCAAAAGTTATTGTAATTTGTAAATTTAGCAAAGTTGCAGAGCATAAGATTAATATACATATTTACTTGTATTTCTATACAGTAGCAATAAGCAAATTGAAAGTGAAAATTATGAAAACAATTATATTCACAGTAGCATCAAAAAGAAAATGCTGGGGCCAGTGCTATGGGGCAGCGGGTAAAGCCGCTGCCTGCAGTGCAGTCATTCCACATGGGTGCCTGTTCGAGTTCAAGCTGCCCCACTTCCGATCCAGCTCTCTGCTGTGGCCTGGGAAAGCAGTGGAAGACAGCCCACGTCTTTGGGTCCCTGTACCCACGTGGGAGACCTGGAAGAAGCTCCTGGCTCCTGGCTTCAGATCAGCGCAGCTTCAGCCGTTGAGGCCATCTGGGAAGTGAACCAATGGATAAAGACCTCTCTCTCTCTCTCTCTCTGCCTCTCCTTCTCTCTGTGGGTAACTCTGACTTGCAAGTAAATAAATAAATCTAAAAAAAAAAAATGCTTAAGAATACATGTAACAAAAAAGTGCAAGACTTCTGCACTGTACACTGAAAGCAATGAAACACTACTGAAAGAATTTAAATAAGATTTAAGTAAATAGAAAAAAAATAGTATTCAGTTAGGTCTAATGTTTCCGCTTCCCATTGGCCACTGCATTAATGCACTAAGCCCCAGACAGGGGTTGGGATTTAGGGAAATTGATCCAGTGCTGTTACTTCCTCTTGGCCCCTTGCCCCAACCCATGGTAGATATGTCCCTGCCCATCTTCTTGAAACCTCTGCCCTGGATCATGCTCAGGGCTTTGACTGGGGTGGGAGAGCAGCATCTGAAAGACTCCTGCTTCTCAAGATGTGGCCTCCTCGTAGGCAGGCCATTCTCAAAGACACCACGATTCATTCCCTCATTCCTAACTTGTCCCAGCTCACAACGGAGCCCCTGTCTGTAGGAGAGGGTAGCAGGAGTTACAGTGTGAAGAGGGAGAAGACAGGCAGGGAGGGCTAGGGTCCAGGTAGCTAAGAACTCATCTGACAAGGAGGCGAGACAGGGGACAAGGCTCCAAGGCCCTAGAGCACTGTTCTTTGTCACACTGGAACTTGGGAAAACACAAATCAGAGATAAAATTGCTAAGAATTTCAAGAATGTGACTTCCAAACCTTTAATCCCTGTGGTGGAACTCTCCTTAGCAATTTGGCCTGTGCTACCTCACTGATTACAGATCCATGAAGCAAGCCCTGTACAGAGAGTTCACTACTAGGAAGTTCAATCGCCCATCAATACAAGTTACTACTTTAATATTAGTTTATTTATTAATAGAGGTGATAGTTTGGCCCTCGTTTGAAGTATTATTTTGTCTTATTTCTCAGTTGGTTCAGATTTCTGGCAGAGATGGGGATTCCTCAAAGATTCTAACTTCGCTTGTTTAATTTTCACTTCTCAAAAGAAATACAGAGAAAGCAGCAATCAGGTCACATGTATCCTGAGGTCAAGTTCTGTTATTAATTAAATTTAATTATTATTAAATTGGAAGCAGTATTAACTAGTAGCTAAAAACATGGGCTTTGGAACCATAAATTTGAATTAATTCCAAGTTCTATCACTTTTAGTTTATGCTCCTTAGCAAATTGTCTCCTCCTCTTTGCCCTGTAGGTAAAATGGATATGAAGTACTCGCTTATAGAATTATTGTGAAGATTTAATGAGATGATATAAGTAAAGCATTTGGCGTACAGAAAACACTCAGTAGTGCTTGTTTTATTATTTAGCCAACTTCATATAAACGGTATTCTAACCAACTTAGAGGTCTTCTAGGACATGCTGAGTAAAATCCACAGAAGAGTGATGTGACAGGTAAGGGCAGAGCTCCACAACATCTTCATGAAAGTAAAACTTTGAATTGTTCCTTTACAATCTCAGTGCAAGCCCCTTAAATTTATTTTAACACATCATGAAGCAGAAAAATGTCTACCGTCAGCTGTGAGTGTTAATAGCTAAACTGATGGGCCCACACTGTGGCGCAGCGGGTAAAGCTACAGCCTGCAGTGCCCGCATCCCAGATGGGAGCTAATTCAAGTCCCGGCTGCTCCTCTTGCGATCCAGCTCTCTGCTGTGGCTTGGGAATGCAGTAGAAGATGGCCCAAGTCCTTAGGCCCCCGCACCCACATGGGAGACCTGGAAGAAGCTCCTGGCTCCTGGCTTCAGATCAGTGAAGCTCCGGCCGTTGCAGCCAACTGGGGAGTGAACCAGAGGATGGAAGACCTCTCTCTCCCTCTGCCCTCCTTCTCTCTGTTGTAACTCTGACTTTCAAGTAAAGAATAAATAATCTAAAAAAAATAGCTAAATTCAGTCATCAAAGATGATTCTGAAGGTGTTTAAGTCTGTGGTTCACTCTGGATTAACATTTTATTCAAAGCTATACAATAGAAAATGTTTAAAAAGTTTCAATTATGATGATTTTTGGTCATGATTTTATTTTATTGATTTTTTTGTTGAAGCTGTCATCTAGAAGACTTAGCTATTTCCAGAGAATTATTTCCTTCTGGCTCTTCCCAGGAAGCTAAGAAACATATGTTTTCAGGGACGTATTATTATGTAGTGACATCATGGTACAATGGGCTCTGAGTTCAGAGAAGTCTGATATCAAAGCCCAGGACTACCTCTACATTTCTCTGTGACATCAGACACGTTCTTCAATTTTCCTGAACCTTAGTTCACTCATCCATAAAATGAAAATCATAATAACACTTCACAGAGTTGTCAAGAAAATCAAATGAAATTCTGCATATAATGCTAACACAAGCATAATCTCAAAAATTTTGTGGAAAATGGAATTACAAGATAAGTTTTTCTTTTTTGGTGCAAAAGTTTTGTTCATGTGTGCATGTATATAGTAACCCCAATTAACGTTGGCTTATCATGCCAGGTGAGTGACATGTAATAAACAGTCAATAAATAAATGCTTACTTTGACTTGTTATTATGCCATGGCTGCTCTCACTGACTTTTCAAGGTTTCTGTATACTTTAAAAAAATGATTCCCACTAACATGAATTCATGCTCAAAATATGCTCATTATTAAAATAACAAGACTTGTAAAGTTGTCATCAAAGTGTTCAAGGATTTGTCGTATGAGTTACAGTGGAGGAGCGAGGGTCCTTACATCTGTATCAGGTCTTTGCACTGATCCCTTTGAGAGTTGAGCAATGCCTTTTATAGGTAGGGAAACAAGATTGAAACATGGTCATTGCCCAGTTGTTTCTGACAAGGGAACAGTATTTTAACATCTTACCAAACCAAAACCTAGCTGCTACTACAAGAAATATGGAAAACAACTGTCATGTATTATGCAATATTTATGTGTTTGATGCTGTAATAAATGTTTATATCAATTTTAAATAATTTTACAGAATAGACATTGTAATTCCAATTATAAAATTATAAAACCAAGGTCAATTGAGTTACAGAAATTAAACAAGATCTCATGCCTGAAAAATAGTGAAATTCAGGTCTGAACATAATTCTGTTTCTAAAGCATCCTGACTACCCAAGCACTGGTACTCTGCTAATTTCTTTTTTCAGTTGAGATCTTCTAGTCTCTAGAATGTTCTATCATTACATTAGAATCCTATTCTTAGTATTTAAGATGTGGTGAAATATGTACCTGATGAAGTTAGCAAAGTTTAATCTTGAAAAAGAAAACTTTAAGAACCCCTATATTACTGCATATATTTGAGTACCTATGTGAAAAGGAGAAACTTATTTCAACATAAATTTTGTCAATATTTATATCATTCATATATGTATAATTTTCTTTATTAAGAACTTTAAAATATTTATATATTGATTATAATTCTGTAAGTCCACTTGAATCTTTTTTAAAGACATAATCCCTAATACAGAAAACGTTAGGTATAAAGGTGTTTCAAATTTTTACTTATTTATTTTATTTATTTGAGAGACACAGAGAGAGAACTTCCATCTACTGGTTCACTCCTTAAATGTCCACAATAGCTGTGGCTGGACAAGAACAAAGTGAGAAGCCAGGAAATAAATTCAGGTTTTTCATATGGTTGGCAGGAAACCAACTACCTGAGCCATTACCTGCCGCCTCCCAGGGTGCATATAAGAGGAAGTAGAACTGGGAGTGAAACGGGGACTCCATAATAGGCACTCCAATATGAGGAGATCCTAATAGGCAGCTGAACTACCAAGCCAAATGCTTGCCCCAGTGTTAATTACATTTTTGAAGTAAATATACATGTCAGGAATACAAGGTTGGTTTAACCAATAAAAAATTAATTAATGTTATGTACACTGATGAATGAAGGCATAAATCACACAATCAGTTCAATACACTCAGAAAAAAAATATTTGAGGAGGTCCAAGAACTTTCAAGGTAAAATCACTCAACAAGCTAAAAGAATTTTCTCAATTGGGTAAAAGATATTCACAAAGAGCCTATAATTAGCATTGTACTTCATGGTGAGAATCTGAGTACTTTTCAACTAAAATCAGAAAGAGGAGGATTTGGGCTCTGACCACTTCTGTTCAACATTATAATGGAGGTTCTAGCCAGGACAGTTTTGCAAGAAAAAGAAACAAATGGAAATTAGATTGGAAAGGCGAAAGTAAAATTAACCTTATTTCAGATAACATGACCTTACATATAAAAAGTTACAGGGAATATACATACACATACACACAAAGAACCATTAAAACAGATAAACCAGTTCAACAATATTGCAGTACACATGAGTAATGTACAAAAATCAATTTCATTCTGACATACAACTAAAGGAAAAGGAAACTAATAGCATCCTGCAACGCTGCTGAATCTTAACATTATGCTGAGTAAAAGGAGCCCATCATCAAAGACCACATATTCTATGCTTACGTTTATGAGAAATATTCAGAATAGGTAAATCCATGTATACAAAAAATGGTTAATGGCTTACTGAAGCAGAGGACCAAGAGTGGAAAATTACTGTTGATGTATTTTGGATTTTTTCTTGGGGTGTTAGAATGTTCTAAAATTAAACTAGGATGATGATTGCACAACTTCACGAGTTTACTAAAAATTATTGAACTGGAAAAAAACACATAGATAGGGCCCTACTCTGAGCAAATCAGTATAGAGGGTGAACAAATACAGATGATATGGTCTCTGCATCAAAGGAAAAAGAGAAAAATACTAATTCACATATATTTATAAGAAAAACATGTCAATACATCAATTTAGATAAACAGATAAAAATCAAGAACAAGTAAGAAAATAGAGAATATAGACATGAGGAAATACTGACTCCCTCTATTAATCAGAGATATAAGTTAAAACAACAATGAAGTTATTTTCTTTTCAAATTATTTTATTTTTATTTGGAAGACAAAGTGAGGGAGGTAGAGGGAGGAACAGAGAGAGAAAGAGATCTTCCATCTTTTGGTTCACTCCCCCAAATGTTGCAAACAGCCAGAGCTGGTCCAGGCTGTAGGCAGGAGCCTGGAACTCCATGAGGATTTCCTATACAGGCTGCAGGTGCTCAAGTACTCGAGACTTTTTCCACTGCTCTCTCAGGCGCACTAACAGGAAGACAGATCAGAAGTGGAGCAGCTGGAACTCAAACCTGGGCTCTGATACAGGCTGTGGATGTCGCAGACAGCAGTTTTCCCCACCGTGCCACAACTAGCCCCCAAAGTACTTTTCTTCTTGAAATAATCAACCAGAATATTTGAATGCTTACACCCTGTGCTGGCAATCTTATGTGAAACTGGTGGCAGTTAAATCACTTTTCCTTTTGAAAAGCAATTTGGAAATATATATCTATTGTGGGCTGGAAAAATCTTCATGGCAGTTGACATAATAATTCCACTTGTCGTACTTTATCCTGAAGTAATTTGAAAGATGGAGAAAGGTATTTGAGGAAGAAGAAAGGAACATTTAAGAGCGGCTTACTATGATGATATTTCATTTAAGTTAATTGTTATGCAATATTGCTCAACTTACAAAGAAACTACGGTTCTGTAAAGTTAAGGCCTTTGTCCAAGGTCACACAGTCATAAGAGACAGAGTTGGGCTTCGATCTCTGATGATCCAGTTCCAAGGCCACCTGGCCTCTCAACTGCCACATTGCTCTCCTTGGGGAAGCCAATGCTCACGAGACAGAGGCTTCCCTGAGTCGGCCTTCTTTCTTTGCCCATCCGTCAGATGAAGGGCAGGGTGCCCTGGCTGGGGTCCTGAATTTCTCCACGTTCTGGGCTTTTGTCTTGGGAAGACAAATACAGAAGTAAGGGAGAACTGTGCAGAAAAGTTTCTGTTCACTTAATTTCTCAATTTACCTATAGGAATCGCATCCAGGATTAGTCTTTGGTTAAATTTTTGTCTTGAATATTTTAGTGTTTTCTTAATTAAGACTAGCTACTTACTATGTTTCAGTGTCTATATATTGAACAAATACAATGAATAAAAGCATAGACTATTTATATATTTATATGTGGAAATTCTTATATGATTCAGAAATTTCTGTTGGCTTTTGAAATTCTATCAGAATGTTATTTTTATCCCATTTTTAGTTTTTAATTGATATGCAATAATCGTATGCATTTATGGGATACCATGTAGTATTTCAATACAAGTTTAGATTGCATCAATATATTATTTAAAAATTAATGTCCAAAAATTTTTGAAAGATCATGAAGGCTTAAAATTATATTTATAAAAATTATAAGTTGTATTAGTATAACACAATGAGTGTTTGTTATACAGTTAGGTGAAAATAGCATAAAAGCTTTAATATAAAATATTATTATGATTATACACAAAAATACAAAAACAAGTGTTAGATTTAAAATCTTTAAGTATAATAAAATGTTCACGCCTTTGAATGCTATACTAACACTTGTTTATTTCTCTACTTTCCAAGTTTTCTGCAATAAACATGCATTTTCCTTTTTCCTTCTTAACTTACTTTTCTTTTTATTAAAGTTTATCCTTAAAATTTTTTACATAAGCATCTGTGAATGGCCAAACAGATTTTATCTTTGTCCAGAAATATTATTTATTTTCCTCATCATTCAAAAGTAATTGTTTGGTCACATATACAATCAGAAGGTGATGGATTATTGCAAGGCAGTATCTCAAAGCTTATAACCTCATCCTCTGTACCTACAGTTGCAAATGAGACACTTAGTATCACATTTTCCATCATTCCTCTGTAGATAAACTATCTTTTCTCTCTGATAGAATTCTTTATTTTTGATCATCTGAAGTAAATTAGAATATGTTAAGATGAATTTATTTCTAGCTATTTTAAGTTGTATCCGGTGCTCACTTGAAGTCTAGAAAGGCTGGGAATTTCTCTAACAATATCACTTTGATGCTTCTCCACAAATAAGTTTATTCTCTACTTTTGGAAGATCTATTAAGTATCTAAATGTGTCCTTTATTTCTCCTTACATCTTCAAATATCATTTCATGATATTTCTGTGTCACTTTCAGGGGATTTCCTAAATACTATCTTCCATTTCACTAATTTTCTTTCATACTCATGTGAGATATCCATGCTTTTGTATTTTGTTCTAATTATTATATTTTCAACACTAATAATTCAATTTCCTTATTTTTTTTATATTCATCTGTCCTTGAGCCACATCACTTGGGTTTTATTTTATGACTGTTCTGTATTATAAAGCTACTAGTATTTTTGTTATATGAGAACTTTTTTAAAAGATTTATTTATTTATTAGAAAGGCAAGGTTACAGAGAGGCAGAGGCAGAGAGAGAGAGCAAGAGAGAGGTCTTGCATCCGCTGGTTCACTCCCCAGTGGCCTCAAAGGCTGGGCCAATCCAAATCCAGGAGCCAGGAGCTTGTTTCAGGTCTCCTACTCAGGTACAGGGTCCCAAGCACTTGGGTCATCTTCCACTGCTTTCCCAGACAATGGCAGAGAGCTGGATTGGAAGTGGAGAAGCTGGGATTGAACTGGTGCCCATATGGGATGCCAGCATCGCAGGTAGTGGCTTTACCCACTATGCCACAGCGCCAGCCCCATTTGAGAACTTTTGATATACTATTTAAAGGTCATTTTTACATTGTTCTATTATAGTCATCTAGTTGAAAGTGAATTCACCACTTGCTTACTGAATATGTTGGCTGCTAAATATTGGTCTTTCATGTGCTGCAGAATTTCACTCTGTAAATTCACCTTGGATGGAAGTTTTTATTTCCTTTATTTACCTGGGGTTTTTAGTTTATTTTCTTCCCTGCCACAGGATTTATGCAGCCTCTTATTTCTCGCAGTGAGTCTGGCTCTCATCGTTTGCTGTTTGTGGGACATTTTATGTTCTCCATTACCTTGATGGAGTCAAATTTCTTTTTGACTGTTTCTGGTCCCAGAACTCAGCGGGCTGTAGGCTGCTTTCTTTCTTTATTGCTTTGTTTTTTGCTCTTTATCAGATCTTTACATGCATTTAAACATTTTTTAATTGTATTAAGAGTGGCTCTACCTTCTTGTGGATGGTAGGCACACACAAGGCAAAGAACTTTAAAATGTGACTTCAAAGTTCCATCTTTATTGGAAATGCATTTTTTTGGTTCTTGTTTTCAGTTTTTAACTATGAGACATTTAAGAAAAACTAAATGTTTTGATATTGGTACAATTCCAAACAAATGTTGGACATGCCAGTCTAATTAGTAGAACTAAGCAAATATATATACTTTTCCAGAGAGACTAAAAATCTTGGCCAATAATCTATATTGATTTTTATATTTTATCTCATGAATTATATTGATTTCAGTAGATTTCATCTCAAACTATTGTGTAAAGTTTCGACTCCTAGCTTGTGTATCTACTGCTGTCAGAATATCTCTCTGTTAATTTTCATTAGCAATCTCCAGATAACTTTGCAAAGGGAAAAATAAAAACTTCAATGAGTGTCATGCACAAAATTAGACCTTATCATTTTAGAAAAAAATATGGTAGTATAAAAGGATGCTGATGATAATGTGCAATTCAGAGCCAATCATGGCATTATGGAATCTTCCTTGTTTAGAGTATGGGAAGTCTGTTAGTTAAGTTTTAAGTACTTTTGTATCTCCTGGGAAATAGAAGCATCCCGTAAATCTTTTTTTTTTTTTTTTTTTTTTTTTTAGACAGGCAGAGTGGACAGTGAGAGAGAGAGACAGAGAGAGAAAGGTCTTCCTTTGCCGCTGGTTCACCCTCCAATGGCCGCCGCTGCAGCCGGCGCACCGCGCTGATCCTGGCAGGAGCCAGGAGCCAGGTGCTTTTCCTGGTCTCCCATGGGGTGCAGGGCCCAAGCACCTGGGCCATCCTCCACTGCACTCCCTGGCCATAGCAGAGAGCTGGCCTGGAAGAGGGGCAACCGGGACAGAATCCGGCGCCCCAACCGGGACTAGAACCCGGTGTGCCGGCGCCGCAAGGTGGAGGATTAGCCTATTGAGCCACGGCGCCGGCTCCCCGTAAATCTTAAAACAGTGTATCCCTTTAAGCTAACTTTTCCAAAACCTAAATATAACCGGAGAGACCGCCTTTCAAAAAAGGAGATGATTGAGTCAAAGTGACTGTAAAGAGTTAAACTGCTTCTCACAATAACAAAAGACCAGAATTTGTGATGACAAAAATGTATTTCTGGAATTCATTTTTTTTGAGAAATATTTCTTTCTTAGATAGGAAAGTATTTCAAAAAGTTCATGGACAAATGAATCGAAAGATAAGTTTATTTTGGTGCAAAAAATTTTTGAAACCCATCCATTGTTTTTTCATAATGTACATTTGCCATGAACTTTGTGAAAAATCGCTGTATGCACAGATTTCAAATATTTTTGCAGCAAATAAATCTATCTTTTGATTGGATCTTTTCAGGACATTTTTGAAGTATCCTTGTTGTGTTTAGATTACAATGCATTACCCTTGTTGTGCATTGGAGTACCCTTGTTGTGTTTAGGTTACAATGCATTACCTTAGAGTTGTGAACGTATGTTTATAGTGTTGAGTTTGCCTTCCCACATTGTTGGCCATGAGTAGTAAGGCCTAGCGAAAGTTAATAAACACTAATCTTACTTTCCATCTTTGACTCCAAAGATGTCAGCTAATACAGAAGAAGATCTATTATATATCACTCTATTAAAATCTTCATACCATTTATACCATTGCTTTCTTTCTTAACATTCCCCTTTAATTCTCCCCTAACCTATGGAGGTAATGCCAACTGCTATACCCCCTACATAAATTCTGAGACGAGTGTTTGTAATCACAGGCCAGTTCTGCTCTACGTTGTGATTCAAGGACAAGAAAGATGCTTCTGCCACCTTCAACATGTGTCTTCAAGTTACCGTGTTCATGTATATCAAGCTGTGCAAGGGAAAATTCATGAAGTTTGAAATACAGGAAATTTTTATGGAACAGACAATGAAGTAGTACAGATCCCTTCCACTTGGAGTCTGCTAGTTAAAATCAGTCACATGACATGGATTTAATAGAGGCTGGAAAATACACAGTAACTGCATGTCCAGGAAGAAAAGTAAATGGGTTTGGCAAATAGTTAGGCAGTATGATATCACACTCTCCATCCATCCAGTTTTTAAATTGGAGTTTTACAATTGTCTTTGAGAAGCCACACTTCTCCTAATTTCTAACTTATTAGAAGCTGAAGGAAGTGGGAGATTTTTATCTTCTACAAGTCAGAGGAGTTAATTTGTATGTTGAAGTTCCAGAAGCAACATGTGCATTCTAGTCTTTACAGCCACCCACTGTAGATCAGGAGCCAAGACCAAAAAACATAAAAAGAGAAGTGGAAGCCTGATCCTCACCATATGTTAGTGAGAGAATAGCAAAGAGAGCCAGGCTAGGATTGCTGAAGCCCAACCTGGACTTGGCTGTTGATCTCTAACACATGGGGTATGATAAATAGATTCAAAAATAGGTCCAGCCTGAATCATGACAAACAAGCCTCAGCTATCTCCATATAGACTTAGATGGACATGTTTAATACTTATATATTAGTCAGAAACTTATTCTGGTTCTTGTGATTTACTCCATTCTTGGATCATTTTTTTCCTGCAATCGTCAGTTTTCACAAGGGTAGAGAGCTGGATCAAGGTGGCTTCCCCTCAGCATAACTGAGTTCATTGAGCCTCAGCCGAATAAATGTCACAGAGCAGATAGGTTGTGTGGCGTCATGGTGTTTTAGATTCAGAAGGCTATTCTAAAACGAGGGCTTGTGGACTACAGAGCCAGGAGTTCATACCATAGGTGCCATCTCACATAAGCTTTTCAGCTATACCTCCTGACAACTCTCTGATGCTACAGCTTTAAGGAAGCAATAATCCCTCACTTTCCTGAAAAGAAATGAGATTTTAACATACAGAGATATTACATATTTTAAACGTTCCTCTTAAATTCAGCAGAGCGCTTTGTTAGGCTCTTTGGAGATATAGAGGAATAACAATGAACGAGGTATCCTAGGTAACTATGGGGTTGTGGGAGGAGAAAACAAATACACACATCTGGAGACCTGCATGGGCACAGTGAGTACAATGCCTGCATCCCATATCAGAGTGCTGAGGTGGAGTCCAAGCTTCCAGCTCCCCGCTCATGTGTTCTGTGGGAGGCTGTAGGTGGTGGCACAGTGGGTCCCTGCCACTCACTCGGCAGATCTGGATTGAGTTTCAGGCTCCTGCCTTCAGCCAGGCCTGCCCCAGCTGTTTTGGGTATTTGGGGGGAATGAAACAGCAGATGAAAGATCTTTCTCTCTGTCTGTCTCTGTCTCTATCTCTTGCTCTCACGCTTTCTCTCCTCTCCATCTGGTCTGGTTCTTTCCACCTTTCAAATGGAAAATGAAAAAATAAATAAATAAATAAGAATTTAGAAAGAAACACATACATCTAACTATTCTGTATAGCATCATAGTGGTGCTGAAACAAAAACATAAATAAGATGCACTGTCAGAACAGATGAAGAATGGATTAATTTTGATGAGAGATATCTAAGAGAGCACATACAGAGCATATTTGAGTTGGGTCTTGGAAGAAGTTGGATTACAGATAGAGACGATGGAAGAAAATCCTGTGGGATAAGTGAGGTCATATGTTCAGGGAGTAGAGAGTTACCTAATTTTACTGGAAGCAATTCAGTTACTATTCAATATTTATTTATTGAGTGTCCATCATATGCCAGATACTATTACAGGTGCTTGTGATACATCATGGGAAAAAAAAAAAAAACAGATTAAAGCACAACAAAACAGAAAGAATCCATACTTGGATTTTTTTTTTTTTTTTTTTTTTTTTTTTTTTTTTGGTGGAAGGGAGAAGCACAGAGACTATAAGAGACAGTAAGAACAGAATTCAGGCCTGTGTATAGAAGTCTTGAATCCTTGACTAACAAGCAGTTCAAGTCCTTGAATCTCTTGCTAACAAGCTGGATAGTTTGAGTTTAGAATATGGATTTGAAAGTCCTTGAACACACAGGAGAACTAAAGTTTTGTGGGTGAATAGAGCTCCCAGAGAGAGGAGAGGCCTCAGGAGATAATTCGGAGGGATGCCAACAGCAGAGAGAGAGAGAACAGGAGAACTGGTGGAGGCGACTGGAAAGGAATAGAACGTTCCTGAAGGAAGAGAGAGCACTTGTCCTTACACCACTGCTTCTCGTGTTTCTGCCACAGCCCTCTCAGCATAGTAGGTGCTCATTTGTATTTTTCACAGAAAGAAACCAGGATAGCATTAGATACCTCAGTAGCAGAAAAACCTTCCTAAATGCTAAGCAAGGTAAGTAACTATGCTGGCTTTTCTCCCTTCGCCGCTCCACCGCACACGTCTTCCCTCTATTACCCACCCTTCTCTGCACTGCTCTCCCCATAGAAGGCTGACCTCCACAAACTGCTTTCCCTGACCCTCCTTGGCCTCTGTCTTTTTTTTTTTAATTTTTATTTTATTTTTTTTATTTGACAGGCAGAGTGGACAGTGAGAGAGAGAGACAGAGAGAAAGGTCTTCCTTTTGCCGTTGGTTCACCCTCCAATGGCCGCCATGGCCGGCGCGCTGTGGCCGGCGCACCGCGCTGATCCGATGGCAGGAGCCAGGTACTTATCCTGGTCTCCCATGTGGGTGCAGGGCCCAAGCACTTGGGCCATCCTCCACTGCACTCCCTGGCCACAGCAGAGAGCTGGCCTGGAAGAGGGGCAACCAGGACAGAATCCGGCGCCCCGACCGGGACTAGAACCCGGTGTGCCAGCGCCGCAAGGCGGAGGATTAGCCTAGTGAGCCGCAGCACCGGCTGGCCTCTGTCTTAAGGTAGGGTTACCCAGCGACAGTTATCAGCAGGATATCAAAGGAAAAGAGAACAGAAAAGCAAAGATGTTTCTTCCCTCCAGCTCCATGCTGAGCTACGTTTTTCACTGAGGCTGATCTTCCTCTGTGGAAAACAGAGCTATATCAGGCTGCTATAGCTCTTGCCTATTTCTGGGACCACTCCTCCTCACTTGCTATCCAGCTTCTGCTGATCCCTGGAACTCAGCACCCCTGGTCAGCTCCTTTTACCTCCCTAAATAATTACTTTGCTTCACTAAGATCCATTTTATTGAAATTATACCATTTGAATGTACTGTTTCTTACCAGGAGCATGAGTGATAGAAAAACAAATCATTTAACAGGCCACTATGACATTTTAGGAATATTGAAAAGAGTTAATTAGAATAAGGGAATCTAGGCCAGCGCAGCAGCTCACTTGGCTAATCCTCCGCCTGTGGTGCCGGCACCCCGGTTCTAGTCCCAGCTGGGGCGCTGGATTCTGCCCCCATTGCTCCTCTTCCAGTCCAGCTCTCTGCTGTGGCCCGGGAAGGCAGTGGAGGATGGCCCAAGTGCTTGGGCCCTGCACCCGCATGGGAGACCAGGAGGAAGCACCTGGCTCCTGGCTTCAGATTGGCGCAGTGCACTGGCTGTAGCAGCCATTTGGGGCGTGAACCAACAGAAAAGGAAGACCTTTCTCTCTGTCTCTCTCTCTCACTGTCTAACTCTGCCTGTCAAAAAAAAAAAAAAAAAAAAAAGAATAAGGGAATCTAAATCCAGGTAGGATCAGTTAATTATTTGTGCACAGGACAGGAAATGCTGTGATTGGAGACTGGAGACTTTTCTTTTGAGTAATATGGATGAATGGAAGTAGAAATAGCATGATGTAAAGAAGAAAGGCTAAGGGAAGTTTTGTTTTGTCTTGTTTTAGAATGGAAATAATTCAGTCTATAAACATATTCAACAAAATCAGACAATAGAAAAGAGATTAGAAATGTAAATTTCAGAAGTAATAACTAATAGGGCACTATTCTAGAGAAGTTAGATTCAACAACACTAGTTAAAACCTACAAAAACAGTAGACATACTGATTTTGGAACAGGAAGGAAAAAGGTAAGGTTGATAGAAGACAAAGATGGGATTAGTGATAGAAGACAAGAAAACTAGGAGAGATTATGTCTGAGGCTCCTTCCTTTCTGAGCAACATATGATAAGCACTATTTGCTAAGATAATCATAGAGTCTGTTCAAGATCCGGGAGAATTTAAAAAGTGAATAATTTTGAATGTTGGCAATTTAATTTTTTTCTACTAAAATGAAAGTTAAATAAGAGATTATCAAAACTCTGCAATTTTATCCTTGATCTTGCAATGGTGAGTAGGAAAGATTAAGGAAGAGGAAATCACTGTTAGTGGAAATTGCAATAGTCTAGAGTAGGAATTAAAAACTGTCTGACCTTGTCAAATAAAGATGAAGCTGGAGAAGAGGTTGCCTCAGAGAGCTGATTCGTGTACTTATTTTCTATGCTCAGCACCATCTAAGGCACAATGGCTACTTTGCAAAGAGTAGAAAGCATACTTCCTACCTTTAAGGGGCACACAGGAGAGCTAGGAAAGCATAGAAATATAACAAAGACAGAAGTATAAGAAAGACCATTGAACTAGATGTCAGACTATGCATAGCATTAACTCAACATCAGATAATATATCAGATAGTCTATGTTCGCTATCTGCACTTCAGTGTCTTTATTCGATAAAAGAAGGAGAATCAAGAAATTCATGATTTCCTTAGTCTCTAGACACCATTCTTCAAATAAAAATAACCAAGAATCCTTGAAGAAATAACTGGTGCTGGGGCTTGGGCAGGTTAAATAGATGAGCCTGAAGCATCTTGTAGTAGAAATGAAAGGGAATGTTTAACAAATGAGTGGGGATGAATCAAAGGAACACAAAGGCTAATCTAAAGGAGTTCCCAACGGGCAGAGTTGGAGAAATTTGTTCAACAAAATACATAACATAGCATTAGATTATAACTTTAAATGTAAGATAACTATCATGAGTAAGAGCCAATGTAAATAAATGAGTGAATACAAAATGAAAAGAGTCAAACATTCTGTACAGAAGAATTCCCAGAAATACCTACAGATCTCCCCTTCCAAAAAGGGAACTCTCTTCTATACAGACTCTGAGAATGGGCTAGGGTATAGTGACTTATTCCCAAACAGTAGAGTATGGAAAGGAAAAATAGTAACTTCACACTGGAGAAATCTGGTAAAGATGACATAAAACAAATGATAAGGGTTAATATTACCAATGATGTCCTAAAGTTACCATGCACCCTCAATATGATGTGACAAGAAAGACATTTCACCTCTGTGATCTTCCTCAAAACCTATAACCCCAGTATAACTATGAAAAAGACATCAGACAAACTCAGATTGGAAGACATTCCTCAGGATACTTTGCTGGCATTCCTCCTGATTGTCAAAGTTGAGAAAGAGAGAGAGAGAGAAAGGAAAAATGAAGAAAGAGAGAGAGAGGAAGAAAGAGAGAGAAAAAGAAAGTTTGAGAAAGTAAGAGATCATAGGAGACAGGGAGACTGGAGAGACATGATAACTACGTGCAGTATCCTGCCCTAGATTGAATCCTGGAACAGAAAGTGGGCATTAATGGAAAAACAGATGAAAACTAAATGAAGTCTGGAGTTCAGTTAATTTTAAAAAATTGATGGTTTCTAAAGTATCTTACAGCTGGTAGCTATAAGAATAGCGTTTATTATCTAATTGCTTCAAAACTGTGTTCACATTACTTACAAGGTGCCAAGAACAAACAAGGTAAGGGAACCATTAAAGTAGGATAGAAGGCTTTAATCAACTATTTCTCTGTCTCTTGACTTCCTGTAGTCATGTGTTTCAGTAATGTACTATGTGGTTAGCCCATAGCAATTTTCGAGCCAGTAACCTAAAGGGCAAGTCCATTGTCTGTTGTCTGTTATTTTCCCAAATCAGTGCTCACTTTCTGTCTTTCTGTCTGTAGTAAGGGCGGCCTATAAAGACCCAGCAGGTTTACGGTCAGAGTATTTGGGGTTTCCATGCTGTGTCATCAGAAGGCAGCCAGCTATGCAACTGTTGCTATGGTGATGGTCATGGTGGCAGGGCTACCTTTGGCTCAATTTGATTTTCTTGGACATTTTCTTTGCTTAAAAAAAAAAAAAAAAAAGCACACAGTTTATGGAGCCCCAATGTGAAATCATGTTGGCTCTGATTCATGACATTTTCCTGAGGCTTTATAACGTTTCTTTTTTCTAAATAAGCAATTTCAGGTCAGGTAAAAATGTGAGTAAATCATGCCTGGCTCATGTTCCAGATGTATCAATTTCTGTTCATTCCCTTTTTTTCCTTTCATGGCTTTGGGACAATAAAAATAAGCAATGCCTCCACTCTGGAGCCTTTTTGAGTATGTAATATATAAATGTTATACCATGCAAGGAGCCATATTTCCCTACCTTGGTCATTACCAACCTTAGCATTTTCTCTGGCAATTATCTGAAACAGAGCAATAACGTGGAATAATGATTTTGGCACACTTGAGACCCTTGGAGGATCAAAGAGGCTGATGTGACAGTTCATGAAACAGGGAGGAAGCAAATCGTCCCCCACTGCCAACACCAACACAACCCCGCGCTTGAGCGTCTGGGAGAGCCCAGTTGCCAAGTGTCTGCCTGCATTTTCTTTAAGGGGTCCAGTCCCAGAGCAGCTCAAGTAAATTATGGCTTTTATCAACCAGACACTGTGGCTTTCTTTGAGGATGGCCAAAGTTTCACTCACTGCTGGTAACTGCCACACATGCGGTCTTTTAAAGAGAGGCCATGAATATTTTCATTAACTGGAAAAGGAGGTGCCCGCATGAGACTTCATTTATTTGGAATACTTAGGTCAAGGCTGAAATGGGTGAGATGTTTGCAAAGAAATTAGGAGTGAGGGCCCTGGAGACAGCCTGCCTGGCTTTAATCTGGGCCCTCTCAGTTGCATCCTGTACAACATTCCCTCTCTGCCTCGGTTCCCTGCCAGTAAAAGAAAGATCATAATAGCACCCAAACCCCAGGTACTAGTGACCAACATGCGTCACATGATTGGAACACTGACTAAAACAAGTTATCAATAAGCACCAGCTGCTACTGTTATTTTCATCTTTGCCATCATTATTCAGGAAAGAAAGCAATCAGATTTTCTGATGACCTGTTTTTCAGACTCTCTCTCTCTATCCCTCTCTACCCTCTTTCTCTCTCTCCCATGCAAATAAGTAAACTAAATAAGTTTTATTTTTTTTCAAAAATTTAAGCAGCTTATAGTCTGATAGAAGAGATAAAGAAAAGTACAAGCAAGGACTATACTGCATAATAGAACATTTTCCCTTTGCTATGGTACTGACTGTGAATTGCTTTGGGATTTCAAAAAATTGAAGTGAATTACCTAGCTAGCAAATGGTACAGTCAGTATGGAGGAGGTAGCATTTGGCCAGACAAGTAATTTTTTTAAAACATTTATTTTATTTTTCTGAAAGATAGAGTTACATAGAGAGAAGGAGGGACGAAGAGAGAAAGAAAGAGATAGAGAGAGATCTTCCATCCGCTGGTTCACTCCAAATGTCTGCAACTACCAGAGCTGGGCCAATCCAAAGCCAGGAGCTTCATCTGGGTCTCCCACATGGATGCAGGGACCCAAGCACTTGAGTCCCTGTAACATTCCCAGGTGTATTGGCAGGGATCTGTATCAGACATAGAGTAGCAGGGACTCAAACAGGTGCCCATATGGGATGCTGCCACTGCGGGTGGCAGCTTAACACACGATGTCACAATGTCAGCCCCAAGTAATTTTTTTTCATGATGGAAATTGCTGTGGGTGTGGAAGGCCAGCAGATAGGAGGAGGGCAGAGAAGGTGGGTGACATGAGAGAGGGAAGATGCTGAGGAGGTACTTGAGCGACAAGAAGTTATGTGCAAACCCAGAGTTTAAACCATAGGATCCACAAATCTAGAATGGTAATCAGTGGTGGGCCTTGAATGGCGCTGTGGCGTTTGTATCTTTATTTAAGCAAGAATTCGGCCCTCTTTAGGAAGAAATTGGTGATGCTGCTTATTTTGATTCGAAGTGTTCTCTGGAAATTGACTCTGAGAAAATATTCTGCCATATCTCCAGCCCTTCCGCCACACAAAATAGGAAGATATTTTCATCATGTATCATTATTTCTAGCATATAAGTATTAATTTTTAAAATTTAATCATAAACATTTTTGACAAAACATTAATTTCTCAAAGATCATGTGTTATGGGTTTTACAACTATATAGTACTTTTGCCATAGATTTTGTACAACATATTGTAATTAAGCTTAATAATTTTCATAACAAGTAAAATTTGCCAATCAAGATTTATCTTTTAAGAAAAATCTTTTTCTAGCTCTATGTACTTCCTTAATGGTAGATATAGCACTTGTATCTGTGTCACTACATATAAATCATCTATTATACAACATTGTGGCCCAAATGCCAAGTGATTTCAATTATAGAATTATATGGGAAGAAAACCCAACAAAATATTTTTCAGATATTCCTTGAAGTTAAGTTCAAAACTTAGTTCCAAATTTAAGTCACAAAATTCCATAAATAGAATGATTTTCTGTCCAAATGTTGCAAATGGATTATATTTAGGCCACCTAGCAATTTGAATTTTAGGGCCATTGTTTTCTTCTTTAATAGTTGTTTTTAAAAGCCCTTCCCATCTTTCCTCTCCCACCTTCTCATTTCTTCTTCCTTCTTTCCATCAATATGCGCTGAATGAGTTTCTTCCTTGCTTTATACTATACCAGATGCTTCCATGTTAGTTTCCATCAATTCAAGTCTTTCATTTTTTTAAAGTATCGCTGTCAATGATGGTGAGAAAAGCCCTGAATCAAGCACAATAAGATAGGTCATGAAGTTCCCCTATAAAAGCTTACCCTTTTTTTTAAAGATTTTTATTTATTTATTTGTGAGGTAGAGTTTCAGAGAGAGAGAGAGAGAGAAAGGTCTTCCATCCACTTGTTCACTCCCTAAATGGCCACCACAGCAGAAGCTGGGTCCATCCAAAGCCACGTGCCAGGAGCTTCTTCCAGGTCTCCTATGTGGGTACAGGGACCCAAGGACTTGGGCCATCTTCTACTGCTTTCTCAGGCCATCACAGAGAGCTGGATCAGAAGAGGAGCAGCCAGGACTTGAACCGGTGCCCATATGGGATGCTGGCACTGGCTTAGGCTACTATGCCATAGTTGCAGCCCCTAAAAGCTCATCAGAGAAGTGCTGTTGAAAGCTTCCCTGGGGACTCTCCAGGCACTTTGTGAGACCTCCTGTCAGGATCTCCCCCATCTTCTCCCTATCAGTGCACAAGCCTTCTCCTAGGAGAGATTCTGACTAATGGTGATCTTTGCTGTCAGTGAGGATTCTTTTTTTCTTTTAAATATTTTGTTTATTTATTTGAGGGGTAGAATTACAGACAGTGAGAGGAAGAGACAGATAAAGATCTTCTGTCCGTTGGTTCACTCCCCAAGTGGCTGCTACGGCCGGAGCTGCACTTATCCGAAGCCAGGAGCCAGGTGCTTTTTCCCGGTCTCCCACACGGATGCAGGGGCCCAAGGACTTGGACCATCTTCTGCTTTCCCAGGCCACAGCACAGAGCTGGATTGGAAGAGGAACAGCCAGGACTAGAACCAGCGCCCATATGGATGCCTCAGGCAAAGGATTAACCTACTGTGCAACAGTGCCAGTGCCGAATGAGGATTCTTAAAAACTAGATTCTCGTGATTCCTATGCAATCTGAAGGTAAGCCAGTAACTCAGTCTATCTGATCTTTGGTTACATCATCAGTAATAATTTCCACATATTGTAACATAATGATGGCCCTCATACAGGCAAATCGTTTTGAACCCCTTAGATCCAGAGACCAGTATGAATTTTTTTTGAGTCTTTTTTTTTTTTTTTTTTTTTTTGGACAGGCAGAGTGGACAGTGAGAGAGAGAGGCAGAGAGAAAGGTCTTCCTTTGCCGTTGGTTCACCCTCCAATGGCCGCCACGGCCGGCGCGCTGCGGCCGGCGCACCGCGCTGATCTCATGGCAGGAGCCAGGTACTTCTCCTGGTCTCCCATGGGGTGCAGGGCCCAAGTACTTGGGCCATCCTCCATTGCACTCCTGGCCACAGCAGAGAGCTGGCCTGGAAGAGGGGCAACCAGGACAGAATCTGGTGCCCCGACCGGGACTAGAACCCGGTGTGCTGGCGCCGCGAGGCGGAGGACTAGCCTAGTGAGCTGCAGCGCCGGCCAGTATGAATTATTAAGAAAAAAGCAACAATAAAGCTAAGATGGAATTGCTGACTGAATTCACTTCTCCCTCCATGGAGTTTTTCCAACTCCTTAAAGAGCTAACGATATTTTTTTAAGAACTGTATCTATGAATTACATTAAGTCTGTTCTCTTTATGTTAAAATAAACAAATAGTTGGAAAAAATAAATGAACAACTACATGACAGGCCAGTAGACTGTTAAAGAAGTGTGATGCAATTCTGAGTACCCTGTTCGCCAAGTGAGGAGAAATCGTGTAACAGAAGAGAAGCACACAAATTATCAGCAGACAATATGGTGCAGGCAGAAAGAACTCGCCTCCATCTATGCCAGCAAGACCCTGACTCTTTGATCTCAATTCCCACACCCACAAAGCATGGAAGCTGGAGTACAAGATCCATAAGGTCTTTTCCAGCACAGAGTCTGGGATTCTTGGAACTTCTTAACAACAGCTTTCAGTGTAAATTTCCAACCACTAATTTGAAAGTTCTTAGAATTTAAAATAGTCTCAGACTTTGCCGTTCTGCCCTAGGCAACTCCAAAACTCACATCTTTTGATGAGTTAGCCAGAGAACACAGGGTTTGCCTTGACTTCTTTGTTGTGAGCAGAGTTGTACTTCAGTTCTGCTTCCTCTGCTTACTTGTTCACATTTTACTTAATCTGGCATCCAACTGCTCAAGAAATTTATTGTAACACAGTTGAAGGCTCCGGATCATGTAATACCTAGGAACCTCTCGAATTCATTCCCAGAGAAGGAAAGTGTGAGAGATGCTAAAGGAACTCTCCTAAAACCTTTAGTCTTCTGCAGAGGCAGCTAAACTCAACTCCTGGGGAGTCTGGTTCACTCTCCAGATGGCCACAATGGCCAGGGCTGGGCCAGGCCAAAACTAGGACACAGGAGCTTCTTCCAGGTGTCCTTTGTGGGTAGCAGAGGCCCATGCACTTGAGCCATCATCCACTGCTTTCCCCAGGCCATCATCAGGGAGCTGGATTGGAAGTGGAGCAGTCAGAACACAAACCGGCATCCACATGGGATGCCAGCATTGTAGATGGTGGCTTTACCGCTACATTCCAATGCTAGCCATGATAAAGTATAGTGCCAATCTCTTATACAGCCACCACCTGTATTTAGATAAAATTGAATTGAAATGAGAGATAGAGGCTAAACAATACTCTTTTTCCATGGGGTAGTTGTAAGTTTTTAAAATAATATGCTAAGGGCAAGCGCTGTGGTACAGAGGGTTAACGCCCTGGCCCAAAGCGCCGGCATCCCATATGGGCGCTGGTTTGAGACCCAGCTGCTCCACTTCCTATCCAGCTCTCTGTTATGGCCTGGGAAAGTAGTAGAAGATGGCCTAAGTCCTTGGGCCCCTGCACCCACATGGGAGACCTGGAAGAAGCCCCTGGCTCCTGGCTTCGGATCGGCACAGCTCCGGCCATTACAGCCAATTGGGGAGTGAACCACCGGATGGAAGAACCCCCCCCCCCACCTCTCCTCTCTCTCTGTGTAACTCTGACTTTGAAATAAATAAATAAACCTTTAAAAAAGTTTAAAAAATAATATGCTAAGAACCTGATGCATGGATTGCAGAATAGGTGTTAGTAATCATCATAAACGGATACCTTGATCTAATGTGCTCACTTCTCATCATATCTCATCCCTCATGCTAATCCATTGCCAAACAGAAACCTGCGATTCCCCACAGGTAGCATGTTTTCTCCTGTGTCTCCCCTTCATTTTCAAACAGCAGTTTTCCAAATGGCCCAGGCAGGAGAGTGGCTCCAAATAGTGACAGAGACTCTAAAGGGCCCCATGGTTTTGGAAACTACAATAATTCAGCATGGCTTGAGTTTCAGGGGAATGGTGTCATGCTAAAGACTACCTATTCTAAATAGCCATTGGAAATTTTAAAGCAAGAGAGCGATGTAGTGAGAGTTATAAATCAGGAACATCATTACTGAAGTACTATATCCAATTTAAGTAATGGAAAGGCAGCAATATAAGGAATGAGGAGAAACTAACATTCAAGCATAAATGTAGTTCCACCAAATTTCTGCCTTTTGCCAGTCACATTTCTGCATGTTAGTTGCTTGATAAATAAAGGTAATGTTAATACGAGGTAAGCAGGGGAAAGGCTTGGATGAATGATGGGTGCTGTAGTTTGTATGTGGTTGGTTCCCCAGAAGTTCATGTGCTAAAGGGCTTGGTCCCTAGTTGGTAAGGAGTGGAACATTGCATGGCACCTGGTGGAAGGTAGCAAGCTCACCGGGGCACTTCCCTCGGAAGAAGTTAATGTAGTTCTTGAGGTACTCGTGTAACTTCTCATCAGGATAGCTTGTAATAAAAGAGTGATCCTGAACCCTGGGTCCCTCTGCCTGTGTGATCTCTCGCTGTCATACACCATGATGCCACCTGCCACGTTGTGGTGCAGTCAAGCAGACCTAATGGTTGGACTACTCACTCTTTGACTTTCAGGCTCTAAAACTGTAACCTAGGGGCTGGCACTGTGTCATAGTAACCTAAGCCTCCGCCCGCAGTGTCAATACCCCAACAAACCTCTTATCTGTAAAATACCAAACTTCAGGTATTTTATGATAACAATTGAAAAAGGACTGATACAGTGGGATTTATTTTCCCATTGGTGTAGTGACTTCCGCATGGATGTCATGGAACAGTGCTGCGGGTGACGGGGCTCTTGTGCCCATGCACTGACACAGCAGAACTTTGGCCACTGATCCAGTTCAGGGATTTCCCTTCTAGTTCTCATCCGGCTGTGGTCAGCTCACTGTCACACCACCAGAAAGGAAAGAGGCTTCATCCTCAACCTATGCATTGCTGATATTGAGAAATTGAAGCTGGGAATTTAGCAGGCAAAGCACAGACTTCTGCTTCTCTCCATTATTCCTAAAAACAGATGGAAGAGAGGCAAACCCTCATCTCCTGTGGTCTCTGCTGATCCTTAACTAAGAACCTCATTCTTAGTCACAACAGATCTCCCTAATCACTCATCTTAACTGAACTTGACACTGACTCCCATTACCTTTCATGGGAAAAGCCTTGGGAGGCTGTAAACCTATGTGACTGGGAAAAGAATGTGCTTCGCTAACTGGCAAAGGAGCAGAGCTACAGATTTCCAACTTTCACAGCTTGTCTGCTTGCGGAGACTGCTGCGACGTGCTCTTGAAATCATTTGGGTGGGCCTTGTTTCTGAGGAAATGAAGAGGCCCCAGAACCTCCCAAGTGAGTAAAAGAATGATTTCCAGAGAGTCAAGTGAACTGGCCTTCAGGCTGCACGAGCTGGATGCGCTTGGCAATCTCTCCATCGGGCTAGCCAGCGTCGTGAGGTTAGCAATCCAGAAGGCAAGTCTTTTGGGAGCCGAAAGACATGTGCACGTGCCAGCATTTTTGACAAATGCTCACTTAATTGTTTTCTATGATTCTTCTCCTGAGACACAAGCTCTGTGCACCAGGCACCAAGAGTTATCCCCTCCCACCCACCCAGATCCCAAAGGAAACTTCATGATTGCACACATTTGGGCCAAGCATGTACCCCACAGGAAATGGACAGATCAGCCCCAGGAGACGAAAGAATGGTGTAGGGCATGGGAAAGCAGAGGAATCGCTCGAGTGAGGAGGAGGAAGACAAACTCACGCAAGTAAAGACAGAGAGCTTACATACAGGAGAGAAACTGATTTTTTTAAGGCAACTAAGGACATGATAGTCAGAAGAGGCACGGGTAAGTAGATGAGAAATCTGCATTGTTTCTATAACTGGTAAATAGTTTAATATTTGGAAACCTCAACATTCCAGGGTGGAATTCCAATTGGGATGGGTTAGTGGAAATAATAGCACATAGGGTGAGTCCCAAAACAGATTATGCATACACAGAGATGAAACAGGGGGGTCTAAACTTGAAAACTCATGACCTCCGTGAAGATCTTCTTCCAGATCAAGTCCTTTCACAATTCTGCCTTTTTTTTTTTTTTTTTTGCTCACAGCGTTCTCTGGTTATGTTTACCTCCTGACACTCATTTATCAACCATTTATAGTGTGCCTACATACTCTGTTCTTGTTGAACTGGAAAGTGTTCGAAGATGCATCCTTCTGAATAACTGCTGATTGGGTCAGAATCTTACCTGTAACACAGCAGAATTGCTATTTCAGAGCCACAGACTGGAATGTAAAGAGCCGTTGTTCCCGCAACCCTGTTCTGGAATTTGGTCCAGTGGAAAATAAACAATTTTGATTTATTTTTGTCAAATACTTTAAACCAAGAGATTCATACACTAGATATGAATTTTAACTTCTCTACTTATGTTGATAAACTGATTCTTGGCTGCTACCATTACAGTTTGATTTTATAAACAATAACAATAATATACTAAATAAATTACGCAACAAGATCTGCTATCTAAATAAGATCCGATCTAAATAAGAGCCAATAAGAAAACAAAGATGCTGAATTGCTGAGGTAAAAATTATTCAAACTATTCTGAAAGCAAAATTTTGAACAAAAATGAAAATTCCCTCAAAAAACTGAATTTAAAAAGCACTGAAATCATAAAAATGAGTGGCCGGCGCCGCGACTCACTTGGCTAATCCTCCGCCTGTGGCACCGGCACACCGGGTTCTAGTCCCGGTTGGGGCGCCGGATTCTATCCCAGTTGCTCCTCTTCCAGTCCAGCTCTCTGCTCTGGCCCAAGAGGGCAGTGGAGGATGGCCCAAGTGCTTAGGTCTTGCACCCGCATGGAGACCAGGAGGAAGCACCTGGCTGCTGGCTTCAGATCGGCGCAGCGTGCCAGCTGTAGCAGCCATTTGGGGGGTGAACCAATGGAAGGAAGACCTTTTTTTTTTTTTTTTTTTTTTTTTTTGACAGGCAGAGTGGACAGTGAGACAGAGAAACAGAGAGAAAGGTCTTCCTTTGCCGTTGGTTCACCCTCCAATGGCCGCCGCGGTCGGTGCGCTGTGCTGATCCGATGGCAGGAGCCAGGTGCTTATCCTGGTCTCCCATGGGGTGCAGGACCCAAGTACTTGGGCCATCCTCCACTGCACTCCCTGGCCACAGCAGAGAGCTGGCCTGGAAGAGGGGCAACTAGGACAGAATCCGGCGCCCCAACCGGGACTAGAACCCGGTGTGCCGGCCCCGCAAGGCGGAGGATTAGCCTAGTGAGCCGCGGCGCCGGCCAGAAGGAAGACCTTTCTCTCTGTTTCTCTCTCACTGTCTAATTCTGCCTGTCAAAAAATAAATAAATAAGAGTGAGTGAGATATGCAGTTGATTAATGGATTGTAAATGCCTGGGGAAATCTAGAAGAAAACTTAAATAATAGGTTTATCGAGAGAACTATAGCATGAGAAAAAAATATGTCAACAATAGCCACACACATACACACTGGTTCAGCAGGAAATTTGTTATCAGGGAACACCTGAGTCAGACAGGAAGTGGTCAATTCAAGCTTTAAAATTTGATCATGATATTTTGTATAAGAAGAGGAATAAAATGAAATAAAGGCAAGAACAAAAACTGAGATAAAAGTGAATAAAGGAGCCGGTGCCGCGGCTCACTAGGCTAATCCTCCACCTGCGGCGCCGGCACACCGGGTTCTAGTCCCAGTCGGAGCGCCAGATTCTGTCCCAGTTGCCCCTCTTCCAGGCCAGCTCTCTGCTGTGGCCCAGGAAGGCAGTGGAGGATGGCCCAGGTGCTTGGGCCCTGCACCCCATGGGAGACCAGGAGAAGCACCTGGCTCCTGCCTTCGGATCAGCGTGGTGCGGCGGCCATTGGAGGGTGAACCAACGGCAAAGGAAGACCTTTCTCTCTGTCTCTCTCTCTCACTGTCCACTCTGCCTGTCAAAAAAAATTTTAAAAAAAAAGTGAATAAAGGAAAAATATTAGGATGATATTTTCCTTTACAGAAAGTTTTTAAAATAAAGAACTTATCTTAATATATTGACTTCTTTTAGGGAAAATATTTTTTTAACATTTATTCATTTATTCTGAAAAGAGTTACACAGGCAAAGAGAGAGCAAGAGAGACAGAGAGAGTTTCCATCCACTGGTTCACTCCCCAGATGACCACAACAGCCAGAGCTTGGCCAGGCAACAGCCAGGAGTCAGGAGGTTCTACCGTGTCTCCCATGTGGCTGACAGGGGCCCAAACACTTGGTCATCTTCTGCTGCTTTTCCCAGGCCATACCAGGGAGCTGTATCAGAAGAGGAGCTGCTGGGACTCGAACTGGTGCCAACATAGGATACCAGCATCACATCCAGCAGCTTTACCCGCTCCACCACAATGCTGGTCCTCTAGCTTGTTTTTTTAATAAGGACACAGCCAGGTTTGTCTAGGGGAAATATTGACAAGGAATGCTTATTGGTAAAAGCCCCCTCTATGGCTTTGAAATCAGCAAAAGACTATTTGCAGATAGAGTATATGTACTTTAACAAGCAATAGTAAAATATTCTGGCATGCTCTGTTTGGAAAAAAAAAAAAGAAAGCTCTCAATGAAGCTTCTCTCTGACATGTGTCTTGGGGCTTTTTTTTTTTTTTTTTTTCTGAATTCTTCCATATTAACAAACGAAGTTGCTCTTCTTCATTTCATTCCTTTGGCCACAAGACAGACGAAATTCACCAAAGTCTCTACCACAGACATTCTCAGATGGTGCTAATAAAAAGAAGAAACCCAAACCAGAATTGGTGGTCCACATTGTGAGAGTTGCTAAATATCATCACAGAGCAATAATTATCCTACAGCGCACTTGGTGGCTCAACATTCTGAGATGCAAATGTCAAAGGCGTATAGTCGCAACAATGTTACTAATGGGAGCTCATGTTTTGTGTTGGGTGGTCTTGTGTTTGCCCGGTGGTCTTGCTTCTGCCTGCTCTGACAGCACTAATCGTTTCATGTAGCTCCCAATCTTACATAATATTCACTTGTCTCCCTTTAGTAATGCACGACAAGTCATAAAAGACAGACTACCCAGAAATGACACTGCACTATTCCAGACATTTTCCCTCTTTGGTGGTGACAGTTCCAAATCAAGCTGGCTCGGTGCTAAGTCAAAGCATTTTTCTAAGTCGTGGTTCAAAACACAGCTTTCGATCTGGAAAATTGAACTGGGCTCGTCTTGCCTCTTCCATAATTTCTTGTAATAAATATTCAACTGTTGGACCAACGCTAGCTGTTTATGATAGATGACACAGAGTTGAATCCAATTCTCTCTTTCCCAGATGCAAAGAACTCATCTTTTGGTTAGAGACTTCACTACCTTTTAATAATCATAGGAAGATCATTTTACAGGCTTTCTTGCCACACTCATTCAAGATTTATATCCCAGAGTCCCACAAAGAGTAGCAATGGAAGGTTCATAGCTGCACAAGATATCAATATATACTCTGTTCACAGATCAAAGTGTCACATATCCCCAAATCTATCCAGGCAGCTATCACAGTTTTAACCCTAAAATGTGTATTAGAGAATTCTTCAGGACAAGTTGATGTATGATTTTGTAAAGGAAAAGTTTCCAAAAAGGAGTGACACTCGAGCTGGCCATTATACCTGCTTTCTCACACCCTTAAGACAGCTGTCACAGAATCATCCTTGCCTCGTTGTAATCATTTTGCTTCTTCCTTATTCCTCCTTCATTAAATGTTCCTTGAAAGCAGATACCACACACATTCATCTTCATATACCCAGTACCTAGTGCGGTGCCAATTCAAAGGGTCAGTACATTTTTAAAAAGATTTATTTATTTATTTGAAAGGCAGAGTTACAGAGAGGCAGAGGCAGAGAGAGAGAGAGAGAGAGGTCTTCCATCCACTGGTTCATTCCCCAGATGGCCACAACAGCCAAAGCTGCACCAATCCAAAGCCAGGAGCCAGGAGCTTCCTCTGGGTCTCCCACTCAAGTGCAGGAGCCCAAGCACTTCGGCCATCTTCTACTGTTTTCCCAGGCCATAGCAAAGAGCTGGATCAGAAGTGGAGCAGCTGGGACTTGAACTGGTGGCCATATAGAATGCCGGCCCTGCAGTCTGCAACTTTACCTGCTACTACACCACAGTGTCGGCCCTGGTCAATACATTTTTAATGCGTATATTAAACTGGCCCCTATAAAGGTGGGAGAGAATGATTATAAAAATGAATGAATGTAATGCTTTTCCTCAAGGTCTTTCTAATTTAGCACATGGCTGAGCAAATGAATATATGGCAGCAAAACCAGTCGCTGTTTCATTTTGCTGTATCTGGTGATATGAACCATCCACACCTTTCCTCAAGACTCTAAGCACATGGCCGGCGCCACAACTCAATAGGCTAATCCTCCACCTGCAGCGCCGGCGCACTGGGTTCTAGTCCTGGTCAGGGCGCCGGATTCTGTCCCGGTTGCTCCTCTTCCTGTCCACCTCTCTGCTGTGGCCTGGGAGTGCAGTGGAGGATGGCCCAAGTCCTTGGGCCCTGCACCCGCATGGGAGACCAGGAGAAGCACCTGGCTCCTGGCTTCAGATCAGCACGGTGCGCTGGCTGCAGCGTGCCGGCCGCAGTGGCCATTTTGGGGTGAACCAACGGAAAAGGAAGACCTTTTTCTCTGTCTCTCTCCCTCTCACTGTCTACTCTGCCTGTTAAAAAAAAAAAAAGACTCTAAGCACTCACAAGCAAAAAGAGATCAAAGCACAAGGATTGCTTACCGCACCAACCATAATATCAGAAGCCCAAACTGGTATACACAGTCTCATACCAGGAGAGGATCTTTGAAAATACTAGCATCCTGGATTACTCAAGATGCTTGTTTTTTACTACTTCTGCTTTCCAAAGAGTCAGAACAATTAGGCTTTGTTTCTTAAGAATGGCCAGTTGGACTTTGACAGTTGTCTATGAAAACAAATATTAAAATACTTTGAAAGCTTTTATAACTCACAATGCAGAGATAAGGGCTATAAACAGATCATGTATTTTTGCATTAAAAATATGTGAACCAATTTGGTGAGTGTACACATGAAGAAATAATGATTTGAGGCCTTCTCTGATTTATTTATGTTCTTTTTTTATTGAATGGCTTAAAGCATGAGATGTATTGTGAAGCGAGAGCCAAGAGGGACCAGCGGGAGGAAAAAGAACAGATGACAGAAGAGTATTGTAAAAGGAAAGGAGTGAGTACAGAGTTATACAACCAATAGACAAAATTAGAAACATTCAACAGACTCATAACTGTGGGTCTCTGAGGAGCTAGGCATGGAATTAAGAAACCAAGATGAACACAATTAAACCAGATGAAGGAGAACTTACAGTCTGGGGTGGACAGAGGCAGCAGGATAAAAGAAAGGACAATTACATGTGTAAATATAATAAAAGGTAGAAATGACCATTGCTGGGGGAGAGATCTGAAAACCTGCTGTGAAAGCTTAGAGAAAGAAAACATCTCTTCAGTGAGATGTTTCAGGGAAATTTCATAGAAGATATTTAGCTCAGTCAAAGGTAGAAGGAATACAAGACGAAGAGCACTCCAGAGGGACTAACATGGTGAGAAACGCATAGACATAGGGAAGATTCTGGATCTGCTTAGTGAGCATCAGGTGCTCCACTTGTCTGGTGTTTGAGGTATGCCTGGGAACATAGTGAGAAATGAAGAGATGGGCTGTGGGATTTGAACTTCATCATCAGTTTGAGGGAACTACTCAGGGTACACTGATATCAGCTGTATTTTCTCTTCCTCCAGAAACAATTCAAAGAGTAAGTTAGGTGAAGAAGACTGGGATGGGAGGAGAATTTGCAGGTCACTGAAAAGACAAAAGACATCTATAAAATGTAATAAATGTCTTCAGGAAGGATATGACTACTAGAATGCTATACTTGCCTTATTCCATACAGTCTGCTATAATAAAGTCTCATAAACTAAATGGCTTATAAGAAGCAGGAATTTATTTCTCAGAAGTCTGGAGGCTGAGAAGTCCAAGATCAGATTTTGTGTCTGATGAGGACCTGCTTGGTGGTTCAGAAATGACACTTTTTAATTCTGCCTTCACATGGCAGAAAAGATAAGAGAGTTCTGTTGGATCTGTTATAAGGGCACTAGTCCTAGCACAAGAGCCAATCTGCTAATGCCTTGAGATGATGGATTTTTTTCTTCTTTTTTTAAAAGATCTTTTTTAAAGATTTACTTACTTATTCAAAAGCAGATATATATATATATATATATATATATGGAGAGAGAGGGAGAGAGAGAGAAAGAGAGGGAGAGAGAGGGGGAGAGAGAGAGAGAGAGAGAGAGAGAGAGAGAGAGAAGGCTTCCATCTGCTGGTTCACTCCCCATATGGCCACAATGGCTAGAGCTGGGCCAGGCCAAAGCCGGAAACCAGGAGCTTCATCCCAGTATTTGGGCCATCTTCCGCTGCTTTCCTGGGCATGATGTCAGGGAGCTGGCTCAGAACTGGAGTGGCCAGGACCCAAACCTGCGCCCATGTGGGATTATGGCACTGCAGGTGGAGGCTTAGCTTTCTATGCCACAGTGCTGGCTCCGGGGTTATGGATTTCAAAATATATATTTGGAGAAGATACACAAACATCTGAACCATTGCAATACTATTGAATGTGACCAATATTGCTGCTCATTTTTAGCAAATGTGAAAATGAGTCATGGAAAACTTGAGGGGCAGCCAGTATGAATAGAACTGAGGTGGGGAATGGCTGCAAGGTTTCAGTGTCAGGTGTGAACAAACATGCAGGAGCAAGATAACCCGTGCACTTAACTCATATGGAGCTTCTTAAAAGAAGTAGGATGGTATGAGTAGAGAAAATGTCAGAGAATGTAGGACAGACGTTGGATCTGGGGTCTCTTCCAATGAGTGTTTCTCTGACGAGAGACTTCAAACAAACATGGCTTTCTAGAGATTCCAATTTCTCCAACATAGTTGTGTCTTCCAGATTTTAAAGAGTCTGTGAGGTCTTTCTTGATCTACCAAGTCAATAATATAGATCACAACAACTGAATATCTTCTTTATGATATGGGAACTCAGCTTTAAGGACTCCCTCCACTGGAGACCTTGCCTCTCAAATCACTCAGACAGTCAAAATGAATTTACTTTATAACTGCTGTTGGCCAGAACTTAGTATAGCTGCTTAAAATATCTTTGGGAACAAAGAAAAAATGCTATCCCCATGGAGTTTACATTATAATAGATTAAATAAATGAAAATACCAAAGATAATAATTAAGCAAATTGTGTAGTTTATTAGAAGCTGATAAGTTCTGTTCAGAGATAAAATAGAACACAGTCAAAGAGATCACAGGATATAGCTGGATTTGAGGCAATTTACAATTTGTAAAAGGTGATAAGAACAGACCTAGTTGAAAAGATGAAATTTGAGCAAAGGCTCATGGGAAAAGACAGAAGAATGCCTCAGATAGAACCACTCATCCAAAGGTCTTGAGGCAGGAATGTTCTTGCTATGTTCTAGATCCAGCAGATGGGAAATTCTCTCTCTCTCTCTTTCTCTCTCTCTCTCTCCCGCCCCTTCCTCTTTTCCTTCCTCCCTCCCTCCCCCATTCATATAAATAAAATTATTTTTAAAAAGAAGAATGAGACCAATGTGTTGGGACAATAATTGGGGAGAATACAAGAAAGCAAAATCAAAGATATGAGAAAGGGTATCAAGAAGGATCTTCAGTTCTTTGTAGACTTTGGCTTTTCCAAAGATTATGTAGAGGAGTCTGAGTCTAAGAGTGATAGACCCTAACTCATATTTTAAATATATTTCTCTGTCTGCTGTGCAGAAAACAGACTTTAGGAAGTCAAGTATTGGATTAGAGAGACAAATTTGGAGTCAATTACAACAATCCAAGTGAGGGTAGAGCATGACTTGGCTCAGTTAACAGTAAAAAGGGAGTGAGAAGTGATGTGATTCTAAGTACATTTTGACAGTAGAGCCAACAGAATTTCATGGTGAATAAGAAATGGAATTTGAGAAGAAAGACATTAAGGATGACTCAAAATTGTTGGTCTGAGTAACCAGAAAGACAGAGCTGCTCAAACTCTAGATGGAGAAGATTACAAACAGGGCAGGTTTGGGAAAGGTGACCAGGAAATCAATTTTGTACACATTAGGTAATTTACAGAGATAATACATTGGCCTTTTTTAAACTCAATAGAAATCAGAGATATAAATTATGTAATTCAACAGAATGATGATATTTAAATTTTGAGATTGTCTAAGTTTACTAGTGGAACGGATGTTGAAAGCAGGAGAATCTGAATTTTTCCATTATTAATAACTCTGGAAGAAAAGGAGACTGAGCAAGAGACTGAGCAAGAAAAGCAAGAGACTGAGACAATATAACCAAGAAGACACGCAGAAAGAGAGTACCAAGGTAGAGAGTACCAAGGAAGAGGGACAATCAACTGTGATAAGTGCTGGTTCTTTTTCAATTAAAACGAGCACAAGAATGACCTTCGGATTTATCATCAAGGTTTTTAGTGACCTTGAGCACTGGAATAGTTTTTGTGGAGTGGTGGAGGCAAAAAGCTGAATTGAGTGGTGTTAACACAGAATAAAAGGGGAAAATTGGAGAGAGCAAGTATATACAACTCTTTTGATAAGCCTTTCTGTAAAAGGAGCAAGAAATGAGATGGTAGTAGGGGAGAGAAATGAAGTAAAAAAGAGAATTTCAGAGATCTCTTTTTGGTTATTGCTATTAGTTTATATAACAGGCTGATTATGTTCCCCACAAATTCATAGGAGGGACACATGGTGACTGCAGTACCTCAGGAGATCACTGTCTCTGGAAATAGGGTCTTTAAGAGGCAATAGGTTAAAATGAGGATCTGAGGTAGGCCTAATGCAATTTTTTAATGATGACCATATAAGAAAAGGAGAGTAGGATGCATGGAGTCAACAGAGATGCATGTGCATGGAGGGATGACCATGTGAAGACAAAGCGAGAAAGCACTGACTTCAAACCAAGGAGAGAGGCCTCAGGAGAAACCAAACCTGCAAACTCCTTGATCCTGGACTTCCAGCCTCCGGAACTGTGAGAAATAATTCTTAGTATTTAAGCAACGCATTCTGTGGCAATTTGCTATGGGAGTCCTAGAAAATTAATGTAAATGATTTTTAAGATGTAGGAATTAGATGCATGTTTATAAATTTTTAAGGAAAATCAAGAGGGGGAAATTATTACCTAGAAGAGAGAGGAAAAAAATCAATGGAAAAGATGCTCATTTTGAAAATGAAAGTGGATAGTGTCTGGTTTTGACTATTCATTTCCTTGAGCGTCTCTTACCTACAGGCCTTGGTCAAAGATCCTAATATATATAAATCTTCCTTTGTTTCTTAGGAGCTATTATAGTAGAGTTGGTAAACTTAATGAAAAAGAGGAGAAAAACTCCCAAATATGTATTTCTAGAAAAAAACAATTGGAAACTGTTAAGAGAAATTGATAGAAAACAGAAATCATTATTTAAAAATTTCTATTTATTTGTGGGAGAAGCAGAGCAAGAGAGGGAGACAGACAGACACAAACACACACACACACACACACACACAGAGAGAGAGAGAGGGAGAGAGGGAGAGAGGGAGAGAGGGAGAGAGGGAGAGAGGGAGAGAGGGAGAGAGGGAGAGAACTCCCATCCAGTGGTTCATTCCCTAGCAATGGTTCGCTCTCCAGCAACAGCTGGGGTTGGCCAGGCTAAAGCCAGAGCCAGAAACTTAATCCAGGTCTTAAATATGGGTGATGGGAATTCGTCCACTTAAGCCATCACTACTGTCTCCCAGAGTATACATTAAGAATAAGTTGGAATTAAGAGCCAGCGCCATTGATTGGACCTAAGTACTTCAATGTGGAATGCATCTTAACTGGCGTCTTAACAGCTAGATTAAACACTTGCCCTGAGAAATGGTTTTCAAAATGGAAGAGAGAAACAGGGGGGAGGAGCTGAGAAGAGAGGAGAAAAAATAAGCAAGATGAATTCTACTTTATTGAGGAGAAGTCTAAGTTTGGTGAGACACCTATGTGGGGATTTTCTTGTGGGTGTTGAAATTATTAAGAAAATTTTAGCAAAATCCAGAGGACGAGATGGAGTAAATCTGCTGGTGAATCTTCATTTAAAGACTGTTTTTCTCAGAACAGCTTACTTCCTATGAAGAGTTCCCGTGAGCACCCCCACTACCATTTTGCTTTGTTTTGCTTTGGAGCATACAATAGTTATCCAAATAAAGTCAGTAAGCTGGAAAGTGGTGTGGTAAACTAAAGCTGATCAGGAACAAGGTCTGGGAAAAAGGATGGGAAAAGGAAGATGACTCTTCATTCTTGGCATCTTCCAAATGTTTAACCAAAGGCCTCAGCACAAGAGATAAAGGAATCAACACTGGGATTATAGAGCCGAGGGAAAGGAAAATGGACCCTTTTACCTTCAAGTCCTGTAGTACTCCTGAAAATTAAGAAATCTGCAGAGACTAGCCCCATTTTGCAATGGTGAGAGAATCGCCATAATTAAGCAAAGTGACTGGATTCATAATAAATGCCCTTTGAATTGGTTCAGTGTGTCACAATGAAGTCAGTGCAGACCAAAGACTGGAACCCAGGACTTCTGGCTCTCAGCCAGGACTCTCTCCACACAACTAGACTCCTGTTTCCTGTTTTATTTTTAATCCTGACTTCATTCTCAGTCTCTCACACATACTCTCAAACTCTCACCATCTTTTCTCCTCTCTCCTCTTTTTCTCTCACATACCACAGAGGACCCTTGGATGTGTCCTCCATAAATCACTCTCTAATGGTGCCCCTTTGTTGTTTTCTACCATAAGGACCCAAAGAAAGATTATGGCAAAGAACCAGGGACCGACATTCAGGGAGATAATTGAAGGTCATTCCTCTGAAAATAATTCATAGTTATCCATGGCTTCCTTTACCAGAGCATCTGGTTTCCGTTAGCCAGCATGGTGTCCTCTGTTTCTGACTGTGGTGGCCTACAGTAACCACATTTTTTGCTAAAAAGAAAAAGAGTGCTTTCTTACATCTGTTCCCGAGATGTTTTAAAACTCTTGCTCATATGAAGCTATGCTCTGCACTTAAATCAATACAGACTAAAACTTGATGGTGTTGGGTACTTGTGACTTTCAGCCTGCTCCCAGGTTTCTACTTGCTTTTTTGATCAATGTCAATGCTAGAATTACAGATTAAGAAATTTGAAGCAGGGGGTCACAGTTGTGACATAACGGGTAAAACCCGCACTCTGTAGCTCCAGCATCCAATATGGGCACAAGTTCAAGTCCTGGCTACTCCACTTCTGATCCAGCTCCCTGCTAATATTCCTGGGAAAGCAGCAGAGGACAGTCCAAGTACCTGTGCCAGTGCACCCATGTGGGAGACCTGGAAGAAGCTCCTGGCTTCAGACAGGCTCAGCTCTTGCTATTGTGGCCATTTGGAGAATGAACTAGTAGATAGATTTCTCTTAAAAGAGAAGAAGGAGGAGGTGGGGGGAGGGGAAAGGGAAGCAGGAGGAGAAGAAAGGGGAAGGGGTAGGAGAAGGAGATGGGGAAGAAGAAAGAAAGAAAGAAAAGAAATCTGAAGTTAGCTAGTTAGTCTAACCAGCTGCTGATAGAGCTTCTAAACAAGTTTGAATTTATTCTATTTTTAACTATATTGTATATCCTATTCAATGGATGAAGAATATATTAACTCACTAAGCTGGTAGAGTTTGAGTATGCTTGCCTACCATAGGCACTCATTTTTATTCTGATCTTTAACTTTTTGTGTATGTGGCTATCATATTTTAGCAATAGGAACTCATATCTCCATTAAAATCATACATATTATTAGCCTACTCATTAACGAATGCTGCTTCAGTATTTCAGAAACTTATTGGAGAGCTGAAATGGCAAAACATGAAAGAGAAAAGCATGAGAAATAAACAACTCTTTACCATTGCTTAATTGAGGGAAAAAAACAAACACACACAAATGTTGGGAGAATAATATTTGGAAGTATAATCAATGTTACATGAGTTTTGACCTTACTTTAAAATAAATGACACTGATTCTACTATTAAGAGAAATAGCTGAAATTTATCTAGTGCTTCCTGTGGACTATGCCTATTGTTTTGGGTCTATTATCTTATTTAATTCTCACAAGAAATCTGTAAGGAAAATAATACTCTCATGTCCATTTTATAAAGAGAAATTTAGTCTTATAAAGATACATTTATGAGATACCAACGGAAACAGTCCACTCAAAAATAGTTTACTTGGAGGAGGATTTACCAAGGACTATATGTCAAAGTATAAGCAGAATGCGCAACAAAACCACAAGAAGTAATGCACTACCCTGTTGTTGAAAATGTTGAAGCCAACCTCATAACTAACCCTGGCAGAAGGCAGGGCATAGTTACCAAAAGGCAGGAAAAGAACTGTCTGATAGGACCCTGTTTTGAAGAAGGATGTAGTCAGCCTAAAGGAATCTAAGGGAAATAGTGGAAGAATAAACGCCCTTTCCTCACTCTGACTCTATGCTCCAAATGTATGCTAAGGCTCCCTGTGAGTCAAAATTGATCAGAAGCCCCAGGTCCAAGGAGCATGTGGATAAAATCCACAAAGATCAAACTACTGACACAGAGAGCAACACTGAGTGAATGCTGCATGGATCTGATGGGCACAGTCACTTTCCAAGGTTACAGTGATGGAGTGGGTCACTAAGTAGATCAGTGTCATTAAGGGATGGGCCAGAAATTCAAATCCATAATTGTCTGACTTTAGTGCCCAGGCCCTTAACCACCGTGCTCTATTTCTACTGACTTTAAAATGGCAAAGAGAAGGGAGGTTATTCCAAAAAGTATAAACAGCAGGAGGAACACACAAGGCAATGATATTTGCTAGATGTGTAACCTCTGGCAAGGCTTTTCTGAGTCTGCTTTGTCACCTTCAACATGTGTACATCATAGGATGTGGCCCTTTTCCTCAATGCAGCTAATATTGTCAACTTCACTGTAATTGTTCTGATCCAGCCTTTAGTAGAAATGACTAGCTCAACCTTATGCTAAGACACACCATCTCTGCTCTGACAGAGTTTACAACATTATAAAGAACTTCCTGCTCTGTAGCCTACACATTGTTAACTCAGGATCAGAAAGAAAGTAGTCATGAAAGTTTCCGTTATTTTTCTTTATGGTTTTTATTTCACATATTAGAGATGCCCATGGACATCACCAAGAAATCTGATTCAAGACAATCTATTTCCACAGCAAAAGAAAAGTTAGGGGACATGATGTAATTTACAAATGGGTATTCACTCTATAAAAGGAGTCATTTTAACACAAAAATCTATAGAGGAACATTAGAGGGAAATTCTTCCATTCTATGATCTCCTGACAACAAATGTGCATGATAGCAGCACTGCTTATAGAAGTTCACATGGTGCCAAGTCCTCATGAGGTCTGAAGAGCTGTTTCATAGTAGCATAAAAAGTATTCAGAACTTTCCTGTGCCAAAAGCAAAGGTGATAAATAGGACTGCAGATTGGAAAGGAAGCCACGGGAGCAGAAGCCAAGCAGAAAATGCTTAACAGGCAATGCTTGGAACAAAGTCCAGAGTTAGAATAGGACCTTTAATTTCATTGATAGGATGCAAAAAGACATCAGACAAAATTAAAAATAAAATTGCAAAAGAGTAATTTCAATAGGACAGGAAGATATCTTCTAGTTGTTTCTTGGAACATGTAATAAAAACAAAGAGAAATGAAAAACACTGGAAAAATAAGAGATTTAAGAGATGAATCCAGAAGACCAAACATCAAACCAATAAAAGTTTTGGGCTGAGAGAATAGAGAAAACAGAGGAATAGAAAATTAAAACAACAAGATCTTACCCAAAGCAAAGGGCAAATTAAAATGGCCAGTTATACCAATTGCAAAGTAATATAAATGAGAAAGACGCATACTTAGGAAAATCATTGTAAAATTGTTTGACATTAAAAAAATAAAAAGAGTGGATCATAAAAAATTTCAGAGGAAACTTAAATTTCTTGTCAATAAAACCATATGCTACACAACAATCTCTTCATATTCAAGGATCACTTTTTTAAGACTAGGATTTTATAACCAGCTAAACTATCAATATGAGGGCAGAATAAACATATTTTAAGAGGCAGGAAAGACTCCAAAATTATGCTTCACATTCACCTTTTTATAAACTATGACTTATTGGAATAAACCAAGAAAGAGGAAAACATGAGATCTAGATCTATATATCCAATGTAGGAAAACAGCAGGAGCCCCAGGTAGGAGCAGTGTAACTAGTCCAGGCAATTTGTTAAAAATTCCTTAATATAGTTATGTATATGTGTATTGTGGGGGCAAGAGGCAAGGAATAAATAGCACTGATTTATTTTGTTTTGAAAAATGTGGATAAAATGAAATAGGATAGATATTAAAATGTAGATCTCAGAAGAACTTTAGACATGCACCAAACATGAACTACACACATACAAAGTAAATAAGAAGCTTCAAAATAAATACTTAAATAGAACTATATAAGAAAGGCATAGTCCATATAAGAATAAAACAAACAAGTAGAATGATTTTCATCTAGGGGTACGGATCAGGGAAGGCCCTAAGGTACAGAAACCAGTTAGGAAGTGACACAAGTGAGAAACAGTGGTGATCTGATCCAAGGTCATGGCAGTGGATTGGTGACAAATGGGCAGATTTTACAAGTGAACAAATTGGGAGGTGGCTCTCAGAGAACGTACTGTTAAGAGTTTTGATTTAGCAATATTGGGGGAAAGTAGCTCCATTCACTTGGATGGGGGCACCAAAGGAGAAAAGTCTTAGAAAGTACGATGGCTATGATGATTTGAGTCTGAGATGCTGAAGGGATATCCAAGTGAAAGGGGCAGTTAGTTTGAACGGTCTGGTCTGACACATGGTATCTTCAGCAAAGGCAAAGGCTGAGTTAATAGAGCAAAACTGAAGGCTCCCTGAGCCTAAAAACCCAAGTATCAATTCACAAACTTCTAGAGCAAATAATTTAGAACAATAAGTAATGAAGTTTATGTGTACTGTTCCCAGAGCTATAGTCCATGTAGTTTTGACCTACATAGCTATTGGATTTAAAAGATTGCTTCCAATACAACTACCAGAGTTCCAGGACAGCACATATTATACTTGTGTTTGCCCAAATTCCATGAAGTTGATACACGGTCATTCAAGACTTCTTCTCCTTCCTCTTCCCAATATATATCTCCCACAGATCATAGCAAATCCCCTTAAAAATCCCTACAAAGACCCACTCAGGTTTGACCTCCTCATACTTTGTGCTTCCTCCTTCCCTACTTCCCTCTCAACCCTCTATCACAAAATCACAAAATCCATTCAAGGAAATCAGGACCCTAGTTGCAGCATAAGGAAAAGAAATAGTCTGAAGTGGAGCAAGAACCCCCTTAGTATCAGGGAAGGAAAGGGGTTGGAAATACTCTTATACCAATGCAATGCCTATTTACTTCACTCTATGTGTGCTGTTTCTAAGTAAAGACGCAGTAGTATTTAATATCTAATGTGACTAACAGCACAATGCTTTCTAGGGGGAAGACCAGCTTCGTGTCCACCTATTGGTGAACCTCACAAGCAACACAATTGGAATCTAGTTCTTACCCTGTAGGTGTTTCTCCTCTAGCATCAATCCTGGAAGCCTGCCTCAGACAAATCAAACTCAACAGGAGGCTGAAGTTTATCCATCCAGTTACAAAACTCCTTCCTACACTATCCAGGGCCATACTTCTTCCAGGGCCTAAACTAATGACTTATCACCAAGTGCCACCTTCTCATTAGCACAACAATTCATGATGAAAATAACATTTCGCAGAGAATAACAAGAAATGGGAATATGTATGGCCTTAAGCAAAACTTGGTGTCTGTGCTAGCATTGGTGCTGTGGTGAAAAACCATTGCCCCCACAACACCCTGAAGCGAGTGGAGTCTTTGTGTCCATACTCTCCTGTCTCTGGAGTGCCTGCCTGTGGGCTCCCTTTACTATTTACCCAGACTGACTGTCTTCTGTGCCTCAACTGTTTCTCAATATAACATGAAACACAATTGGGTTCCAATTACAAAATTAAAATCACATTCTATAACTGCCTACATGAAATTGCAGCCAGGTGACCTCAACTGGAGTTTTGTGCATTTCCAAACACTTCAGGCACATATTTACAGTCTTTAGGCCTAATTACTCCCACAGATGGAAAAACTTACTTTGAGTATTTCCAATTTAGCAGGAAGCATCTCATTAATGTCCCTATTATATCGTTATAATTCAACAGAAGAATAAAAATCTATCAATATCTGTCAGGCATATTAAATTGATCCTCTCTCTCTCTTTTTCCTCAAATCCATTTCTTCTAATTACACAAAAGCCATTAAAATTAAAAAATAAAGAGCTTTTCATTTTTTAAACATCAGAATCACCAAAGCAGATACTAAAATGTTTGGAGAAAGGTTAGGTCTGATTCAACTATTAGTAGGGGCTCTCCATTAAGTGGTTTCCATAGATATTTCCCTCTTATTTTTTTTCCATAAATTTTCCATCTTGGCCAACTGTTTTGCAAATTTTACTTTCATAGAGCAAAAATAGAACTTATATTTCACAATTCACTTAGCTAATTGACTTGTTTTATGTCCTGTCATAATTTCAACTGTTACTTTATCTCTCACCCCCTCTATCTCAGTGTTAACCTATCACTTGGGGACATCAGAGAAGAGGTGGGATTGTATTATAACACTACCTGGCATATAGTCAACCTAATGATTCAACATGGTGGGGCAAGCATTGGCTCCCTGTGCCCTCTGTCTAGACATTTGTCCTGCCAATCTTTCTCTGGGTCTCCAAGCTCTCCCCTTCCTTTTAAAGGCAGAAACACAGAAACAATCATTCTATTTAATGACATACAGAATGGAAAATAATTCACCTGGACAGGGATGAGCTAGACATGAGGAAGAGGCTATTTTAAGACTGGGAAATAGAAGGAGGAAAAGGATTTATAATGGAGTGTTCTTTCCATTTTCTCTCTCCCATGCCTCCTAGTCAACATATCGGTAGCTAATTTCATTTATATTTCTGACATCATTTTCACTTAGAGACCTGGGTCCCAGTCTGGAAAAGCTATTTAAAAGTTAGCTCTTCCTCTAGCACTCCCATGTGCGCACAGAGAAAGCCATACACAGCCATAACTGGCACACCCACAGAGAAGCTGGCCACATGTGCACCTAACAACACATGGATGGGCAGACAATAAAAACACAGAGTTGCAACAGAGCCACCCCAGACACAGATGGCCTATTTTGCAGACAGCAGATGTGATTGCCTTCTCACACCCACAGAGACACAAAGACCCACACACAGATGCCACAACCACACCCACAGCCCTTACTTACTCAGCTGTGACTTTCCCCCTACATGCCCTATTTGAACACAGAATTGTCTCAAATTAGAATGTCCCAAATACATCTTTGACTAATTGAATTTTTCTGTGAGCATCTTCATTAAAACTAAAGCTCCTAATTGCTCAAAAGAGTTGAGTGGAATATTAAAAAACATAGCTCACCCCTGGAAAATTGAAACTTGGGAAACTAGATGGAAAAGCTGACAGAGCTCAGATATTTCAGTAGATGGATACTTGAGTGATCTGGAAACAATGACAATGCAATAGTTAAGAAGATGACCACTGGTGCTATGTGGAAAAGAAAGTAGGACCTACTATGAAAAGAAGATGAAAGCTAGAATCAAGTGGACTTAGACACAAACTTAGCAATGCCATTCACTAAACATAAACATGGCGAGTCATTCTGTGTATCAGCTTACTCAACAATGAAATCAGCTTTCCAGGTCAAGGCGTTTGGTCTGCCAGTTAAGATGCCAGTCAGGATGCCCACATCTCATATCAAAGTGTAGGGTTCAATACCTGCTCCAGCTCCCAATTCCAGCTGCCTGCTAATATGTGCCCTGGGAAGGCAGCAGTGATGGCTCAAGTAACTGGACTGCTGCCACCCATGTAGAAGACCTGGATTGAGTTACCAGACCCTGACTGCAGCCCAGCTCAGCCTTAGCTGTTGTGAGCATTTGGGGAGTGACTCAGCAGATGGTATCTCTCTCTTTCTCTTCCTCTACCCCTCCATAACTAAATAAATTTCTTTTAAAAATCTACTTTCTAGTATTTTTATGAAGGTTAAGTGTAACAATAAATACAAAGCAGCTCTTGCAGTGTTAAATTTCACAAACATGTGTTTTATTTCTGTTATTGAAATTGTTCCCCAAATTTGCTGTGAGCTCCGTAGGCAAAAAACAATGGCTTCAGTTTTAGACTCTAAATTAAATAAAGAAAGGTTCATGTTCACCATTTCCTCAGGAATAGAGTGTCATTGATAACTAACTAAGGAATAAATGAATGTATTCCTAGAATCACCAGTATTGAGTAATGAATCTAGCATGTAGTCCTAGTGCTAGAGATTTCTCCAACTAATTTGAGAGAAAGCTAAAAGGAAATAATATATGACCCAGTGTGTGGCACAGCAAGTTAAGCCACCACCTATAACGCCAGCATCCTATATGAGAGTGTCAGTTCAAGTCTCAGCTATTCTGCTTCTGATCCACCTTCCTGCTAATGTACCTGGGAAGGCAGTGGAAGATGGCCAAGAGCTTCAGTCTCTGCCACCCATGTGGGAGACCCAGATGGAGTTCCTGGCTCCTGACTTTGGCCTAACTTAGATCTGCTATTTGGCAGTCATCTCGGGAGTGAATCAGTGGATGGAAGATCTCTCTGTCTCTCTCTCTCTCTCTCTCTCTGGTTCTGTGTTACTCTGCCTTTCAAATAAATAAATATTTTTAATATATAAAAATATAATAAAATGAGAGAAGTATCATGAGGTTTTATTGGAGCAGAGAAAAATAGAGAAACTTCTAGGGAACAAGAGGGTGATTCATGAAAGTTCTTCTAGTAGTGATATGTAATCTACATCTTGAAGGCAGAGTGTATTTGGCATTAAAAGCTGACACAGGGGGCCAGCACTCTGGTGTAGTGGCTAAGCCTCTACCTGCGGCACCAGCATCCCATATGGGTGCCAGTTCTATATCCTGGCTGTTAGTCTTCTGATCCAGCTCTCGTCTTTGTCCTGGGAAAGTGTAGAAAATGGCCCAAGTGCTTGGGCCCCTGCCCCTGCAACCACATGGCAGACCCAGAAGAAGCTTCTGGCTCCTGGGTGCTGGCTCCTGGATCAGCCTAGCTCTGGCCACGTGGCCATTTGGGGAGTGAACCAGCAGATGGAAGACCTTTCTCTCTGTCTCTCTGCCTGTAACTTTATCTCTCAAAGATAAATCTTAAAAATAAAAAGAAAAGAAAGCTGACAAAGGCATTGTAGGAAGATAAAAGAGCATGAGCAAAGATTCAGCAGCATGGAAGATGTTTACATGGGACAAAATGAGTAGACTGATGTGGCAAGAATATAATGGACATGGGTACCAAGCTCACCCATCCCATAGCAGAATGCCTGCATTTGAGTTCCATCTTCACTCCCAATTCCAGCTTTCTCCTAATGCACTCATGTGGAAGACCCAGATTGAGTTCCAAGATCTCGGCTTTGGCCTGGGCTAGTGCTTTCTGTTGCAGGGATTTGAGGAGTCAACAGCAGATGTAAGCACACTCTCTCTGTCTGTCTGCCTCTGCCTTCAGTATTAAAGCTGAAAAGTGGTTTTGGGAACAAGCACATTGAAGACCTTGCATAAAGAATATATTCATATTAAATTAACTGGAGGGTTTCAGGGAGGGATGTGACATGGACATTTATATTTTTAAAAGATCACACTTACATAAAGACAAGCATGGCTCCAACTAGATAGAGATTAAAGTCTGGAATATCAGTTAGTTTAAGTCCTTGTCCTTTTTCATATGCATATCACAATGGTTTCCATGAAGCAGGGCAAGAGGGCATATAAAGATGGGAGTATATTTACCCAAAATATGTAAGGGAGAGAGAATTTGCAGAAATTATAGAATTGATAAATTTATGGAATGAGAAAAAGTAAGGCTCACAAATGACTTAGATGTCAAACATATGTGACTTGGTAAATGTTTTATTAAATAAAAGGGATAATATCTCCAGTTACCTATCACTGCATGGCTACTCAACCCAAAGCTTAGTAAGTTAAAATACCACCATCATTTTCTTATCACCTCTTGTGGTTTTGAAGTTTGATGGGACTGAACTATATGGCTGTTGCTAAAATCTCCCAGGTGTTGCAGTCAGAGGTGGCTGAGGTTGAATCATATCAAGGCTTCCTCACTTACAAGCCTGGAGGTTCTCATTGGCTTTTGAAAGGAGCCAAGAGCCACCATAAAAAAAAAATGGGGCTCCTGAGACAAACCGTTCCAGAGACGGCCTTGGGAAATGGGGAGTAAACCGGTTCACAGAGAAAGCAGTCAGCTACTGACCAGAGATACACAGAACACCTGCCTTGTAGATAAGCCCCTTCCCTACGCTTGCTCAAGGTTAACAAAGAAAGCTGCAAGGCACGTAGCAACCTATTCCTCTCTCCTAGAGACCCCCTCCCCTAATGTATCTCTTTGACCTAGTACTTTTCCACCGACATTACCACTTTTAGACTGCCATACAAGGCCCGCTACTGAAAATTATCCAATGAACTTACGCCAGCCTATAATATGTTAATTTTGTGGTTTTGCCCTTTAAAAGCTGTGTGAGATAGCTGCTCGGGGCTCCTCTCACTTGCTTGCTGCTTGCAGCAGTAGAGGGCCCATTTGTACAAATGAAATAAAATTACCTCCTGTTCTATTGCATCGTCTGGTCCGGAGTCTGTGTTTCTGGGGTCGTCACAAGAGGACACCGCTTTTGGGGTCCTACACTTTCAAATAGGGCCCTGCCTGGAGCTCTGATCACCTGCATGTATCCTTTCTCCGTGGCCCAGGCTTTCTCACCACATGGCACCTGGATTCCAGCAGCACAGCCCAAATGCCAAGAGAGTCAGGTGGAACTGAGTGAAGTTTTATGATCTAGGCTTGGCGGTACATAAAGTCACTTCTGACTCCAGTCATTTCATTGATTAGGAGAATCACAAAGGTCCTCCTGGGTCAATGGTAGGAGACAAACGCACACTCCTGCCCCCAGGGGAGATATATTGTGGCAGTCATCATTGGAAAATGCAATTGGTCATAGGATACAGAAAGCAGAATGAGTCTGAATCCTAGTTTTGGGTGTGTTGCACATTAATACCCTGCAGGACACCTGGAAGAAGATAAATAGGAAACAATAAATTCAACTCAGGAGATCTGAGAGTTGTCAGGATATCTGTGGTAACAGAATTTATGAAATAGATATTATGGTTATCCATGGAATAAAGAAGAAATGACAAAAGAAGGAAGAGAAGGAAAGAAAGGGGAGTATTCATTTCCTAGGTCATCCAGAACAAAGTACCACAAATTTGGGCTAAAAACAGCTGGAAGACATTTTCTGACAGTCTGGAGGTATAAAGCCCAAAATCAAGGTGTTTGCTGAGCCATGAGCCTTCCAAAGCCTCCAGCACAAGAACCTTCCTTGATCTTCCAGCTTCTGGATACCCCAGGGTATTCTTGATGTGACAGCACAACTCCAGTCTCCACTTCTGTCTTTACATGGCCTCTGTCCCTCTGTGTGCTCCTATATCCAAAGTCCTGTATGTAGTCTTTTAAGGACACTGGCCATGTTGGATTTAGGGCCCACCCTGTTCTATTGTGATCTCATGTGAACTAAGCCAATTACATCTGCAATGATCCCATTTCCAAATAAGGTCACTTTCTAAGGTATCAGCAGTTGGGTCTTCAACCTATCTTCTTTTGAGATAAAATTCAACCCATAGTGGCCGGTGCCGCGGCTCACTAGGCTAATCCTCCGCCTTGCGGCGCCAGCACACCGGGTTCTAGTCCCGGTCAGGGCGCCAGATTCTGTCCCGGTTGCCCCTCTTCCAGGCCAGCTCTCTGCTGTGGCCAGGGAGTGCAGTGGAGGATGGCCCAAGTCCTTGGGCCCTGCACCCCATGGGAGACCAGGAGAAGCACCTGGCTCCTGCCATCGGATCAGCGCAGTGCGCCAGCTGCAGCACGCCGGCCGCAGCGGCCATTGGAGGGTGAACCAACGGCAAAAGGAAGACCTTTCTCTCTGTCTCTCTCTCTCACTGTCCACTCTGCCTGTCAAAAAAAAAAAAAAAATTTCAACCCATAGCACGAGAAGGAACGGAAGGAAATGATGGGGAAGGGAAAGAGGTGACAGAAGCAGAACCACCAGGATGCCACAGGGAGACAGAAGAAGAGAGACTAGTGAAAAAAATAAAAAGGAATGGATAGAAAATAATGGAATGAGGAGTCAGGGATGGAGGAAAGATGCAGTCAAAAGTATTCATTTAACAAAAGGACTGAATACTTACCACCTGAGTCATGAACAGGGCAGTTATTAAAAACGTTTATGGGACAAGATGGAAGTGGGGACAAGAAGCTATTTAATGGACCAGGGAGATTTCACTCCTTTAAGGAGTTTGCCCCAACCTGATCTTCTTGTTAGCTAAGTTCCATTTACAGAACTATAAGGAAAAATTTGCAGGTGAGAGGGAGAGAAAGAGAACCTACTTGTGGGGTGCACGCTGGGACAGCCATTTTAGGAAATTTCTTGCAGTTTTCCTGTAAGGGGAACAGTGGCTCCCAGGTATTATGATCGGGTCCAAGGGGAATGCCTAATGGAGAGCTGTTTGCAAGAGTGAAAGCAACAGTTGTAGGGATGGGCCCTTACAAAGAGAAAGCAAGCAATTAACTTAGGAATAATATCAAAGCCTTGGAGAAAGGGAAAAAGGATACAAATGCCAGAAGGAAAAGGATGTGGCCAGAGTCAGTCTTCATTGTTTATTTCCTTGATGTCTAAGGGGCATCCAAGCAGAGAGGTGGTTCCGGGCAGCTTCCTTTAAAACTGTGGTTTCTACAAGTAAGAAACTGAGCAGAGCAGATTTTTTCAACACCCTTCGTATACCAGATGCACCCACCAGCTCCAAGCTCTTTGAGTTCTTTGCTCTTCTCTAACTCCACACTTCTCTGTATCCCATTAAATACTTCTTTCACTTTTCTCGTCTTTTCTTCACTTCACAGCTGTCCTAATCACAACTTTAGAGAGATTCTGAACCAATTCCTTTAAGAAACTTTTGTTCCCCTTACAGAGTGAGGGTCAGTAGCCCATGTCATTGTCCACATTTTCTAAGTTATAACAACAGGCAGAAGAAAGAAAAAAAAAATCATGTGGCTCTCCCAAAAGATAGAGTGAGATACAAAACCCCTTGAAATCTAGGTTGCAATGTGAAATGAATAGACACTTGAGATAGCATTTTGCAAGTTAAACACGACTAGTGCAATGGTTCCTAACCTGTCCCTAAAAACTAATACTTTATTCTTACTGCCGATGATAATTGCGGTTCAGGGCTCACTTCAGATGCAGTTGTTGTTCTCAGTGCTATTTAAGCACACAGTGGTACTAGTGACTCATCTGTTAATTCGTTAGCTTTCTGGGAGGGGTAGGGTAAGTCAATTTATTCCAATATGAGATAATAAGTGGGAAAAAATTCAAATACCTAAATACATGAATGAATAGGAAACATGCCAACAAGTGTGTAGCTCGGAATAACTTATATAGCAAAGTGTCTGGACTTATGGGAAATATGAGCGCTGTAACTTGAGGGACAACAGAGCATAGTGAATAAGAGAACAGATTCCCTTGGTTCCAATTTTAGCTAAACATAAGCATCTTGTTCAAACCCATAGAGTTAATGAGACTAAATGACTTAATATAAAGATTTCAGATCTGGTACAAAGCCACACTATGTAAATATTACTTATTACTATGCAAATTATCAGTTAACTAAGTACTTAAAACATTTTTCAGTTGAAAGATAAAATTACATGTATTTGCCATACAACATGATGTTTTGAAATCTATATGCATTGTGGAATAAACCTAGCTAATTAACACATACATTATCTTACATAGTTATAACATTTTTGTGATGAGTACACTTTGCATCCACTTAGCATTTTTCAAGAAAACAATATATTGTTAACTATAGTCACCGTTTTGTACAATTGTTGTATTGAATTTTTTCCCTCTATCTAACTGAAACCGTGTGTTCTCAAGCAGACATCTCCTGAACACATTCCTCCAACCACCCTAGCCTCTGGTAATCACCTGTTCTATTCTCTACCAACTTTTTTAGGATCCAATTATGATTGAGATCATCTTATTTGTCTTTCTGTGCCTGGATTATTTCACATGACATAATGTCTTCTAGATTCATCCATATTGTTGCAAATGACAGGGTTCCTTTCTTTTTATGGCTGAATAGTATTCCATTATGTGTAAATACCATACTTTATTTATTCATTCATTCACTAATAGGCACACAGGTTAATTTCACATCTTGGCTGTGAATACTGCTGTAATGAACACAGGAGTAAGTGCAGATATCTCTTCAACATAGTGATTTTCCTTTGGCTATCTACCCAGAAGTGGGATTGTTTCATCGTATGAAATTTCTATTTTTTTACTTCTTAAAGAACCATAATACTATTTTCCATGATGCTTACAGTAATTTACATTCCCTTTGGCAATATGCAAAGGTTCTCTGGATACCTTCAGCAACACTTGTTATCTTGGCTTTTTGATACAAGCCATTCTAACAATATGAGGTGATATTTCATTGTGATTTTAACATGCTTTTTTTTCATGTACCTCTTGGCCATTTGAATGCCTTCCTTTAAAAAATGTCTGTTGTCGGCCGGCGCCTCGGCTCACTAGGCTAATCCTCCACCTGCGGCGCCAGCACACCGGGTTCTAGTCCCGGTCGGGGCGCTGGATTCTGTCCCAGTTGCCCCTCTTTCAGCCAGCTCTCTGCTGTGGCCAGGGAGTGCAGTGGAGGATGGCCCAAGTCCTTGGGCCCTGCACCCCATGGGAGACCAGGAGAAGTACCTGGCTCCTGCTATCGGATCAGCGCGGTGCGCCAGCCGCGGCGGCCATTGGAGGGTGAACCAATGGCAAAGGAAGACCTTTCTCTCTGTCTCTCTCACTGTCCACTCTGCCTGTCAAAAAATAAAAAAAAAAAGTCTGCTGTGCTGTCGTCCTTGGCCCATTTTCTAATCAGCTGTTCATTTTCTTGTTATTGAGTTGCTGAATTTTTTATACGTTTACGATATTAACTCTTTATCAGCTATATCGCAAATATTGTCTCCCATTTTAAGAACTGCAAGGTCACTAGTTGATTGCTTCCTTCACGGTACAGATTTTTAATCTGATGTAATCCCATGTCCAGAAAAAGCCACTGAACAGACCAAATTCATGGAAGTTTTCCTGAGTGTTTTTAGTAATTTCATAATTCTAAGTGTTTAAGTCTTTATTCCATTTTGAGTTGATTCTTTTTTATTATTATTATTAATTGACAGGTAGAGTTATAGACAGAGAGAGAAAGAAAGAGAGAAAGGTCTTCCTTCCACCGGTTCACTCCCCAAATGGCCGCTATGGTCAGCGCTGCGCCGATCCGAAGCCAGGAGCCAGGTGTTTTTTCCTGGTCTCCCATGTGGGTGCAGGCGCCCAAGCACTTGGGCCATCCTCCACTGCCCTCCCAGGCCACAGCAGAGAGCTGGACTGAAAGAGGAGCAACCCCAGGACAGAACCTGGCGCCTATATGGGATGCCGGCACCGTAGGCGGAGGATTAACCAAGTGAGCCATGGCACCAGCCCCTGAGTTGATTCTTGTATATAGTGGAAGATAAGAGTGTGATTTCATCAATCTACATGTGGACATGTAGTTCTCACAACACCATTTATTGAAGAGACTGTTCTTTCCCCCTTTGTATGTTCTTGGCACCTTTTTGAAAATCTGTGGATTAAAAGTGTGCGGATTGATTTTGTTCCATTGGTCTATGTTTCTGTTTTCATTCCAATGCCATGATGTTTCAGCTACCATGGCTTTGTATATTTTGAATTTAGAGAGTATAATGCTTCCAGCTTTAGTTTTATTTTGTCTGTTTTACTTGGTTTTGCTTGAGATTACTTTGCCTATTTGGGGTCTTTTATGGTTACAGATGATTTGTTAAAATTTTTAATTTTCTATTTATATAACAGAAACAGATTTCATATATTTTGTATATGCAGTGTTAAGAACATAATGATACTTCTCTCTCTCTTCCATCCATCCATTGTTCCCACCTTCCCTCCTCCTTCCTTTCTTATTTTTCTTTTAATTTTTGTGGTGATATATTTTCAATTTACTTTATAGTACAGGCTTAATCCTGCACTAAATAAAGAATTTAACAAGCAATAAGTAGAAACACCACTGTTCTTCAGGAGTATATTCAAGGGCTATAAACAATAATCAAATCCCAAGATGAAATTTTTATAGAAAACTTTTATTTAATAAATATAAATTTCAAAAGTACAACTTTTGGATTATAGAGGTTCTTCCCCCTGTAACCACCCTCCCACTCAGAAACGTACCCCCCTCCCACTCACAAACCATCCCATCTCCTACTCCCTCTCCTACCCATGCTTCATTAAGATTCATTTTAATTATCTTTATATATAGAAGAACAACTGTATACCAAGTAAAGATTTCAACAGATTGCACCCCCATAGACACACAAAATATGAAGTACTGTTTGAAGTTTAGTTTTACTGTTAATTATCATAGTACAACACATTCAGGACAGAGATCCTACATGGGGAGTAAGTGCACAGTGACTCCTGTTGTTAACAATTGACACTCTTATTTATGATGTCAGTAATCACCCGAGGCTCTTTTCATGAGCTGTCATGGCAATGGAAGCCTCATGAATTCACAGACTCTGACCTTATTTAAACAAGGCCATAATCAAAGTAGAAGTTCTCTCCTCTCTTCAGAGAAAGGTATCTCCTTCTTTGATGGCTCCTTCTTTCCACCAGGATATCACTCACAGAGATCTTTCATTTAGGTCATTTTTTGCCACAGTGTCTTGGTTTTCCATGCCTGAAATACTCTCATAGGATGTTTAGCCAGATTTGAATACCTTAAGGGCTGATTCTGAGGCCAGAGTGCTGTTTAGGGCATTTGTCATTCTATGAGTCTGATGTGTATCCCACTTCCCATGTTGGATCATTCTCTCCTTTTTAATTCTATCCCTTATTATTAGCAGACACTGGTCACAAGAAGAATTTTTAAAAATTATTTACTCTAATAGTATTATTTAAAAATTCTATACTAAAAGAACTTATTTTATATAGTAAGAGCATTTTATATGATAAAACACAATGAAACATTTTTGATTGAAGCATTATTTCTATTTTAATCCATTTTTCTCTTACACCAAATTTTTAAAGTCTAAAATAAGGTTTTTTAAATGTAACTTTATAAATGATGATTGTTTTTACTCAAATATCCAAAATATATTTGTTTTTTATAAAAAGAAGCAAACAAGGTTAACATTCAAAATGAAAAGCAGATTTCCTATTAAACCTTGCTTTTGATAATATACATGCTATTCTTCTGCACAATAAAATATAACCAAAATTTTATTTTTTTATGTATTTGACAGGTAGAGTTATAAACAGTGAGAAAGAGACAGAGAGAAAGGTCTTCCTTCTGTTGGTTCACTCCCCAAATGCCTGCTACAGCCGGTGCTGTGCCAATCTTAAGCCAGGAGCCAGGTGCTTCTTCCTGGTCTCCCTTGCTGGTGCAGGGGCCCAAGCATTTGGGCCCTCCTCCACTGCCCTCCCGGGCCACAGCAGAGAGCTGGACTGGAAGAAGAGCAACGGGGACAGAACCCGGTGCCCATATGGGATGCCAACACTGCAGGCAGAGGATTAACCAAGTGAGCCACGACTCCGGCCTAACCAAAATTTTAGAGAAACTTGCATCTGGAATATTAGATTTAATTCATGAAATTAAAATTCCAGATTCTCGGGGCCAGCTTTGTGGTGTAAAGGGTTAAGCCATTGCTTGCAATGCAAGCATGCAATATGGGTGCCAGTTCAAGTCCTAGTTGCTCCATTTCCAATCCAGCTCCCTGCTAATGCACCTGGGAAAGCAGCAGAAGATGTCTCAAGTGCTTAGACTCCTGCAACCCATGTGAGAGACCCGGAAGACACTCCTGGCTCTTGGCTTTGGCCTGGTCCAACTGTGGCCATTGTGGCCATTTGGGAGTAAACCAGAGAATGGAAGACCTCTCTCTATATGTATTTGTCTTTCTATCTTTCCATAACTCTGCCTTTCACATAAATAAAGTCTTCAAAAAGAAAATTCCATATCCTTGACTTCTACCATGTTTAAAATGTGACCTTAAATACATTAACAATCAATCCCTACTCTCACTATGTAAATAATAAGGTGATATTAAACCAGCTAACTTTGGGGACAAGCAAAAAATAGGTCACTGCCACCATCACTAAATGTTCTAGCTGTCAACACACACGCATACGCAGACACGTACACATGCACCTGCCGCAGTTAGGAATGCTTGCAGCAGCAGGTAGTGGCTGAAGTTGCTATGTGATGCTTTCAGGTAAGCAGCTTCTGGCATTGCTTCAGTGGCTTGAAGATGGCAGGGCTCTCACTCAAGAGTGCAAGGTGGCTCCTTCATCACAAACCACTTTGTCCACATTTCTTTCGGGAAGAAGGAGGTAATAGTACCACCGATGCCTGTCTTCATGTCAAAAAAAAGAAAGCAAATATTTCCCTAGTGGGCTTCCAGTTCAGTTTCACCTTGCAAAATCCAGCCCCATGACCAGCTGTAGTTACAAAGGAAGCTGAGAAAACTGGGTAAATGTTACTTATACTATCTTAGATCAACGGTGACAAATAACCCCGGGCCAAGGTATCCTAATGGCCTGAACAATATTTTATAGAAAGAGCAGGGAGGCCTGTGGTACACAAAAATAACGGTGGAGAAGGACAGGACAAGGAAGCACATCTGAGTGTAATCTGCACTTCATTCAAAGGGCAACGGGCATGTTGACAAATCTTAATTCAATAGGAGTAACATGATCCAATTTTTTAAAGCAGAAACCCTGGCAGCTGTGTTGAGAATGGCTTTACAGGGTGCGCAGGTGGAAGCAGAGACTTCAGAGAGGTGACTTGGCCAAGGCTGTATTGATGGAAAATGGGGAAAAGATGCTCAGATTCAAGATGGATGAGCATCACGATGCGACTTACCTTCGGGGAAATTAGTATCTGTTGTATCTTGGAATTGCAACCCCACGGTATTTTTTTTATTGCATTCATGTGCATGTTGCCTGATGAACTGTGGCCACAGTTTTCTTCTTAAATCCTTTTATGATGAATGCTGTATCAGACTGACAAAAGCCAGCCAGCCAGTTAGCATCTTCTCTTATTTGAATGGACTGAAAGCACACGGCCATCCTGAAGCAATCAGTTCACTCACTCTGTGAATTCAGAGCTCCCCCATGTTTTCAGACACAGAAAGGGCCCATCTCATAGCTTTTTATAGACACAGCCTGTCAGAGGGTGAGCTTTGCATAATGTACCATAATGAGTTATAAGCTTCTTCCTTTTTCTCAGAGTTCATGAAATTAGGATAATAGAAGTAAGATTCTCCTAGAAACTGTGCTCTGGGGTTAATCAGTGTGTTCCTAATTGGAATTATGAGTGGAGCCAGTGAAGAGAAACACATGTCATTTGGGAAGTCTCCGACGTAAATGTACTAAGTCTGAATGCTCTCTCCTTCTGGAAAAACCATCTTGCTTTAACTACAGGGGAAGTGGATAATAGCACTGGTGTTCATCCAGGTGAAATTTAGGTGAGGACAATTACCTGACGCTGTCCTGAGCTGCTCTTTTGTTCTCCAAACTCCTATACTCCACTCCGATTGGTCACTCATCCTCAGAATGCACTTTCTGGGTCAAGGTTAAGCTTCTTAAATTATGGGGGAGACAGTACCAGAATGAATGTCTATGTAAACCATTTGAACTTGCAATTTCTGCAGTTTAGGTAAAGATGATTCTATCCACAAGGCACAAGAGAAAACCAGGTCTAGCTGTTATCTGGTAATTGAACCATGGAGAGAGCTAACCTGGGTGACTGAAGCCAAAAGTACTTCACGCAGGAAATCTTGGGCTCATGGGTCTTTACAGGCTTAAAGATCCAACTTTAAGGGTTTTCAAGGGGAAGGCCTGGACTTAGAAATCTTCAGAGGGTTGAAAACAGATCTCCACAGGTGATCCGTGCAGAGTAAGCGTTTGCAGTTACAATATCCAATTAAAATTCTTGTACAATTGAAGGAGAGGAAAGAAATCAGAAGATATTTAATGCCTTTTAAATCCAGATAAGTTTAACCATATATAATAAAAACACATGCCAACTCCTTGACTTCCTGGCCTAATAAGTCCCAGGTATGGCTGTGAAGCCTGATCCAGACTGTAGTAACAATGAACCGGAAAGTCTTGGTGCAGTTGAAAGATTTCTGGGTCCCGTATTCTGACTTTGTCCTTGCAGCCAAAACAACGATTTATGAAATTTTGGGGGAAATGAATTTTTGCTTCCAGACTTTAATCTCCAAATAAATATTAAATATTCAGCATCTCCTGTTTATTAAATCTCGCTAACCATCATCGTGAGCCCTCTGTGTTTGTGAGTTCCACATCCATGGATTCAACAAACCACAGATGGAAAGGATTTGAAAAACAAAATTGCATCTGTACTGAACATGTACAGATTTTTTTCCTTTACATTATCCCCTAAACAACACTGTATACCAACTATTTACATTGTGGCCAGTGTTGCAGGTAATCTAGAGGTAAGGTGTATGGGAGAATGTTCATAGGTTATAAGTGAAAAGTGCACCATTTGTATAAGGAATTTGAGCATCCTAGGATTTTAGTATCGCTAGAGTGCCCAGGATCCAATCCTCTGGGGATACCAAGAGATGAGTTTCCTGAGTAGTTTAATGGTATGGTTTTCATATCTTCTAATTAGTTTGATAAATGTTATCTGGAGCCCTTAGCGTCTCAAATAACCAAATCACGACCCAACCTAAGCACGGCTCAATCTCACCCAGCCATTGCTCCTTCCTCACTGCCCACACACAGCAAATACTGCTGATGTGATTTGTCAAACCGAAGGCAATAACAGTTGTAAATCCAGCCATTCAGGTTTTTTTGGCAACCCAAACAAATCACTGCATATCCCTGTACCGCTCTCTCCTTTTATCAATGGTTTGGGGGTAATCACCCTGGTCGCCTGCTTTGTTCCCATGGGTTTGGAGGGCTCTGACATTCGTGGAACATTGTGAGCCAAGAAGAAAGCTGCTTAGAAGTGCCTCAAATTGCTATTTTCGTATGTCTTAACTGCCACAACAAGGAGAAAAAGCTTCACAATTTGGAAAGCTTTCTGAAAATTAGCCCCCGCTGCACCAAACTTTTGATCTTTTGGTCTGTCAATCTCTTGGGAAGTCAGTTCTCTTGTGAAATTTCCAGCCCGCTCCCAAAACAATTGGTTGCATAAGTGCTAAGAGCCAGACCCACAAAGCTTTTCTGTGTTTTGGAAAGTCCCTAAATAGAGTTAGGAAACGGTGGCACTGGCTCGAAGACCAAGGCATGGTAGTGTCCTGTCCTTCCCAATCACATACAGCTTTGCTTTTCTTTCTCTCAACGTCTCTGTTTCTTCTCCTATTTCCCGTCTTTATTTATTTCTCCCTCCTTTCATTTCTTTTGTTTTCTTCTCCTTTACCCTTTCCACAAACCTCTCTGAGCCGTGGACCACACCCTGACTTTGCCAGCTTCACTTAGGTAAGGCTGCTGCTTCCCATAAGGAGGAAAGAACTTTCCAGGTTGAGCTGAAACCCAGGTGAGACGTCACCCAACACACTTGGAGTCAAGTTCTACTTGCTGGAGAGCTCCAAGGGCAACTTTTCTCAGTGTCTCAGGAATTTTTCTGCAGAGTGCTCTGAGAGAATGAAAACTTGAGTTAAAAATATCTAAGACCTCATGCTAAGCTGAAAACAAATAGTTGGTTTTCAGACCTCACTGTTTTTTCTTTCCACTCAGGAAATGAAGAGCAAAAAGCTTAATTCTCGGTCAAACCAGGGCTTACTTACTGTATAAACTGAAACAAGTGGAATTATTGAGCACTTTCATATATTTAAGAGTTTTGAAGTAAATCACGCAGATTCTAGCAATGACTTTAAGTGAGGGACATTTGTCAGTGCTTCTTGTTGCAGAGGTTCCTCCATATCTTCGTCTCTTGTTTCTAAGATGGTCTGTGATGTTTCATAATTTGCAGTGCCTCCTGGGAAAGCATAAATTAGGAGCAGTCACTGAGCCTGAGATTAAAAACTTCAGGTATCTCCACTAAACTTAAATAGATTAATTTAAAAGGCATTTGTTTTTCAAAAGGCAAAGAATTTTTGGCAACAGTAACCAAATGAAGTTTATATAGCTGTCAAAATATCATTGGTTCAAAATTCCCCCTACTTGAAATTTATCTAGGGGCTGGTGCTGTGGTGTAGCTGGTAAAGCCACCACCTGTGGCACTGGCATCCCATATGGGCACCGGTTTGAATCGTGGTTGCTCCTTTTCCAGTACAGCTCCCTGCTAATGCGTCCTGGGAAAGCAGTGGAAGATGGCCCAAGTACCTGGGATCCTGTACCCACGTGGGAGACCTGGAAGAAACTCCTAGCTCTTGGCTTCAGACTGGTCTAACTCCAGCTGTTACAGTCATTTGGGGAGTGAAGCAGTGGATGGAAGACCTCTCTCTCCCACCCCACCAGCCCTGTAACTCTGCCTTTCAAATATAAATAAAAAAAATCCAAAAGAAGCCTCTTCCCACTCCCTCCCACCACTCCCATGGTACAAAAAGGTCTTGGTCATCATTCCCATTCGCACCTTTGGCTGCACTTGTGTTTCTTACTACTCTGAGATCCTATGCTTGTGGACTATTTTAAGAATCATATGGATGCAAGCATGGTGGTGCAGTGGCAAAGCAGGTTAAGCAGCCACTTGTAGTGCCAGCGTCCCCATACAGCTCCAGTTCAAGTCCTGGCTGCTCTGCTTTTGCTGCAGCTTCCTGAGGATGTGCCTGGGAAGGCGGCCAAAGACCCCTGCCACCAACAGGATAGACAGAAGGAGTTCCAGGTTCCTGGCTTTGGCGTGGCTCAGCCCTGACTATCGTGGCCGTCTGGGGAGTGAACTGGCAGACAGATCTCTCTCTCTCTCTCCCCACTCTGTCTCCATCTGTCATTCATTCTTTTTTTTTCTTTTCAACTTATATTTAATAAATATAAATTTCCAAAGTACAGCTTTTGAATTATAGCAACTTTTCCCCCTGTAACCTCCCTCCCACCCACAACCATCCCATCTCCCACTCCCTCTCCCATCTCATTCTTCATCATGATTCATTTTCAATTATCTTTATATACAGAAGATCAACTTAGTATATACTAAGTAAAGATTTCAACAGACTTCACCCACAAAGACACACAAAGTATAGAGTACTGTTTGAGTAGTAGTTTTACCATTAATTCTCATAGTACAACACATTAAGGGCAGAGGTCCTACATGGGGAGCAGGTGCACAGTGACTCCTGTTGTTGATTTAACAATTGCATCTGTCATTCTTTCAAATAAATAAATAAATTTTTAAAAAGCCAGAATCATATGAAACAGCCTCTTCAAACAAGTGTACTTACTCTTGGGAATATCCAGAACCTCTCAGAACACACGAGATAGGAGCAGTTTTAAGGAAATCAATTCCCAAATACTCGACTTCCATATCCACTTGCTCATGAAGGCAATGTGACTTGTTAGATGCCTTTCACAAAATGTTCATAGACCTTTTCCTGCCTGCTTCCCTTTTCGCATTGCCCATCTTCCCCCTGACAAAAGGAAGGCACACCTGCTCCCCACCCTTATCAGAACCAGGCGTTGTTCAAGGTGGAACAACCTCTGGCATGTTTGCTCCGCCTCATTTAATCAAGGCACCATAAGCCCTCAGCACATACCACACTGAGAAATGCATCTCTAATATAATTTTACTTTTGCTATTTAGTAATTATAAAAATTATTGATTATAATTTATGCTTATTGTCTTGATCACTTGCTTATGAAAAATAATTGTAATGGGGCTGCTGTTGTAGCATAGCAGGTAAAACCACTGCCTGAGACACTGGCATCCCACATGGGTGCAGGTTTGGGTCCCAGCTGCTCCATTTCTGATCCAGCTCCCTGCTGACGGCCTGGGAAAAGCAGCAGAAATGGCCAAAGTTCCTGGACCCCTGCCACTCATGTGGGAGACCTGGAAGAAGCTCCTGGCTCCTAACTTTAGCTTGACCTAGCACTTGCTGTTGTGGCCATCTGGGTATGAAGAAGCAGATGGAACATCTCTTTCTGTCTCTTCTCTCTCTGTAAACTCTGACTTTCAAATAAATAAATAAGCCTTTAAAAAAAAAAAGGAAAAACTATAACAACAACATGGAAGAAAATTGTGGCTTGTCTAACTCTGGGGCTACAGAAAATCTTCATGTGATGACTACACAGAGCTAAAATTATAGCAAAGGGAATTCAATTTGGATGTGAAAGTTTTGCCTGGGGCAATTATGAAAAAAATGGAATTTTAAAATTCTGTTGTATAGACATAAAAAGGTAATCAATAACAAGTATTAAAATGCAAAATATATATTACATTGTTATAGAATTCTAAGGAGGAAGTAGAATGTCAATATTTCAAGGAGAAAGGAGAATTATTAAAAATTTCTAATTGTGGGGCCGGCACTGTGGCCCTGACCTGAAGCACCGGCTTCCCATATGGGAACCAGTTTGAGTCCTGAATGCTCCACTTCCAATCCATCTATCTGCTATGGCCTGGGAAAGCAGTAGAAGATGTCCCAAGTCCTTGGGCCCCTGCACCCATGTGGAAGACCTGGAAGAAGCTCCTGGCTCCTGGCTTCAGAATGGCACAGCTCCAGCTGTTGCAGCCAATTGGGGAGTGAACCTGCGGATGGAAGACCTCTCTCCCTGCCTCTGCCTCTCCTTCTTTCTCTGTGTAACTCTGACTTTCAAATAAATAAATCTTTTTAAAAAAAAGTCTGTTAAAGAGAATATTCACATGCTTTTTAAAATAGAAGATAATTTATATAGTACCATCATAACTACATTTAAAAGCAAAGTGACAGATTCACTTTAAAATTTCAATTTAATTATGCAAAACATTTTATTCTTTGAAGTTGCATAAGCATTTTAGATGTCAATCTAGAAATGTAAAAGTTGAGGGGAAGTGATGGTCAGCCTAGAGGTTAAGATGCCCGTGTCCCACACCAGAATCCAGTTTCTCACCTGGGTCTGGTGTTACACCAATGCAGACCCTGACAGACAGTGACCAAGGAAGGCCCAAATCATGGAGTTCCTGCCACCCACGTGGGAGACCTGAATGGAGTTACTGGCTTGTGGCTGCCCCAGCCCAGCCCCAGCCCAGCCCCAGCCACTGTAGGCATCTGGGAAGTGAACAAGCCAATGGGAGCTCTCTGTGCATCTGTCCATCTTTCTATCTCTCTGCCTCTCAAATATTTTGGGAAGTTAATATTTAGAGAGTATAAAATTGTGTGGGTGTCATATCATTGGATGTTGAGTTAAAAACAGTGCATCACTGACTCATACCATATAAATGACAATACATTCTTCTGTCCCCACGTCATGAACACTGTCGTGCATCCCTCACTCTGTGACATTAACATCTCTGTTGTCATGAAAAGTGTGTATTTATATGTGTGTGTGTGTGTATATAATGTCTACATTTGACGTGAATGTGGAAAATGTTAAAAAAATCATAAAACAAAAAAATAAAGTCCACAAAGAAATACAGTCTGTCAAAAGCAACAAAGAAGCTCTCTCGCTCGCGCGCGCTCTCTCTCTCTCTCTCTCTCTCTTTGCCTTGTAACCTTATATTTCTGACAAGGGATTCAGAGAGATAGAGCAAGCACTATGTGAAAATAATATTCTTAAAGAAATACACACTGTCATTTCTTCTCTCATTGAATAATTTAAAAATTCAAAGTGGCCCATTTTTTTTTTCTGATCTAAGTAGACCTAAATTTATGAAATGGCAACAAAATATAAATGGATTTCACAGGTAACACATTTGTCAAGAAGCACGTTGGGTGTTTTCAAGTGAGTGAATTAACTTTGAGCTTCCCATGTGTTTGAGCAAATGCCAGTAGCGGACAAAATGGTACCCGGCAACAGGACATTAGCATTGCATCTAAATGAAATCAAGTCAAAATATGCATTCTGGACAGACTTCATAGGAAAGGAAAATACCCAAAATGGTTGAAAGAGTACTCATAGAAGGGAGGGAATCAGATCCAGCCATGACAGCACAAAGGCTGGGAACCCATGGGATGCCTACCTGTGTTATCCAGGGATGTGTGTAGGGGGGGACTTATTTCCCCTCCATTTCATCCATATCATAATCTCTGCAGTGAAAGATTCCCCAAAGCACAGGGTGCCCCAAAGCTCAGTCCTCTAATCTATGTGATTTGCTGTACCTTTCTTGGGCTTTGCTCCGGCGGTAACATAAAATCAAGACCTAGCTCTCTCAGAATGTTCCTGAACCTAAACCACTGCTTAAAAAGAATCCTAACACTTGATTGAGAAGGGAACAGAGAACAGCAAAGGGAGAGGAATACACGGAACCTGAAATCGAAATTAAAACCATGATAGTGTTTTTACACTATCTCTACAAAGGAATTCTGTCATTATCATTAGTTAAATAGACATAAGGCAAATTAATTTTATCCTTTCCTATCGTTTTCTTAAAACATTTATTTATTTTACTTGAAAGGCACAGTTATAGAGAAGCAGAGAGAGAAAGAGAGAGAGAGAGAGAGAAAGTCTTCTATCTGCTGATACACTCCCCAAATGGCCACAACTGCCGGAGCTTCACCAATCCAAAGGCAGGAGCCAGGAGCTTCCTCCAGGTCTCCCAGGCAGGTGCAGGTGTCCAAGGACTTGGGCCATCTTCCACTGCTTTTCCAAGCCACAACAGAGAGCTGGATCGGAAGCAAAGGAGCCAGGACTCAAACCGACGCCCATATGGGATGCTGGTGCTTCAGGCAGCAGCTTTACCTGCTACGCCACAGCACTGGCTACATCCTATTGCTGTTTTAATTCAGTCATTCAACATTCCCCTAAAATACTCACATTGAAAGTGTCACCTATGGATACTGAATTATTTATTTTCTGAATAAACTATTGGGATACATTTACAGGTAATCTCTGATTTCATTAGCTAACTGAAGCTATTACCAACTAGATTTCAACGTAGAACTATTTTTGGTAGACTGTTTGGTTCTTCTCTATTGCTCTTGATAAAATAGGTCAAGAGAATAAAACCCTATCCTTGTAGTCCCCCTACCACTGCAAAGAAGTTAATGAAACTGAAGCTTCTAGATGGCTGGTCAGCTACATGGGCTCCATCCCAGGCCATGGGAGGTCACAGTCATAAGTTCTGTAAAATGTGCATGAGTAAGATGTTTTTAACCACAGTCACTTGGGACCATTCTTTCCATTCTGACTTTCCCTCCTACATGCTTCCCTCGTTGGAGGAAGGGCAGTGTGCACTTGGGCAATTCCTCCAAGGGGAAATTGAGTTTGGGTAGATCTAGTTTAGATTTAGTTGCCTCCAATGATGAGGTTTGCAGTCAACATCATGTGTGCAAAGTGATTGCAGCCATGCCAGTGTAGAAACAGCAAATAGGCCGGTGCCATGGCTCACTAGGCTAATCCTCCACCTGCGGCACCGGCACCCTGGGTTCTAGTCCCAGCTGGGGCGCCGGTCCTGTCCTGGTCACTCCTCTTCCAGTCCAGCTCTCTGCTGTGGCCCGGGAAGGCAGTGGAGGATGGCCCAAGTGCTTGGGTCCTGCACCCGCATGGGAGACCAGGAGGAAGCACCTGGCTCCTGGCTTCAGACTGGCACAGCGCGCCAGCACTAGCAGCCATTTGTGGGGTGACCCAACGGAAGGAAGACCTTTCTCTCTCTCTCTCTCTCTCTCCCTCTCTCTCTCTCTTTCACTGTCTAACTCTGCCTGTCAAAAAGAGAAAGAGAGCGAGAGTGAGACAGCAAATACAGAGTGATCCCTTCTGCAACCTGTGCTGAGTTCCAGGTTCCTTACACAAGGTGCAGGGCTGGAGATCCCACAGCAGTGTGAACCTGTTGATAGCCCTGGTGGTAGAAGGACATGGGACGTGGAGGAGAAAGGAAGAATGAAATGTGTGAGGGCATAAGCCATTCTGAAGAGCATTCTTCCAGTCACCACTGCATAAACTCAATGATTTGCTTTTCATAGCTGTCCAGTCAAGAAGGGTATTCCCTTCCAACAGGAATAAAATATGAGATGCCTTGATAAAGTTCATGAAGAGTGCATATTAAGAAAAAAACTAGGGGCCGGTGCTATGGCACAGCTGGTTAAACAGCTATCTGCAGCACCAGCATCCCATCTGAGCTCTGGTTGGAGACCGGCTGTTCCACTTCCAATCCAGCTCCCTGCTAAAGTGCCTGGGAAAGCAGTGAAGGATGGTCCTGCACCCCTGAGGGAGACCCGGATGAATCTCACAGCTCCTGGTGTCAGCCTGGCCCAGCCCTAGCCATTGTGGCCAACTGGGGAGTGAACCAGCAGATGAAAGATTCTCTCTCTCTCTCTCACTTGCTCTCCTTCTCTCTCTCTGTAATTCTGACTTCTAAATAAATAAATAAATCTTTAAAAAATTAAAAATACATTTCAAAAGTGTTTGCACCAAAATAAATTTATCTTTTAATCCTATTTTTTATGAACTTTTTGAAATACCTCATATAACATGTATACTTATAAACACATTATAAATTATTTTTTCCAAATAAATAGAAATTGTGGAAATAGAATATTGGAGTCATCTGAATCTCCATACACATAGAGCACAACCTGGAAGCACTATTAAAACAGCCAGTATATTTGTATCATAGCCCATAATTGCGTTCAAGTAAGATATTAATAATCAAAGATAAATTTCAAGTAACTATATGAAAGGGAAGACTGAGGTATCTTTCTGTTTTCTCTGCAGAAAATATTACAGTGAGGCTGGATTTATAGTAAAGTGGGTCAAGCCGCCACCTGCAACACCAGCAAGCCACACTGGAGTGCCAGTTCCAGTCCCGGCTGCTTTGCTTCTGATCCAGCTTCCTGCAAATATGCCTGGGAAGCCTACAGAAGATGGTCCAAGTGCTGGGAGCCCTGCCTCCTATCTCCTATGTGGGAGATAAGGATGGAGTCTCCAGCTCCTGTCTTCTGCCAATCTGGCTATTATGACCATTTGGGGAATGAATCAGCAGATGGAAGATTCTCTCTCTCTCTCTCCATCTCCATCTCTATCATCTATTTCTATATCTCTCTCACTCACTCTACTTTTCAAATAACTCAATCTTTTTTAAAAGAAAAATATTACAATGATCTTTTTAATATAAAAATCCAGGAGCCAGCGCTGTGGCATAGTGGGCTAAGCCTCTGTCTGTGGCACAGCATCCTACATGGGCACCAGTTGGTATCCTGGCTGCTCTAGCTCTCTGCTATGGCCTGGGAAAGCAGTGGAGGATGGCCCAAGTGCTTGGGACCCTGCATTTCCGGGAAGACCTGGAAGCTCCTGGCTCCTGGCTTCAGATCGGCCAGCTCCTGCCATTACAACCATCTGGGGAGTGAACCAGAGGATGGAAGACCTTTTTCTCTGTTTCTCCGTTTCTGTCTGTAACTCTACCTCTCAAGTAAATAAATAAAATCTTTTTAAAAATGCAAAGGTTATCCAGTGAAAAATATAGGCAGAAAGCATGTATACAGAAGAAAGTAAGTATGTCAGGTAGTTAATTAATTTAAAATGTTATTTCTCTTGATTTTGTGATATCTATAGTATTGGCCAACCTTTGAAGAAATTTTTATTTATGTATTTTTGTTTGAGAGTCAGAGAGAAAGAAAGAGAGAGAGAGTCCATCTACTGGTTCACTTGCCAAATGCATGGGGGCAGGAATTCCATCCAGGTCTCTCATATGCGTAGCAGAGACCCAAGTGTTAGAGCCATCACTTGCTGCCTCCCAGGCTGTGCATTAGCAGAAAGTTGGAATCTGGAGCAGAGCCAGGTCTTGGATGCAGGCGCTCCAATACGGGAGGCAGACATCCCACACACTGTCCTAACTTCTGTGTCGGATGCCTGTCCTCCATATTGGCCAAATTTTAAATTTTGATATTTCTTGAGACTTCTTTTCTCTCTCTAAACAAACCTTCAGATTTTTACTTGATTCCCGAAATTAAAGAAGCTCTAGACCTCACTATCCCCCATGTATCCTGCCCCCTAAGCCCAGGCCTCATCCACAGACAGAAATGATTTTTTGCCACTGTCTCCTGCTCAGGGTAACATCATTAGGGGTGCCTCCTGGGAGTGCAGAGCAATCGTAGAATGTCCTCGTTATAGGTTAGAATTATGAACATGCATGTCTTTTCCTTCCACAGAGTTTAACAAGGGCTCACTCTCTGGATTTCCATATGCACTTAAGATGAAATAATAACGTTGAGCCAGTCTTGCCCTGTTTTAAATTAATCACTCCAGGAAGAGACATTAAACCTTTCAGACCACCAGTGTGCATAAATGCTTTAGTGCCCTAGACCATACACCCTCTCTTGCCTTTTTGGGACACAAGGAAAGGTAAGTTCAGTAAATGAGGCTGTTTTATGATCCATTTAAATAATCTGAAAAGGAAATTAATTCTTTTATGAGTTTCTAAAAGTGAAAAACTTCTTTTAAAAATCTGTAAGAGTTCTTTATGTTCTAGTGGCTAGGACTACCCTAGCTGAAACATGGATCCAAAGAAATAATGGAAGGTTAGAGAAAAGATGCAGGGCCACACAAACCAAAATGGGATAAACAAGACTGGAAACTAATTTGAGGCTAAACAAAATTACCTCTAACAGAATCAAGAAAATTCACTTGATTTAGAGATCAGTTTGGGAGCCCAGCTCCACTTCAGTGTCACCAATACTTATTATGTAAGAAACAATCTATTAGTCACTCTACAAATACTATCCTCAAACTTTTAAGTCTTCACAGAAATCCAGTGAGGAAAGTAAAAATTATTCTAATTTTCTAGAAGAACAAAGGTTACTTCCCTGATCTCACTATTACCCTTTGCTGCCTCGGTCAGCTCCCATTATTCTTGGCTTTTGCAGTGTTCCTAAAACACACTTGATCGACTCTAGTCTCAGAGTGCCTAGGCCACTCTTGCCCTGGATTTCCACATGGCCCACTCCCATTCTGTTCCAACTGCCTTGTCCCAGAGCTCCTGCCCTTGCATGTCTTCTGGTCCATTTTTCTTCTTAGCGTATTCTAGAGGTTTTGTTCTCCCTAACACATGAGCACTCTGAGAGAGTGTGCTGTGGTCCACTGCTGTCCAGAGGGCCGAGCCCAGGGCCTCATACAAGCAGACAGTTAATAATGACATGCCAGATGACTGATGGCACCAATGACTGGTGTGTAAGCCTTCCGCACATTAAGGCAGTAGGTACGGCCCCTGAGTTGGATCTCAGATCTTGCTGCACTGAAATCTGCACTCTTTAAACAGATTGCTTGCAAGAACAAGGAACTATTGTAAAGAAAATTCCCACTCAGTTTCTAGGATTTATTTCAGCATAATTTTTTAAAAAAACACATGATTTTTGTGTATCAAGGTTAAGAGGAACTGTGTATGGAGTTGACAATGCTGACATCTGCTTACATGCCCACGGGGGCATCAGACAGTGCAAGGATCCCTCTTCTTGCCAATTTCTTCCTTGGAATTGACCAGGCCTCTTGTCTCAGGTTAGTGTCCTAAAAGGGAGTTGAGGTAATAAATAATTGAGCCTAGTTCTCTTCTTTCTTTCAATTCTCCTGCCAGGGATTCCAGGAAGTCAGATGATCTTTCAGCATAGTCTTTGCAACATTCAGAAACATCTCCAACTCTCAGTTTAATCTTATTCTTTTAAATCTAAATTCTTCTAGATGTTGCCCTCTTAACCTTTAAAGAAGAGTTAATGGAGAATGGGCTACGTTGACTTTAATGGTTCCTGTTTTACTTTTCTTATGTTAATGGAGAGAAGCAGCAGAGACTAAATGGAGTTGCTTCAAGGAAGAAGAGGTTTCCCTCCTCACTTGCACTGGTGCCATCAGCCCAGGTGCCAACAGGATCCGGCCTGGAGTCCTGGCCCTGCCATTTACTAGCTGGTTGGAACTGGCATGCTTGCCAAGCATATTTGCTCTAATGGAAAATGAGGATGAGTAGAGATAAAGCCAGGAAGTTGGTAAAATTGGGTGAGAAGTGAGTTATCCCATAACCTCTCCGATTTTCGGCAAAATCACCAAACTAATGTTATATCTGTGGAAAGCAGAATTTGTATCTGCATGATACAGGATGAATCTAAGAGGAGGCAGAGAAAGCCACTGAAAATTCACAGAAACTGTAGAGATAAGTCTGACCTTGAATCAGTTCAAATTGGAATTGTATCAAATTAACCTGTCTCCAGGAGATAGTAAGACTCCAGTTAACTACCCGGATATACTTCAAAATCTGTATTGTCACACTTTAAAACTTCAATTGCATTTTTATTATAATTTCTGCAATTAAGAATTTCAGTCCTAAATATAAATTCCTATTGTTGCAATTTCAGTTCTGCCTAGAAGCTGTAGTAATAGATATAATAGTTCCCAGGTATGAGCTATGGAGTCAGACTGTCTGGATTTGAATTTCACTTACACTATTTACAAACTGGGGCAGCTTACTTAAACTCTTTACACTACACCTTTTTCATCCACACAGTGAGATGAAGCTGACTACATCCCCCAACAGGTTGCTGAGAGCATCCGATGAATTGATGTATACAGAAAGATTTAACAGCACACCTAATACACAGTAAGTGCTCAGTAAGGTCTGTTGACATTATATGCTAAGCAATGTGCTACTTTACATAATAATCTTCAGAATTAGCTGTTATAATCTCTATCTTACAGAGAAGGAAATTAAAATAAGGAAAACTGAAACACTATAGAATCGCATTTTCCCACTGCATTTTTTATGTCATCAGCAGGATTATGGAAAAATGAATGCTTGAATGAATAAATAAATGAATTAACTTTTTTCTTTTGGCTTTTCATAGAATCCAGAGAAAGAAGAGAAAAAATTTCACCTCTTAATTTTTCCATTTTGTAGTGTTCACCCAACACTCTCCAACTAAGAATTTAAATGTGAATTTTATTAATGTTCCATCTTATTTTTCTGCCAGAGAAACAATAAAAGTATTTGTTAGGAAGACATGTAAAACATATTGCTTTCAAAACACCAACACTTTGACTTCTTTTTTTCTTGGTTCTTCTACAAGAAGCCTTTACAACATATTTAAATCTATGCCAATTGAAAATGACCCTCAAACTGAATTGAAAATATAATTTTGCAATTTCTGAACCAAGTGGTCTATAAAAATTCTAATAAATAACATCCACTCTACTTCCATTTCTCCCTAATATTATAAATTTATTCTCTAAATAAAAGGAATCTAATTTTCCTGGCACAATTTTTCCTACAGAAACCCATACTTCTGGCTCATGGCTTTCTTACCCTTCTGGGTATTTCCAATTTTTTTCCCTCAGAATGCACTTTGGTATTCCCCAAAACTGACATCAAATTGTCTAAATGTTACTGCCTAAAACCGTTTTATTTCCCTGTCTTGGAGCTGGTTCTCTAATTTGAAGTTACTATTTAATTCTGCCAGAATAGCTTTAGCTGAGCCAGTGCTTCCTGCAGCTACAGAATGCTCTGCTGAGATACTCATTTGAACATAATGGTCATCGAGTTTCCTATTTCCCATCTCCCACCCACTACTGATTCTAATCTCCTGGTATTTTTCTAAGTAATTCTCCACTACAGAGCAGTTCAAAGGCTTCCTTTCACTTGGTTCAAGGATGTCATGGGAAATAACTCTGTGGTGGTGTGTAGATGCTTCTTCTGACCTCAGCCATCTCCTAGACTATTCTGTTTCTTTCCACTAACTAGTTCATGTTATGCTAGTGAGTAGTGTACAATACAGTCCAGAGGGAATGCAAACTGAAACAGACTGAGTATGTATAGCTGACATATCTTCTATTACTATGTAAAATTTGGTGAAAGGTTAACCTCTGCAATACTCTGGTTACTCAAATTTAAGTATTTATATTGTCATCCTGTTTTCTGAAGATTATAGTAAAGCATTTTAACTGATTCTTTACTTGAAATTTGATCAAAGAGCAGATTTTTAGTGTCCTCACTTTCCCCTCCCCCATACACACAAAATGGTAACTATGGGTGGTGATGATGTGTTAATCAATTTGATTGTGATAATCATTACACAATGTATACCTTGGATATATACAGATTTTATTTGCCAGTTAAATACTTTTGTAAAATGATTGAGTTAGAGAGGCAGCATTGTGGCACAGTGGGCTAAGCTGCTGCTTGTGATGCCAGATTACCCCTTGTTGGAGTATTGGTTTGAGTTCTGGTGCCTGACTTATGATCTAGATTCTTGCTAATGCACCTGGGAAGAAAGCAGATGATAGACTGCACAAGTACTGGGACTTCTGTGGAGACCAGGATGGGATTCCTGGCTTTTGGCTTTAGCCTGGCCCAGCCCTGGCTGTTGCAGTCATTAGGGGAGTGAACCAGCAGAATGAAAATCTCTCTTTCTCTCTCTCTGCCTTTTAAAAAAATTAATAAATACCTTTTTAAATTTTTTAAATAAAAAACAAAAGTAAAAAGATTGAGTTAGAGCTCTCCTAGTTGGCCTGGAGGAATGCCACTGCACTTTAAAAAACAAAGAAAAACAAGATATAGAGAAGTATTTGTGCATTGTGTCTTGATATTTTTATTTTTAAAAAAATCATTTATGTATTTGAAAGTCACAGTTACAGAGAAGAAGAGAGAGAGAGTGAGAGAGAGAGATTGATTTTCCATCTGCTGGTTCGCTCCTCAGATGGCCACAGTGCCACGGCACGGCTAAGCGGAAGTCAGCAACCAGGATCTTCATCTGGGTCTTCCATGTGGGTACAGGGGGCCCAAGCACTTGGGCCATCCTCTGCTCTGCTCTCCCAGGAGCATTAGCAGGAAGCTAGATCCGAAGTGGAGCTGCCAAGACTCAAATCTGCACCATATGGGACGCCAGCATCACGGGTGATGGCTTTTCCTGCTACAGCGTGCCACCAATCCCCTGTGTCATGATCTTTAAAAAGCGAAGATATAAAAGCCTATCTGTGTTTTTTTTTTAAAGTCACAAAATTCAATGATAATAGAGCAACAGTTCCATTCTCCATAAACTAACATTAACATCCTCCAGTCAAAGGGCATTTTGCCAGTATCTCTGTGACATTTTTGGTCTCTGTCATTCAATGCTGGTGTCACTTGCTCCTCTCAGCTGCTCTCCAGCCTTGATTTCAGTGACAGGGTGCTCCCCTGGTTTCCTTCCTGTCTTCTGGTCTTCTCTTACTCCTCCCCTCTCCTCATTAGGAGTCTCACCTAAGGTGGTCCCTTGCTTCCACACTCAACATACCCACCCAGAGTTGATGATACAGAGCTGGGTGGTACTGTCCACATCCTCATGGCCTTCAGGCTGGTTATATAGAGATGCACAGGACACTGGAGAAGGGGACTCATGTGCTCTCCATGACTCTGAGTTCTCTGAAGTACAGAATCACACTTCTCTTACTACCAAACACTTCAGGGAGGGGGGGTAGCTACTGCCTAACTTTGCTTGCAATATCTCATAGCAATATTTTTAGCTCCTCCTCTTCCCTTGTTGAGTTGGTTTCACAGAACAGAGGTGTTCAGAACCAGACTTCATTTTGCAGTTAAGTGAACTGAACTTAGATAAAGCAACTGGCCCCTGACTCCACAGCTTGCAAGTCACAAGGCTGAATCAGCCCAACCTCCAGACCCCCACTGTTCCCACTGCAGACCTTGTAGCGGCTCTTTGCTGCACTGAGTTTTTCTACATTGCTGCATAAGTAACTCTATACTCAACAAAGTACTGGTTTAGTACTATGTTCCTGTTCCACAGAGGCTGACAGCACGCCCTAGAGACTGGAAAGCAAAAATCCGTACCTCTCTTGACAGAGCAAACAACTTCTCCAGGCTCCATGTCAGCCGTGAAGACTGAGAGCGGGAGGCCTCAGGCTAGGGAAGTGGTTCTGAACCCATTAAAATTCATGTTCAGAGTCTGATGGATCTTATGAAATCCACTGTAACAGCAATCATTCCTGAGGTCACACAGTGTGTGAACTTCCTTGCTCACCATCACAGTGATGACGGCTCAGATAAGCAATCTGGATCTAATGGCTCCTCAGCTGGAGATGAAGAAGAGGACAAGGGATGGATGATCTTCCCACAAGGAGACACTAAAGGGGAGCAAATATGACAAAATCCTGATATTTGCTTTTGCAGTGGCAAAGACAGTTCCCAAATGTCCTGACACCAAGTACAGAACCAAAAGGACAAATAAGAGAGGCAGAGTATGGGGAGGAGGAAGGAAGAGAAAAAGGAAAGGGAGAGATGGAGGAAGAGAAGAAAAGAAAGGAAGAGAGAAGAAGGAAGGGAGGGAGGGAGGGAGAGAGGGGGAGAGGAAGGAAGGAAGGAAGGAGGGAGGGAAGGAGGGAAGGAAGGGAGGAGGGGAGAAGTGAAGGGAGCAAGAGGGAGGGAGAAAGAAAAAGAGAAAAAGAGAGAAAGAGAGGAAGAGAGAGAGAAAGAGGGAAGGAAGGAAGGAAGGAAGGAAGGAAGGAAGGAAGGAAGGAAGGAAGGAAGGAGGAAAGAAAGAAAGGAGGAAAGAAAGAAAGGAGGAAAGGAGGAAGGAAGGAAGGAAAACTGTTTCACCAAACTGACGTCTGTCAGATAAAAGAGATTGGAGTCATGAATTCCTCCCAGCGTTTCTAATGGGATTTTAATACAGCATTTGGCCATCATCTTTTTTTCATTCTTTTAATGACATACATGCCCAAAGTGTAGCCATGGAGCCTCTGAACTCTGTATATTTCTGTAATACACAAAGAAAACAGCCGTCACATCCATTTTAAGGAACTTTAAATACGTTACAGTGAGGGCCATAGGCCCCGAATCTAAAGGGAACGGCACAAAGCCTGTCTGTACATCATCTGTGACGGGCCTGAATTTGAGCCAAGGCATATTTTTAAAAAAATAATAAAATAAAATACTGTGTTTTTTTAAAGGAACATTATATTTTTAAACTGGAAATAATTGTATTTTGTATCTTATGTGGCATCTGAAAGTGATTTACTTGAACAATGTGGTTTCTGATTGGTATTTGAATTGGTTCCAGAACATTTTTCATAATAACCATCTTAAAGATCCCAATTATCTGATCCTCTTTCCCCCTTCACATGGTTACATAGGAGGTTTCCCCAGAATGAGAGAAACCTGCAGGGGCAGGCAAGCCAGCCCACATTCAGCTAAGCAGTGTTGCCTGCTAGGCTCAAAAGAAAGGGCCTGCTTGTTATTCCAAGTTGTCCAGAATGCATTTATGACTCAATAAAGGAGGCCTTGGCATTACCAGAATAATTACTTACTGAAACGAGCCTATAAAACCAAAGGGTTGCCTCAACTAAAAGGCAAACAGGGAACTTTTTCTTTTAGTGTTAACATGCAAATCTAGTAAAGTGTATTTAGATTTCTATAAAGTCAGCTCTGGGTGCAAAAGGGATGGGTGATTTACCAGGTGGGAAGCAAAATCAACTCCCCAGAGTTCCAGGGAGGGGGGCAAAGGAAAAGTGGTTCTGTTCAATATGAAAGAACGCTCCCCCATGATGGACTCAGGCTCATTTGTAAGGTGCAGAAATAGTAGCTCTGGAGTCAGATGCTGGGGCCAAGGCTGCACCACTACCATTGAATGGTGTAGTCCACGGCACTGAGCAAGCTCTTCATGTATCATCTACACAGTGCTGATAACACAACCCCTTATTCTTGGGATCACTGGAGGAAATGAATAAAATCATGCATGTGAAGGATTTATGACTATAGGTGTACATAATAGGAAACATGGTAAATGGTAATTTTGGAGCCAGCATGGTGGTGTTCAGAGTTAAGCTGCTGCCTTGGAAGCTGGCATTCCATATGGGCGCTGGTTCAAGTCCCTGCTGTGCCGCTTCCAATTCAGCTCCCTACTAATGCTCCTGGGAAAGTATTGAAAATCCTTGAGCCCCAATCGGACTTGCCCCAAATGATAGAGTTAGAAACGTGCCAGGGGATTCCAATTCAATCCCATCAAGGTGGCATGTACTAATGCTATCTCACTAGTCAAAATGATCAGTTTCAGTTCATAATTGATCATAATGATAGGATTAAGAGTCAAAGGGATCGAATAAACAAGACTAGTGTCTGTTAATACTAAGTGATAGAATTAAAAAGCAGAAAATGATCCAGCATGGGAAGCGGATACACAGCAGACTCCTAGAATGGCAGTTGTCCTAAACAGCACTCTGGCCTCAGAATCAGCCCTTAAGTCATTTGGATCTGGCTGAAGAGCCCATGAGAGTATTTTAGGCATGGAAAGCCAAGACACTCTGGCAAAAAAAAAAAAAAAAAAAAAAAAAAAAAAAAAAAAAAAAAACACCTAAATGAGAGATTTCTGTTAGTGAGATCCCAGCGGAGAGAACGGGCCATCAAGGAAGGAGGTACCTTTCTCCGAAGGGAGGAGAGAACTTCCACTTTGACTATGGTCTTGTCTAAATAAATCAGAGTTGGCGAACTCAATAGGTTTCCATAGCCTTGGCAACTCACAACAAGAGCCTAGGGTGATTACTGATGTCATAAACAAGAGTGTCAATTGTTAAATCAACAACAGGAGTCACTGTGCACTTACTCCCCATGTAGGATCTCTGTCCTTAATGTGTGGTACTATGTGAATTAAATGTATAACTAGCACTCAAGCAGTACTTTATACTTTGTGTTTCTGTGTGGGTGCAAACTGTTGAAATCTTTACTTACTATATACTAAATTGATCTTCTGTATATAAAGATAATTGAAAATGAATCTTTGATGTGAATGGGATGGGAGAGGGAGTGGGAGATGGAATGGTTGCAGGTGGGAGGGAGGTTATCGGGGGGGAAGCCTCTGTAATCCAAAAGCTGTACTTTGGAAATTTATATTTATTAAATAAAAGGTGAAAAAATAAAGAAAGTCCTTGAGCCCCTGCACTGACATGGGAGACCTGGAAAAAATACGTGGCTCCTGGTTTGGCCTGGCTCCATCTTGCCAGTTGTAGCCATGTAGGAAATGAATCAATGGTTGGTTGGAAGATACCTCTCTCTGTGTTTCTGTGTTTCTGCCTCTCTCTCTCTCTGTAACTCTTTCAAAAAAAAAGTAAATAATTTTTTTTAAAAAAAAGGGCAACTCTTATAACTACAGGTAATTGAATTGATTACTTTAATAAAGGTAGCTTTCATTTTATTTTTATTTTTCCATTGGAACTCTTTTATTTCATTTTATGTTACTTTTTTTAAAAAAATATCTATTTTATTTATTTGAAAGGCAGAGTGACAGAGAGGGAGGGAAAAACAGAGAAAAAGATCTTCCATCTATTGGTTCACATCCCAAATGGGCGCAACAGCCAAGGCTGGAGCCAGGAGCTCCATTCAGGTCTTCCACACAGGTGGTAGAGGCTTAGGCCATCTTCTGCTGCTTTCCCAGGTGCATTAACAGGGAACTAGATCAGAAGCACAGTAGTAGGACTTGGAATTGTCATGCCAGCCTCTTAATTTTAGGTGACAAATAATATTTGTACACATTTATGGGGCACAATGCAATGTCCTCCTTTCTATCTACCTGAAACTCTACTCTTTGACCAACAACCCCCTTCCCCATCATCCCCCATTCTTCTCACCACTTCTGTGAGCTGAACATTTTTTGCAACAACACGGGTGAATCTGGAGAACATTATTCTAAGTGAAATAAACCAACATAGAAAGACAAATACTGCATGACCTCACTTACAAATATATGTAGGCTTTAAAAAACAGAATAAACATGTTTTGAACAGTACATGTCAGCACCTAGTACCTAACACTGCTAAGCTATTCAAAAGTATATCTTCTTTGATCATCTCAAGGCAAAACTTCTATCTCAGGTGAAAAACCTGGTAAGAGGCAGAAGCATAAATAAGGTTGACACATTGAGCAAGTAAAAACACAGGATTCCTGGGCCAGCACTCCAGCACAGTAGGTTAATCTTCCGCCTGCAGTACTGGCATCCTAGTCTCAGCTGCTCCTCTTCTGACCCACCTCTCTGCTATGGCCTGGGAGGGCAGTGGAGGATGGACCCAGCCTTTGGGCCCCTGCACCAGTATGGGAGACTCAGACTCAGTTCTGGCAATTGCAGCCATTTAGGGAGTGAAACAGCTGATGGAAGACCTTTCTTTCTGTCTCTCCCTTGCACTGTCTGTAACTCTACCTTTCAAATAGACAAACAAAATCTTAAAAAAAAAAAAACCCACAGGATTCCCAGTTCAATTTGAATTGCAGATAAACAGCAAATAACTCCTTAGAATAAGTATTTCCAAAATATTGCATGGGACATACTTATATATCTGATGACCTTAACAAAAAATCAAGCCCTCAAATCCATCTCATCCAAAGCCCAGGCTCTTCCTACTTTCACTGCACCCAATTATACCCTGAACATTATTTAACACTTTTATACTCTATTGCTTAATATTTTTCCCAACCAGAAGTTTCATTAAGAAACAGTCCAGAAACCATTTTTGATTACCAACTCTCATTGAATGTGAAATGCGGAACCACACGGCTGGCACATCAAGAGTTGGTACATCAATGGCCTAGATCTTTCTGGCATCATGGCTTTAAAGCTGTCAGCTTTATTTGAAAAAGTATTTGAAAAACAAAGTGGCAAGCTAACATTTCATGTGAGAAAAAATATTTTTGGATCATAATTTATAGCTATAAATTGTACCTAAGAACATTTAAAAAATTTTTCTTCTTGGTGTGAATCAGCAATCTGATTCATCTGTTCAACAAAAATTATTTGTTTATGTGATATTTGTTTATATGGATGTTGGATGAACAAAAACAGATATTATGCCTGACCTCGCAGAATTTTTCCTCTAGCAAAGACATATAAAGAAATTAAACAAGCATACAAACAAATGCAAAGTCTCAAGTACCACAAGATCTAGGAGAGAGATGTGCATGGAGAGATGAGCCTACAGTTGGAGGGCTTCCTTCCCATAGCAATGCGTTAGCTATGCTCTGAAGAATGAACAGGATTTAACGAGAAAGTATTCATGGAAAGGTAACTCATAAAGATAAAGATCCCATGGGTTACAGGGAATGGCAAATAAGACTGAAAAGATGTATTCAGTGGGTATGGAGAAGTGAGAAGTGAGCACTTTTGTAGGTAGGTAAGACAGAAGATGTGACATGTCAGTTATACAACAACTATAATCAACACAATAAATATTTCCTTCTGTGTCATATAATATGTCAAGGCAATTACAGATCAGGAGTAGTAATAGAAAACCCTGTAGGTTACACTGTCAGAGATTCACACTTATAACATTCTGTCATCTTTAACATGTAGCTGTCAAAATGATCGTGAATGTCCTCATCCCTGTCACCTGGAAGAATCCTGAATAATGCTTATTGGAGGCTTTTTCGGGTCAGGCCTGAAAGTGGCACAATATCACTTTTGCTCATATTCCATTATGTTTATACTGCATTACCTCAACCTGGTCACATAGTCACCTGTAGCGGTAGGGGACTTTGAGAAGCGTGAATCATCTATGTCACAGAAGCAGGAGGAACAGATGGTATTGAATAACTTGTAATCTCTGTCATAAGCAAGTGCAGGCAGATACAGAGTCTTTTGATCCTCGTTGAAGAATTTTGGCTTTCCCTCAAGATCAATGGAAATCCACTGAAGGGATTTAAGTAGAGTAGTGACATGATCAAATTTATAGTTTGAAACAGTAACTTTGGCAACATAATAGAGAGTAGCAATGTATCTGAGTGGTTGTGGGGAGATCAGTTAGAAGGGCATTATGTAGGTACTGGCTCGAGTCCTGGCTGCTCCACTTCTGATCCAGCTCTCTGCTATGGCCTGGGAAAGCAGTAGAGGATGGCCCAAGTCCTTGGGCCTCTGCACTGGCATTGAAGACCTGGACAAAGCTCCTGGCTCCTGGCTTTGGATCAGTGCAGCTCTGGCCATCGCAGCCATCTGGGGAGTGAACCAGTAGGTGGAAGATCTCTTTCTCTCTCTGCCTCTGCCTCTCTGTAACTGCCTTTCAAATAAATAAACAAATCTTAAAAAAAAAAAAAAAAAGGCGCATTACAGCAATCCAGGCAAGACATCATGGTAGCATGGAACAGGCTTCTTGGGGATGCCAGTTATGGAGAAATGTAGAAAATACAGCCAATTCATACAACAAAGGGAACAGGCAAACATGTAGCAAGTCCATTTTCTTGTTGAAGTATTTTGTACTTCTTATCCTCCTGGATCTCCTTAGTTTATTTTATATCATGAGGCTCCTTCATCAGAGTCAGCAACAAGAAAAATATCATAATCATCCCAGAGAATTTGTTGAATTTAGAAAAATCTATCAAACAGGCTTTAAGGGCTTCCAAAGTAGGAATTAGTTCACCAAGGCCTGACACTTCGAAAATATATACCAGACATGTTAAAGTTAAAACCTGAAACAATAATGAAATGTGCATAATATAGGAAGTCAGAAAATAGAACTTGTGCATTACTCTTTGATTGTTTTCTTGCACATAAAATAAGGGCAATAACACCTATATATCCTATCTCTTGGGATTTGGTTGTTGTGAGAAGCAAATGCATAGAAATCCATATACTGAGGTGCACAGTAGTTCGTGTTAGCAGGGTTCCCTGGTGTTTGAAGTTTCTGTAATTGCTTGCTCAAACTATTTAAAGAGACGTTCATTAAAGTATTTGCACATAAAATAAAGAATAGCATGTTCAAAAGCCTTTCGTTTTTTTCTTATTTTTACTGCTACCTAATATAACAGTAAGTGAAAGTTATTTGCCTAGTATAAATGACTAAACAAGCACAAGATATATAGCCTTATTATCCAGTGTATGGTTTAATTGGAGAGTTGAGAGTTTGGTAGTTGTTTTTACTGGTAAAAAGGAGGGTGACTACCAAACCCCTGGTTGAAAATGATCTTTCTCATGGCTACTGAACTTTGATTTTATCCCTAGTCATTTGACATGTTAAAAAGTAGTAATAGGAAATACTTATTGTATAGAAGGCCCTGTTCCAAGTGACAAATGCCTGTGTATATATAAATACATTATATACACTTTCATATACCCTTCACCACAATGTTACCTGACAGGATACAATTATTACCATCCTCATTTCATAGGTAAGGATATTGAAGCACTGAGAGTCTAAGAAACTGGTCCAGAATCACAAACATAGTAAATCTAGTCGAGTCAGAATTCAAATTCAGGCACTCGGGATTCAAAAGTCCAAGCCCTTTAACCCCAGTGTGCTACTTCTTTGTAATGAACTTAATGCTTAATAGTGAATTGTATGATGCTCCTAACAATATTTTCCCAGTTTTAGTTACTTATTGTTTTCTCCAGAAGAATTTGCACTGACGCACTCTGACTCAACTACTCCAAGGATTACCATTCACTTGGCCCGCACTTGTTAAAGCTATGCTAGTAAGATAATCCCTAGTGGGTGGGAGAACTGGAGACTTCCACAACAAACTGTGGTCAGCTTGGAGTCTGGCCCAAAAAGGAGCAGGCCTGCCACCACAGTCACTTGGTCTGATGAGTCCCAAGGACCACCAGTGTCCGAAGATGAGAAAAGAAGGACTCCGGCCTCTCTCGTTTCTGGCCCAGTGTCTTGCTTGGCGATTACAGAGAAGGCAGGGCTTGAACTGAATCTTAGAAGTTGAGGAGCTGCTCACTGAACTAAGAAAGGGGAAGTAATTCTCAGTATAGAACAAATGAACCAGTACTGTTCCTGCTTGCACATGATTTGTTCCTACCCCGCCCCCACAAATTCATGCAGAAGTTAATCTCCGAGATTTTATGCTAAACGTATTAAGAGGGTGGGAATGTAATACAACCCTGGTGTTATAGGTGAGGCCTTTTAGAAAGTGATTAGATTAGTTTAGGTCAGCTTGTTAGGGTGGGGTCCTTGTGATTGACTTTTATCAGGAGAGGCAGAGATACCACAGACTTAGATAGACACACATACCTCTTATCTCTTGCCCTGTGATGCCCTGGACCACATCAGGACTCTGACAGCAAGAAGGCATTACTAGATGAGGCCCTAAGCCTTGCACCTCCAGAATCATGAGGCAAAATAAATCTCTTTCTTTATAAAGTTATCCTGCACCAGGTATTTTATTATAATAATGAAAAGCTGATGCAAACAGATGAGGAGAGTAGAGGCCAAGTAAGAGAAGAGGCTAACATAAGCTTGGTCATGGAGGGCTTTGTGGAACTTAGAAACATTATTCTTGTATTGTACAGGAACTCACTCAAGGCTTTTGAGTAGAGGGGGTTACACAGTGATAAAACCAGAGAGATACTAGTTGAAGGGAAAGATTATGGTTTCAGTTTTGGTCTTTCTGCGTTTGAGATCCCTGTGGCAAACTGAGTGCAAATGTTTTGTGGGTAAGTGGACATGAATTCTAATGCTAAGAACAGAGATGCAGGACTGGTGTTTCAGCACGGCGGGCTAAGCAACAGGCCTGGGATACTGGCATCCCATATGGGTGGCTGGTTCAGGTCCTGGTTACTCTGCTTCTGAAATAGCTCCCTGCTAATGTGCCTGGGAAAGCAGTGGAGAATGGTCCAAGTACTCTCCTCCTTGGGAGACCTGGAGGGAGTTCCAGGATCCTGGCTTCTGCCTTAATCAGCCCCAGCCACTGTAGCCATTTGGGAGAGTGAACCAGCAGGTAGATCTTCCTCTCTGTCTGCTCTCTCTCTATACAACTCTTTCAAATAGATAACATCTTAGGAGAAGGAGAAGAGGAAGAAGAAGATGAGGAGGAGAAAGAGGAGAAATGGACTTAATGCAAACTTAGAAGAAAATCTATCTGTTGGAACTTGAAGCCATAACCATAAATGAGATTTCCTAGATGGATATATAAGGATACAAAACAGAGGATGGAGCCTGGAACCTTGAGAAATAGTCTACACTTGAGGGTGGAAAGCAAATGAAAGACGAGCCAGAGAAGGAACAAGACATAAGAATTACATGAGCAGGACATCCCAGAGCCAAGGGAGGAGGGACCACTGTTGGGAAAGGGTGCGGGCAAAAATGTCGGGTATCTCAGAGGGGTCAGATGCAGTCAGGGCTGAGAAGCCCTCCAATTCCAGTAGAGCGGCAGGACCAGATCCCAATCATAAGAGTCAAAAAGGAAATGTAAGTTTAGGGAATAAAATGAAAGAGCAGGTACAGAGAATTCTTCCGAGGAAGAAGAGACAGAGATTACAACATGGTGATCTTTCTGTATTCTGTTCCTCAATCTTTTGACAAGAAACTTAAAATCAGCCCAAAATTATGCAGTGCTTGCTTCTTCCACAGCCTCTTAAAACACCTGGGGTTTATGGACATCCAGTTGGTGGAGTTTCATTCTGGATTCCAATAATCAGTTTCTAAGATTATTTTCCAAATACCTAAACTAAGAGATGCGATACATTAGACTCTTTTGTGATTAGGTTATTGTATTAGTTTTTCATTGCTATAACAAAATACCTGAGACAGACTAACTATAAAAAAAAAGGAATCTTAAAAAAAAAAATGGGGCCGGCGCTGCGGCGTAGCAGGTAAAGCCGCCGCCTGCATTGCCGGCATCCCATGTGGGCACTAGTTAGAGTCCCAGCTGCTACACTTCAGATCCAGCTCTCTGCTATGGCCTGGGAAAGCAGTAGAAGATGGCCCTAGTCCTTGAGCCCTTGCACCCACGTGGGAGACCCGGAAGAAGCTCCTGGCTCCTGGCTTCGGATCAGTGCAGCTCTGGCCATGGCTGCCAACTGGGGAGTGAACCAGAGGATGGAAGACCTCTCTCTTTCCACCTCTGCGCTCTGTGTAACTCTGACTTTGAAACAAAATAAATAAATATTTTTAAAAAATAAAGAAAAGGAGTGTATTTAGCTCACAATTTTGAAAGCTGAGGCCCAGGATCAGTGAGTTCCATTGACTGGGTTTCTGTTGAGAGACTTATGGTAGATCACAGTGACACGAGTGCAGGCGTGAGGCTAGGATCACATGACAAGGCAGGAGACAGAGATGGGGTCATGCTTGGGCTTTTAGAACAACTTGCTCCTGAGAGAACTCATTCCAGAACACTACTCCCTTCTGAGGACAAGGCTCCAGTGATGAAAGGACCTCCCGCTAGGCCCCGCTTCTTAAAGAATCCACACCTGTCAATACCGCGACCCCTGAGGATGACATTCCCTACACACGGGTCCTTGGAGGACAAGCCATGTCCATAGCCACCAGGTACATAACATACAAGGAAATATGAATGTCACCAAATGCAGGTCTTACGTGTATTGGAGACACAAAGGCACTAATTGAATTGAGTCTTAATCATTGTATAAAACCCAGGCAGTTTCACAGGTTGAAGAGAATTTTCATTTACTATTTAAAATTTTCTCTAGAGCTTACTACTGATTTTAGTTCATAATAATCTTGCAATTTCAACTCCTCAAAAGAGCCCAACTCTGTAAAGATTCCCCATTTGCCTTCCATCACTTTTAAAATTCCACGATTTGTTATCTTGAGCCCTCCTCTTACTTTTCATGTGATTTTAGACATGTGCATCTCTGGAACTCAGGGGTCTCATCCATCTTGAAAGGGCACTGGAGAAAATACTCAATAAAAATGTATTATTGTATATCAGAGGCTGGCATAGTTTCCCAATAAAATGCCAGATAATAAGCACTTTGGGCATTACAAGACATATGGTCTATGGTAACAACTCAACTCTGCTATTGTAACACTAACGCAGACACAGATATTATGTGAACAAATGATCATGTCTGTGATCCAATAAAACTTTATTTACAAAAACAGACAGTGGGCTAGATGTAGCCCATAGGCTGTGGTTTGTGAAACTCTGCTATAAAATTTAACATTAAATCCTTCAATTTATATCATTGAACCCCTTAGAATCAATGAATATTAAGATGATCATATCCTAAGAAAGTCAAATTATACACCTCTGCCAGTCATTATGTGGTAACTCATATTATGAAAATGAGAAGAATGTAAAGACATAAAGCTGAGCATTTTGTTGGCAAAAAACCTTATTCCTCAAATGATAGGTATGAAAAATTTACCAAAAATCTAATTTAAGGGACTATCAGTGGTACAGCAGGTTAAGCTGCTGCCTGCAACACTGACATCCCATATGAGCGCCGGTTCAAGTCTTAGCTGCTTCACTACCGATCCAGCTCCCTGGGGAAAGCAGCAGAGAATGGTCCAAATACTTGGAACCCTGCCACCCAAGTGGGAGAGCAGGATGGAGTTCCAGGTTCCTGGCTTTGGCCAGGGCATTGCAGCCATGTGTGGAGTGAACCAGCAAATAGAAGATTTCTCTCTCTCTCTCTCTCCCTCTCTCTCTCTCTCTCTAACTCTGCCTTTCAAGTAAATAAATAAATCTTTTTTTTAAAAAAAAAAAAAAAGCTGGTTCAAAGTAAAAATTCAGTTTGATCCAATAATGTGAACAGGCTACATGAGAAGTATTTAACATCTTTTTGCTAAAAATTCCCAATCTCTTTAGAAGCCTCCCCTCTCCCTGTTTAAGACAGAGATGTGTTCATGAATGAGGAGGAGTGCAACTCTTGGGACTTCAAGGTCCACAGGGAAGAGCCAGGGTTCCTGGGAGCAGTATTCTCTGTCTTTGGCATCCTGCTTACTCTGCTGGCAGCCAACAGCTGTGGGCGGTCTGAGTTTCCATCTTGTTAGGCTTGGCAATGCCCGGTAGTGACCAATGCCTCACTGCCTCACCTCAGCTCCTGTTGGTGTTAGAGGTCCCCCTGAGGTATGGTGTGACTAGCAACAGGTGCTGGCTTGAGGAGTCTGTCTTGTAACTCCTGATACAGAACCATTGCACACCAGTACAGTGGCACTCCCTTTGTCAACTTTCCTAGCCAGGCTACCAGCTCTTCCAGAACACGTGTAGTGCACAGGGGAAGCAAGCTAGGCACAAGAAAGGGCAGGCCTCAGAGCTGCCTCTTCCTAAGATCCTCACGTTCTCTGCTTAGTGTGACGGTGACCCAGTTTTGTTTAAGGTAGTCTATGAGTTGGCTTCCACCCTAGTCCCAACCTGTTCTTCAAATTCATTATCTGTTTTGCATTTCTCTGACCACAATGAGGTTTCCACCTTACCCTCATTAGGATGGCTTTCATACAGAAATCAACAAACAACAAAAGCTGGAGTGGATGTGCAGGCAAATATACCCTAATCCACTGTTGGTGGAAATGTAAACTGGTACAGCCACTGCGGAAGACAGTACGGAGATACCTCAGAAATCAGAATACAGACCTACCCTATGACCCAGACATCCCACTTCTGGAATTTACCCAAGGGAAATGAAATCAGCATATGGAAGAGTTACCTGTATCCCCATGTTAATTGCAGCTTAATTCACAATAGCTAAGATATTGGAATCAACCCAAATGCCTGTCAACTGATGACTGGATAAAGAAATTATGGGCTATATATATACCATGGAATACTACACAGCAGGAAAAAATTGAAATCTGGTCATTTGCAACAAAATGGATAAAACTAGAAAACATCATACTCAGTGAAATAAGCTAGTCTCAAAAGGACAAATACCATATGTTCTCCCTGACCTGTGATAACTAAGGCAATCTGTAGAAGTGAAATTAACACTTTGAGAAGCAATGACTTTGAATAGCCCTTGTCTCAACTTTTGAGGAAGATTTTTTCATGCTACTTGTTGGACTCTACTTAACAGAGTTAATCATATGTGTATAAAGTTAAATGAAAATAAATCTAGTGAAAAAATAAGCATGGAAATAGGAGAGGGAGGAGGAAAAGGGGCAGGAGAGTGGGTGAGAGGGCAGGTACGGTAGGAAGAATCACCTTGTTCCTAACGTTGTAATTATGAAGTGTATGAAGTTTGTACTCCTTAAATGAAAGGTTTCTGTGGGGAAGAAAGAGTGTCTGATAAAAATTTCACTATTTGCTCAATAATAAAGAGTAAGAGAGATGTCTGATTGCTTACTTGCTTCTTTTTTGTCTTATTTTGTCTTTTTCTATTTTCTCTCCTCCCCTTTTCTTTCTTTCTTTTTTTTTTTTTTTTTTAATGACAGGCAGAGTTAGACAGTGAGAGAGAGAGAGAGAGACAAAGGTCTTCCTTCTGTTGGTTCACCCCCCAAATGGCCGCTATGGCCGGCACGCTCTACCAATCCAAAGCCAGGAGCCAGGTGCTTCCTCATGGTCTCCCGTGCGGGTGCAGGGCCCAAGGACCTGGGCCATCCTCCACTGCACTCCCGGGCCACAGCAGAGAGCTGGACTGGAAGAGGAGCAACCGGGACAGAACCAGTGCCCCAGCTGGGACTAGAACCCGGTGTGCCGGCGCCGCAAGGCGGAGGATTAGCCTAGTGAGCCGCGGCGCTGGCCTCTCCTCCCCTTTTCATCTCACAGTCTCTGGAGCCAACAGAGGTATCTGCCGTTCTTTCACTGGCCCTACATCATCCCTCTCTGCTGCCATGCAGCTGACCTAGGTATTATAGCAGGAGACTTATCACCCCTGTTCTGGAGGGGTGTTCTCAGAATCCTCAAACTGAGGTGTGTTAAAGGGAGCCACCCAGGTATTAGGAGAAACTCTCAAAAAATGCCTGGCTGGCTCTCAAGCCTATTGTTTTGTTCAAAATCTATATTGGATGGCAGAAGCTGGGTATTTTCTATCTTTCTTGTTGAATTCTGTATGAAATAAATTATAATCTACTCCCAGGCTGATGGATAGGTGAATGCCTTTGGAGCATGAGGATGAAGATCTTGTATTTCACGTCATAAAAAGAGGAGTGCCTATTTCCAAAATATATTATTGCTACTTAACTAAAAATGTATTCAGTAGTTCCATGAAGACAGCTCTTGAGAGCACCAAGTTCAATATGGTTTGAAGGAAATTGAGAGAAGTGGGAAATGCCCATGCAGGAGCAAACATGTGGTATGCCAACAGTGCCATGTGGTGCCTACACAGTCCAAAATAGGAGGAAAGCTCAAGAAAAGCCTACCCTCAGGTGTTCAGGACCAACATAACCAAATATTACCGTAGGAGAAAAGGAGCTGAAACATGAATCCTTGTGCAATCCACTGAAAGATTCTGAGGAGATGGTGGAAGTCATGAGCTAGAGCAATGATTTTGCATTATCTAAGTGCTAGAATGCAGAATCAGTTGTTTTGGATAGTAGTACCAGAAGACATACTCATGAAACCTTGTTCAAAACTGAATCAAATTTCTTTAGTTGATGGTCCATGTGTGATTCCCTATACTTAGGGACCAGACTCCAAATTCAGGGATGATGGTGAGGAGTCTAACAGAACATCCCAGGGAGAAATAAAGAGAATACCTCAAGAGAAAAATACTTGAAAATATGTAGGAACTAGAGAGAAAGTTTACATTTGATTAAAAGATGGGTAATTGCTTTGGATCCGAAATTTATACCCACAATTTAAATGCCATCTTGCTACCTACAAAGCCATGGAAAATTCAGAAGTAATTTACTCTTGACTTTGAAGTGCATTATGTAATTTTAAAAGTGTATTTTTTCCTAATTGTGTCATCCCATGGCTGATTTCAGCATTTCTTGAGCATGCATTGACTAGTAGAGAGTTGAAGAAGTTAGTAAAATAAGCCCGTCTAACATTAAAATGCTCCTCAGAGAGTGGAATGTGTACTTCATTTATTGACTATACGTAGGACTCACAAAACAACCCCAGGCACTTGGGGATACAAAATAAAGATTACACTGATTCCTATCCTCAAGGAGATTAAAGTCTAATGGGAGAGAAATAAAATACATAAAATCAACATAAAGACATACAGATGTGCACAGCAATTACAAGAGGGAGACGGTCGTATGGACTCAAGAATTAGGTTGATTAGTTATAGAATGGTTAGGTAAACCTCAAAAAGATGTGTAAAGGAAACAGGGATTAGTTATCAATGTACTTGCAGAGAAAATTTCAGTTTTATAACACTCCTTGATGTCTAAACCTATAGTCCGCAATCTCCCACATGTAAGAAATTTTATTTCTCAGCCTTACCTACCTCTAGTATCCAAAACAACTACAAAGCTTAAGGATGTGTTCACAACCCTTGTGCATTGCTATTTCTCTTATTTTAAAAACACCTAAGTGAAATACCCGAGAACTTGCTGTAGTGTGAAAGCAGATATATGTATGAAGATATGTAAGGACTTGAGACCTTCAGGTATATACAATATGGTATGGCAAACACAGGACTTCACTCTGGGTTATCTAAAGTCACAGGCCCACATCCCTCCGCAACTCACAGACGCCCCCATTTGCCCTGCCTCCCTTCACCACTCACACAGTTTATATTCCAATGAGGATACATGTATGTGCTGGGACAGCTGCTGAAAACAAAATACTGAGACTTGTTCTGAATGCTGATATGAACAGGGTTTTTGTTTGGGGATCTTGTTTTCTTTTGTTTTATTTACAGAGAAAGATATCTTCCATCTGCTCATTAACTCCCCAAATGCCCTCAAGAACCACAGCTGGGCTAGGCCAAAGTCAGGAACCTGGAATTAAATGAGTCTCTCAATGTGGATAGCAGAGATCCAGGCCCTTGAGTCATCGCCTGCAGCCACCCAAGGTGCACATTAGCAGGAAGCTGGATTAGAAAAAGAGCTGATGGGACCGGCACTGGGGTGCAGTGGGTTAAAGCCCAGTCTGCAGTGCCAGCATCCATATGGGCGCCCATTTGAGTTCTGGCTGCTCCTCTTTTGATCCAGCTCTCTGCTATGGCCTGGGAAAACAGTAGAAGATGGCCCAAATCTTTGGGCCCTGTCCCTGCTTGGGAGACCTGGAAGAAGCTCCTGGCTCCTGGCTTCCCAATGGCCCAGCTCCAGCAGTTGCAGCCGTATGGGGAGTGAACCAGTGGGTAGAAGACCTACCTCTCTCTCTCTCTCTCTCTCTCTCTCTCTCTCTCTCTCTGCCTCTCTGTAACTCTGCCTTTCAAATGAACAAAGAAATCTTTAAAAAAAAAAAAAAAAAAAGAAGCAGAGCTGGGACTCCAATATGGGCTGCAGGGGTCTTCATCACTACGCCAAAAGCCCAGCCCAGAAACAGGCTTCTAGCAGTCTTTTACCAGATGCATCAGGATGATTGCCTATCCATGAGGAACTCGCAACACATAAGCTCCAAGAAAAAAGGAATTAAGAGCAAAGGCGAGTGAGAAATTACATTCTTTGTCCAAACAGGGAACCAGAGGATAAACCTCATCAGAGAAAAAGAACCAAATTAAAAAATAAAATAAAAAAGCTCTAGCATAGAAGAATCTAGAGAGAGTTTGAAAATGCTCAGGAATTCTACAAGCTGCTACAGTCATTTGCTATGCCAAAAACCCACCCAGCAGTTCTAAAAAAAAAAAAAAAAAAAAAAAAAAAAAAAAAAAAAAAAAAGCCCATCGGGACCAAAAACATTGACTAATAATTTTTGAATCCATCTCCACAATGTTATTCATCTCTGCCAAGGTCAGGTTTGGTCACTGCATGGCTGGAGGTCTGGGCACACTGTTCCTAGTTTTATTTTTACAGTAGTTATTCAGCCTTTTCTATTTTCAAGGGCCCTCCTGTCACTTATTACCCACCCGTCCAGACCACCCACCCATGCTCCCACACACAATGTGTCCAGACACACCCACAAATACCCAGATTCTTTCAACCTTGTAGGGGCTCGGGCTATAGGAATACTGTTGGCTCCAGAGGAGTTTGCTTTGCATACTTGGAGTTTCCCAAAATTAATTTGTTTCCCTCTCTGAGGACCAATCCCTGCGGACCTCATCAGTAGGCAAACATTTATAGAGCACCTACTGTGTGTAAGGCACAGACGGATATAGGGGCAAAAGGAAACTCACCAGGAGGTGGAGAAATCCCAGAGTTCTAGTGGAGCAGGTGCCTTTGTTTTCTTTTAACTGGGATGGGTCAGCGTTGGGGTCAGAGGGTAAGGGGGCTGCTGGGTTGAGACAATTTCTCCCTCACTACCCCCTTGCTGCTTTGTCTCTTCTGTTCACCTTTTCTCTCAGCTCGTCCTCTTCAGTGTGCATGTCTGTCTCCTCCTCTCCCCTCTCCCCCTTGCTCGCGCTAAGAGACAAAACCAATTCCGCAGCTCCGTCCACTGTGGGAGCCATCAGTGTGCACTTTCCCTGCTTCCTTTAAAACTCTTCATGCAGGTAGGCCCCGTGGCCAAACAATCTCTAAAACAGAAAAAGAAGGGAAAACACCTGTCTGAAATTAAAAAAAAAAAAAAAAAAAAAAAAAAAGCCAATGGAGGCAAGGACATTGTTCCACACCCTCCACATAGGTGCATGCCTGTCAGAGCAGGAGAGAGGCCCCGGGCAAAGCGAGCCTCCAGCCTGCCCAAACCTCCCCAGTCCAGAGCCCTTAGGATAATTTATGAGGTGTCAGGATATTCTGACCACAGGGTCGAAACAGAATGGGTTTTACACTTCAGCTGCCATGAAAGAGAAACAATTTAATTCTGTTTCACTCCGGCACTGTCTGTTTTCGCAGCGAACAGGGGATTTGGGTCGCCTCAAGATTATTTGTCTAAGCACAGACCAAGACTGCTGGTGAGCCTTGAGATGGCTGATTTCGATGCTGCCTTCCTGCTGCCTGCTTGCCAGGTAGAGGAGGAGACTCTCGTCTTTTCTCCTCGCACCGAAATCAGCCGGGAACGCGCTTCACCCAGCAGCTGCTGCGGACTAGCGAATCACCAGATTCCTGTGCCACTCCGTCCTCCTCTGTGGGAAAGCACGGTGCAAGTAAGCAAGGGGTGTGCGAGAGCCCCCTCCTGACTTCGGCGGGCCCGAGGCTCTGCCAAGCCGTGGTCTGGAGTCTGCAGCAGTGTTTCCCTTGGCTTGGAAGCACAGCCTCCTGGCTCCTCCTGGAGCTGCACAACCGAAGACATTCCGCTGAGTAGCCCGAAGTTCTGCCCGCCAGGAAAACCCAATGTCCCCTCGGAGAAATCTCAGAGCAGCAGAGCAGTACTCCTCCACCGAGAAGCCAAAAAGACAGCAGCGAGGCAAGTGTGCGTTCTCAGGACCCCACCGCCTCTCCTCTGCACCGGACTGGGAAGGTCGTCCCAATCAGGACAGCTGATTCCATGCCATGTCAATCAGGACAGCTGATTCCAATGTCGGACACTCACCCAGGAAGCTCACACAATGGACCTGGGGACCTGCAACAGCAGGTCTGCTGGGGCCAATCAACGTCATCCTGTATTCAACTCATCTCCTGGAATTTGGCCACAGTTTCAGGCACTGGAAAAACAAAATAAAATGGAATAGGTTTCATCAAAACTTTTTTTTAAAGCTAAGTAACTTAGGAGATAGGATCTTGGATGCTTTCACTATGAAGAAATGTTAAATGCTTGAAAGGATAAATACATTTACGCACATTGGATATTATACTATGCATTCATGTAACAGAACGTCACATAACATCCCATAAACAGGCACAATTTTATATGTCTGTTATAATTTTTTAAATAAAAAAAATTTAAGGTAATTAAAAGGAATCAAGGAATAAATCTGTATATACTAAAAGGTTAATAACCATTAAGTAGAAAAGGTTTACAATACAATGAGAACAATATGCTTTCGTGTGTGCAAAATAGGGAACCATATCATAATGTATATTTAAATAGACATAAACTAGGAAAACTGAAGAAGTTTCATTAAGGTGTGATCTTTAGAAGATAACTACTTAAGGTCAGAATTCAAATGGAAATTTTTCTTCTTATTACATAGCTTTTTGGATTTGGGGGGTTATTTAAAAAGAACCATTACCTTTATAGAGCAATTTTTAATTTTAAGGATAAACTAAAACCCCAGAGAGTGATAAAGAGGAAGGAATGGTTAAAAAAAAAAAAAAAGAAAGAAAGAAAGAAAGCACATAATTGAAGCTTAGAATGCAGCTTAATACTTAGCCAGCCAATTCCCTATAAAACTACTCCCCTGAATTAAAGCAATGAATTCTTGGTGGGAAGAGTATAAAAGCTATTTGGTAAATGACTTCTTCAGTTCACTTAATGGTAGTTCTTAAGTGCTTATGGAAGAATTCTTTACTTTTATGTGGGTGAGAAGAGTAAACCCCTCCATCAAAAAGTGCTTCAATCAATGGGATGGAGCCTCTTGGAATTTAACATCAATAAGCCATGGTTTCCAACAAAGTGCTGAGTCATACTCATTCGTTCTGCCCTTTGCACCAAAGTTTCTCAGCTTCCTTTTCTATGCTGCCTGTGCCTGTGGTCACCATCCTTCCCATGTCCAGAAATTCTTATAGAGCCAACCCAGGTAGGCATATGGAAAAGAAAACTTGACTTTTGTTAAGTCAAGCAATAGGTGACACTTCACTAGCCACCTTTGTATTAACGTGGTGAAGCATCCCACCTATCCAGGACTATTTTGTCATCTGTAAAAAGAAATATCTGAATGAGATACATTACCTTAAAATGACTGAAGTGCTGTAGATCTCTGATTCCATGAGGTTACGGTTGTCAGGCTATGTGCAGGTGGACTTGGGATCTGCTGCAGACCTGTCATGGATTCCCAAGCTTCCACTTGACCTTTAGGCCAAGGTGTGTATGCAACTGCCATCTAACTTGCTTCCTCGGGAAATGTGAATAACAGGACAGCTGTCCCAAAATACTAGTTCACTACCAGACTATAAAAACAAAGTTCTGAAAATATATCTGCACTGCCATATAGCAAACAGAAGAAGCTACTGCGTTGTGAAATCTAGAACAGCAGTCTCCATCAACACTGAGATAAGGCCGGCGCTGCGGCTCACTAGGCTAATCCTCCGCCTTGCGGCGCCAGCACACCGGGTCCTAGTCCGGGTCGGCAGATCTGCGCGGTGTGCCGGCCGCAGTGCGCTGGCTGCGGCGGCCATTGAAGGGTGAACCGACGGCAAAGGAAGACCTTTCTCTCTGTCTCTCTCTCTCTTACTATCCACTCTGCCTGTCAAAAACAAAAACAAAAACAAAAAAAACACACTGAGATAATTTTACAACTCAGTGAGTATCTGATGATTCCTTTGCAAATTTTTCATCGAACATTTTTTCCCTCAAATAATCCAATTTCATCATCGTCATTTGTGTCCTTTCCTCCTCAATACTGTAACTCAGTCTTGAGTGGTCCCTGCTATTAGCTGTACTTTTACCACTTACAAGTCTGCTCCGACTTCAGTATTCTGCTTTCATAGAATGATTAAAACATAGGCCGTAGAGGCAGGCATCTTGGCTACAGATTAAGGCACCAGTTGAGATGTCTGCCTCCCATATTGTAGTACCTGGTTTGGGTCCTGATTCCATTCTTGATTCCAGCTTCCTGATAGTTCAAACCCTAGGAGTCAGTAGGTGATGGCTAGAGTAGTTGTGTCCCTGCCACTTACATGGGAAACTTGGATTGAGTTCCCAGCGGCCAGCAGGTATTGCAGGCACTTGGGGGAATGAGTCAGCAAATGGTAGTACTGGTTTGCTTGCTCTCGCTCTCTTTCTCAATAAAAAAAAGGGAAAACATAACCATAGACTCTAGATAGATAATGTAGTCTAGGGATTAAGAATGTGAATTGTATAGCCAAGCTAAATTCTAGCTCTGGCCTTGACAAGGTTGCAACAGCTACAGTAGATCATCAGTGGCCTGTAGCTGATGAGCCTGTACCTACCCAATCAGGAGCTTTTGGTACAGGTCCTAGTCTACCACCAGAAATTGTTGATCAGATAGATAATTCTTTTTTTTTTTTTTTTTTGACAGGCAGAGTGGACAGTGAGAGACAGAGACAGAGAGAAAGGTCTTCCTTTGCCGTCGGTTCACCCTCCAATGGCCGCCGCGGCCGGCGCACTGCGGCCGGCACACCGCGCAGATCTGATGGCAGGAGCCAGGCACTTCTCCTGGTCTCCCATGGGGTGCAGGGCCCAAGCACTTGGGCCATCCTCCATTGCACTCCCTGGCCACAGCGGAGAGCTGGCCTGGAAGAGGGGCAACCGGGACAGAATCCGGCGCCCCGACCGGGACTAGAACCCGGTGTGCCGGCGCTGCAAGGTGGAGGATTAGCCTAGTGAGCCGCGGTGCCGGCCAGATAGATAATTCTAACAATGAAAGGATCCTTGACAAAATATCCAAAAATATTTTAACTACATTGGTGAAGACTCCAGCTGGTGATAATGTAATGAAATTATAGATTGAAGCAGTAGAAAAGGGCAAAGTTATGGTGGCCAGGTTTAAAATTCTTGGCTGCAGTTTCAAAATTGATCCAAGCTCATTATCCATTGAATAGGTTTTAGGAAAATAGTTGAAGGAACCATGACAATCAAAGCATAGATATTGATAAGAAGCCATGCCTTCCCTCCAGGAAGCTACACTGCTCCATGCCAATTGAAAACGTCATCAGAGTGTTCCTGGCAGACTATAAACTGAAAAAGGATCCCCAAAAAGGAGAAGTAGATTTTTAAAAAAAATGAGCCACTAGATAAACACCCATTGGATCATGTTGGTTATTTTTCCACTGTCAGTAGAATCTTGAATGTTAAAAAGCTCTTTATATTGTGATTAAGGGGCTATGGAATAACTACAATATGTCACTGTTCAAATTATTGCTCTAATACAAGTGAAATACATAGATCGATTATTTGCACCCATTTGGTTTATTTCAGCCTGCTTATATTGCTTTAACTCAAGTGATATTTATTTTGAAATATCTGATTTTGACTGAGAGAGCTCCTTGATTAAACTAATGATGATTTCCAAAGAATACTAATGGGTGAAATACATACCCTAATTTTCCTGAGTCTGTTTTTATTTATTTATTTTTTGACAGGCAGAGTGGACAGTGAGAGAGAGAGAGAGACAGAGAGAAAGGTCTTCCTTTGCCGTTGGTTCACCCTCCAATGGCCGCCGCGGCTGGCACGCTGCGGCCAGCGCACCGCGCTGATCTGAAGGCAGGAGCCAGGTGCTTCTCCTGGTCTCCCATGGGGTGCAGGGCCCAAGCACTTGGGCCTTCCTGCACTGCACTCCCGAGCCACAGCAGAGAGCTGGCCTGGAAGAGGGGCAACCGGGACAGAATTCGTTGCCCCGACCGGGACTAGAACCCGGTGTGCCGGCGCCGCAAGGCGGAGGATTAGCCTAGTGAGCCGCCGTGGCGCCGGCCCTGAGTCGGTTTTTAAAAGACTTTCTAATAAGATTATTTGAAAGACCAATCATTGTGCATAAAGTAGATATGCATAGATAACACATTAGAATAATGTAAGTCACCAGTGAAAGAAAAAAAAAATAGTCACAGGTCTGCCTTTTGCTAGCTGTGTAAGTTTGGAAATATTCCTTACCTGTCGGCACCACAGTTTCCTCCTTTCATAAACAGGACAATAATGGAGACTACCTCATAGTGAAATTCCGGGAACTTCTAACTTTAACTTAATATTGGCAAATGCTAAGAACAGTGGCTGCCATGTAGCAAGCACTACATATTAACATTATTCTTATTATTATGGACTATCTAGATATTAGACTCTCTCTAAGGCCATTGACGTATTGTGCCAGGTTCAATAAAAAAATAAGGATGCTGTTTTTGAATCTTACAGACGTCGCCAGAGCCCTATTTCACACTCTTGTCATGATTGCAGCTAACTATTCCTTCATGTGCTGAGTCACATGTAAAGCTTCATTTATCTTCAGTGACACATGTTTACTTACTTAAATACCTATCCCTCACTTGTCCATATCCTCCTCTAAAAAAATAAAGCTCATCTTGTTCTCTAATTTTGAATCAGTCTCCTTTATTTTCCTGCTCAAAATTCTCCTTGGTATTTAGATTACAGTACTAACAGGATGTCTGAAAGTTTAAAAGGAAGAAGTAAATCCACTATCATCTTTCATAGAACGCTGCCTCCTTGCCATCTTTGCTTCTTTAAGGCAAAATATTTCATAGAGCTTTCCTCTCAAGAGAGGTTAAAGAAGACATCTTTCATGTGAAATAAATAAGGCAGTATAACGAAACTATTTGTCCACCCCACACTTATTTCCCCCTCTTGCTTGTTGATTAAACTCCATGTTTAAGTCACAAGTAGGGATTTCATATTTTTTAAGTTTAGTCTTTCTCTGGCACCATTCGCCATGCCATTCCCTTTGCCAGTGAACAGAGATGGGTGTGTGGCCCAGTGCAGGCTACTGAAATATAAGAGAGATCTTCCATCTGCTAGTCCACCCTCCAAATGACTACCACATCAAGGTCTGGGCCAGCCAGAGCCAGGAGCCAGGAACTCCATACTGGGAGTTGTAGGGGCCCAAATACTTGGGCCATCTTCTTCTCCTTCCCATGCACATTTGCCGGAAGCTGGATTAGACATGGAGCAGCCTTGTTGGGAGGCAGAGTTGGAGGAATTTCTGGAAACTGTTTTCCTTTAAACACACACACACACACACACACACACAACCTCATAAGGAAAAGATGTAGTTAGGTGAGGATGTGATACTAGGAGCTAGGAGCTATGACAAACATCTTAGCACAATGAAGTATATAACTAAGAAATAAAATCCAACATACTGAAAATTATAGAGTAAAAAGAGAGACTGTAGAAGCTTTGACTGCCCTGGAACAATCTATCTATTTTAGTAAAGATCTCGGTAAGTAAAGCACGAAACTACATAATTTGTTCTATTTCTTGATAGCCAAACCTAACAGCAATTATATATTTTGCAAGGAATGCAGATTCTTCATAATAGCACATTAAGTCATTCTTGAGAACCCTATGAGATCTAATGATATCAAATAAATAATTCTTTATTATAAAGACTTTTTGGGATCATAATCAAATGTGTATATTTAAAGTAAAGTTTAACATTAAACATAAATTCACATATAGGAAATCATCACAAAAATCAAGATGGTGAGTACATCCATCATCCCTAAAAGTTTTCTCATCCTCTGTTGTGTTCATTCCCTTCTTCTCCCATCCCTGATTCTTAATATTCCACCCCCTTATTTCCTGGCAACCATAGACCCACTATAAATTACTTTATACATTTCTAAAAAGATTTTAAAATGAAATCATAAATTTATATTGTTTTTGTCCCTTTCATAGATTTTTCTGTTTCAAAGTATTATCACACCCATTTTTCTCTTTTGATGGATTTTTCTTGTTTTTTTTTTTGTCTCCAAAATGTTTTATTTTTTATATATTTTTCTTTTTTTGTCTCCAATATTTTATATATTTTTTTCCTCCAGAAACTTTATTTAAGGAATATAAACTTCATGTATTTTTTTTTTTTTTGACAGGCAGAGTGGATAGTAAGAGAGAGAGACAGAGAGAAAGGTCTTCCTTTGCCATTGGTTCACCCTCCAATGGCCGCCACAGCTGATGCGGTGCGCCTGCGCACCGCGCTGATCCGAAGGCAGGAGCCAGGTGCTTCTCCTGGTCTCCCATGGGGTGCAGGGCCCAAGCACTTGGGCCTTCCTGCACTGCACTCCTGGGCCACAGCAGAGAGCTGGCCTGGAAGAGGGGCAACCGGGACAGAATCCGGCGCCCCGACCGGGACTAGAACCCGGTGTGCCGGCGCCGCTAGGTAGAGGATTAGTCTAGTGAGCCGCGGTGCCAGCCAACTTCATGCATTTCTTAAAAATAACTTTAGGAACATGGTGCTTCTTCTCACTGTACCCTCCCTCCTGCCTCCACTCCCACCCTTCTCCCTCCTCCCTGTCCTAGTCCCATTCTTATTTTTTACTAAGATCTATTTTCAATTAACTTTCTATACATATGATTAACTCTACACTAAGTAAAGGGTTCAACAAATAGTATGAACAACTTTTTATACTATTTGTCGTTTTTTCTGTTAAAAATAACTTGCATAGATTTTTATTTAAAAACTTTATTTATCATTATAAATATACTTAACTTATTTCATTTAACTCCAAAATTTCAGAAATACAAAATTATGTTTTGTTTTCTCAAATTATAAATTTAAAATTTATTTTAACTTTCACACTTTTGCCCCCTCTTCCCGTTTTTACCATTCCTTCCTAGAGAGACTCTGGCTAAAAGCATGAATTTGGAGCCAGAGAGAGATGCAGTCACATTTAGTAGCCATATTAATGAATATATTATTTATTTTTCCAGATACTTCATTTAGTAATCTAAAAGCAATATCTAGGGAGAGTTAAGATGCTGCTTAGGATGTCTGCTTCTCAAACCAGAGTGCCTGGGTTTGAATCCTAGTTACTCCACTTTCTATCCATCTGCTTGTTGATGCACACCCGAGAGGCTGCTAAAGATAGCTCAAATGCTTGGCTACCTGCCACCCACAAGGCAGACCTGGATGGAGTCCTGTGATTCTGGCTTCATACTCAGCCCTGGCCGGCGCAGGCATTCTGAAGAGGCAACCAACAAACAGGAGATCTCTGTCTCTGTCTCTCTGCCTTCCAAATACAATGAAAATAAATACATGCTTAGAAATAATATCTAGATCTTCTAACAAGATAAAATGACATGACGTAAGTAAAATGTTTCACACTTGACACAGAATAAAATCTCAAATATTTGTAGAGGGAAAAAAAGAAGTGGTGGAAGAAAAAAGTGAAAGGGAAGCAGTAAAAGGAAACCATCAAAAAAGGAAGAGGAGAAGGAAAGGCAAAAAAAAAAGGAAAATGAGACGGGGAAAGGGAAAGACAAGAAAAAAAAAGAGGGAACAAGAAGGTAAGAGGAAGAAAAAAGATGATGATGATGATGATGATGATGATGACAATGACTTCAGTCTGGTGGAGAAACCAGGAAACAGAAAGGCCAAGGTACATTTTAGAGGCCACACAAAACGCTAATCATCCACACCTTAATTGAACAATGATTTTTTTCCTTCTAAAGGTTTATATTATGCATGATTGAATCATTCTCATGCAGCTTGAATCTGATTACTCCAAATATCACTACAAAGATAATTACTATTTAGAAAACAAGGATTATAAACATTGGGCAATAAGTCGCATATTTTTAAAAATATTTTATTTATTTATTTGAGAGGCAGAGTTACCGAAAGAGAGAGAAACAGAGACAGAGACAGAGAGAGATATAAAGGTCTTCCATCTGCTGGTTCATTCCCAAATGGCCTTAATGGCTAGAACTGGGCCAATCTGAAGCCAGGAGCCAGGAGCTTCTTCTAGGTCTCCCACATAGGTGCAGGGACCCAAGCACTTGGGCCATCTTCTGCTGCTTTCTCAGGCTATAACAGAGAGCTGGATTGGAAGTGGAGCAGCTGAGACATGAACCAGCACCCATATGGGATGCCAGTGCCACAGGCTGCGGCTTAGCCTACTACACCACAGCATTGGTCTCATGTCTCAGATTTTTAAAGATTTATCTTATTTATTTATTTATTTATTTAAAGGGATGGAGGGGGAGAAAGAGAAAAAGAAAGAGAGAACTTTCACCCAATGATTCACGCTCCAAATGGCACAACCACAACAGCCAGGTCTGGACCAGGCTCAAGCCAGGAGCCAGGAACTCCGTTCTGTTCGTCCACATGAGTGGCAGTGGCTCAAGCAGGCAGACCAGCTTTTTCTGCCTCCTGTGATGCAATATTGGGAACCTGAATCAGAAGCAGAGCAGGTTGTGATAAGGGACTGCCGTTGTCGGGTAGTTAGTGAAGCCAGCATCCCATATGCACACTGGTTCTGGTCCCAGGTGCTCCACTTCCTATCCAGCTTCCTGCTAATGGTCTGGGAAAAGCAGTGGAAGTTAGCCCAAGTGTCTGGGCCTTTGCCACACACAAGAGGGACCCGAATGAAGCTCCTGATCCAGTACTGGCCATTGCAGCCATCTGCAGAGTGAGCCAGTGGATGGAGGATCTCTCTCTCTGACTTTCAGAATAAATAAATAAATTTTTGGAAAGAAAGGAAGAAAGAAAGAAAGAAAGGAAGAAAGAAAGGAAGGAAAGAAGGAAGGAAGGAAGGAAGGAAGGAAGGAAGGAAGGAAGGAAGGAAGGAAGGAAGGAAGGAAGGAAGGGAGAGGGGAGGGGGGAAGGGAGGGAGGGAGAGAGGAAGGAGAAGGAGAGAAAGAGAGAGAGAGAGGGAGGGAGTGAGAGAGAGAGGGAGGGAGGGAGGAGCAGTTGGTTCATTAAGATCCCAGTACCATCAAAGAACTTGAATCCCTGTTCTAGTTTAATGTGATGTCTGTCTAAATTAAATGAGTAAAAATTAAACTAAATGACTCAGTGGATTTTTTTCTCCAAAGGTCAAGTATTCTTCTTTTTCTTCAGTGACCAGACAAGTGGAAAGAAATAGTTTTTGTGGTATAAGAGGGAGATCTTCTTAGTTAGGGCTGATAAAGCTGGTCAGTTACCCGCCCTTGTGTTACAAAACACTTTTCACGGGAACCTAAAAACTCAGACTAGGTTTTGACAGAAATTAGACTGAAGTGCACAGCAAATGAAGACAAATGGAAACCTAGAAAGGTCTCTCAAAAGACTTTTCAGATCAATAGTTTTCATTTTTTAAATTTCTTATTGATTTTTATTCTGTATGTGAAAGGCAGAAAGATACAGAAAGAGAGACAGAGAACTGCCATCTACTGGTTCATTCCTCAGATGCTTGCAATGCAAGGCTGAAGCCAGAAACCAAGGATTCAGTTTGGGTCCCCACAGCGGAGGCAAGAACCCAATCATTTACGCCAATACTGATTTCTCCCAAGCTCACATTAACAGGAAGCTGGAACCCAGAGCAGAGTCAGGACTCACTGCAGGCGCTCTGACACAGGATGCGCGTGTCCCAAACAGCTTCTTACCCACGAAGCCAACTGCTCAACTCCAGCAGCCAATGTTTAACTGTTTACCACAGTGGAGCCACTGGGAAGGTGGTTCTTTCCTTTCCTTGGGTTTATTTGTGAGCATTAGCTTTTTCCTTGTCTTCCTGTCTCTCTCAGAGGCTGACATGGTACATCTGTTGCGTCCTCCCTCTTGCTTTGAGAAACGTGTGTGGCCTTCCATTGTGTCTGTCTTTCCCACACACTGCTTATGTTTACTGCTTGCCTTGCTTGGCAGTAAAGCCTGAGACTTTCTGACTTTCCCAATGGCCGTATTCCCACTAGGCTTCCCTCTATTTGGGGTTTTTTTATTTTTTATCATTAGCAGCCATTTCTCAGACCCATCCATGGATAGTGCTGTTCTCATCTTCCCTCTACAGAGTTAGAATTTAGCCTCCTGCTATCCTTCATCACATCATTCCCTGACCCCCACCCTCTGGCTCTGATGTCACTGCCTCTGCATTTAAGCTTTCACTTTGGCATCGCAATTCCAGTAGAGTGACTTCACCCAAGGAAGGCAAAGGAAGGAAACTCTTGCATTGGCCTGAATTAATAAGGGTGAAAGGGGAGAAGTCTAATCTTTCCAGTGCAGAAGATGTGTGCATTGTTTGTTGTGAGCAGCCCTTAGGGAGGGAGAGATTTCAATTTCAGCATTTATGTGGCACATTTTTCAATTAGACAATATACTGTATGGCATTTCCCTTCCTCTTTCCACCCCTCTCTTTTATTGCCACATGACTTCATCTCCCTGTGTGACGGACGGAGCCCATTGGGCTCAACACTGATAAAAAACATCTGTGGGAGAAAATTTGTAATTTAGAAAACAATTAAGTACATCCATTTCAATTCATTTACTTGGCCAGAGAAAGAAAAGTCCTTTCAGAGAGGTAACTTGATCTACAGTGGTCATGGATTAAAGGGAACGTGGTTCTGTTTTCTCCAGGTTGTAGTATGGAAGAAGACATCTTAGCCCAGAGGAGTAAAGGTAGAAATAAAACTCAGTCTTGCTCGATGTTGTCTGCTTTAGCAAAGAATAAACCAATAAGCATTTCCCTGATTTTCTAACTTCTTCTCATTTTAAGACATTCTTCTGAATCCAAAGAACATGCACAGGCTTCCTTGAAGGATGCACATTTCCTTCTGTCAAATGCTCACCAGATGCTCGTTTGCTATGGGAGCTCTGTAAGTGAACCTTGGTTGACTGCTAAAAACCCCATCCAAAGGACTGAACAGCGTATGGGGTGTGTGTGTGTGTGTGTGTGTGTGTGTGTCTAGCTTTGTGAATGTATGTTTACTCTTTCCCTTCTACTTTTCTTCTCTAGCACTGAGCACCCAAAGGTCCAGAGGTGTTCAGAATCTTCACAGATCATTACCTAACTTTTTGTCTGAAAAAAAAAAAAAAGTTTTAATGCCCAGGAGTTTGACTCAGGGTGCCTCTCCACCTTACCAGAAACTAGTATTTAGGTAAAAGTTATAACCACTATTCTCACTTGCTGAATACCTAGCAGTCATCTTGTTCGTATCTTGAATATTTTATGTACTTATCACATCCATACCATTAAGCAGGCATTGTCATTACCATATTTTACAGCTAACAAATTGATGGCTCGATTTGTAAAATTTTAATACATTTACCCAAAGAAAATAAGGGAGTATTTAAACCACATTTCTCAGTTTCTGGGGCTCATGTTCTAAAATACCAATTGCAGAGAAATAGCAACTGAGGAAATAAACTCTTGAAGATCTGATCTAGGGAAACCAATGAATTGAAAGTCTCTTGCCGGGGCTGGTGCCGTGGCTCACTTGGTTAAACCTCTGCCTGCGGTGCCGGCATCCCATTTGGGCGCCGGGTTCTAGTCCTGGTTGCTCCTCTTCCAGTCCAGCTCTGCTGTGGCCCAGGAGGGCAGTGGAGGATGGCCCAAGCCAGGAAGAAGCACCTGGCTCCTTGCTTCAGATCGGCGCAACGCCAGCTGTAGCGGCAATTTGGGGAGTAAACCAACGGAAGGAAGACCTTTCTCTCTCTTTCTCTCTGTCTATAACTCTACCTGTCAAAAAAAAAAAAAAAAAGAGAGAGAGAGAGAGAGAAAGTCTCTTGCCATGTGTAAGAGTTAAGACAAAAAGTAAATATTGGCATTTTGAAAACAATTCCCATCAAGTGGCAAGTTTTCCAAAATTTCAAATGTATGTACATGTCTTGATTTCAGTTTTATAAAAATATAGTCATATCTTCTTGAAACTTGAAAAAAAGAGAATATATATAGAATAACTAGCTAGTGCTCCACCTAAATTAGCTCCTCCATTAAACCATCTCCATCCATTCTCACTCATATCCTCAATTTCCCTCAAACTTTGTAAAACACAGGATCATCAAAGACATTGCTGAAGTTTCATTACAGTCCCCACTCAACGTCATCACCAGTGTAGTCTAAAGACCTACAAATAAAGATCTGGAAGCGAGCATTTTACATTACCTGAAATATGTTAGCTATCAGGAAGCTCATTCAAGGAAGGAGCCAGTTGGTGGAAAAGATTCTAAAAGAGACTTCACTTGTTTTCTTTTAAAATCAGCCTTGGGAACAAACATAAAACATACCAATTTTCACAGCATGTGTTTCATTTTGCCTATTGTAGACAGGGAATGCAATTACAATAATATCATGAGGCCATATGGAAGTGTGGGGTTAGGGCATACTCATTTTGTAATAAGCCAGTGTTGACTGACAGGATCACTCAACAAGTGGGCCACATTGGCACTAGGAGGGCTGGAGGCTAGGAAACATGAACAAAGAGCAGATTTGATGTTTGTGAATGGATGGTAAAGAGAAAGGGGGTGTTGGGATTAAAGAGGACTTGACAGAAAGAACTCGCAGGAAGTAAAAAAACACTGGTAAAGCTGTGGTTAAACCAAGGAGCCTACAGCCTACTAAAATGAAGGATTTAGGCTTCTGGGTAGGGAATGCAGAGGTGATCTTATCAGGATAATGGGAACAGTTTGATTTAACTGGTGAGGTAGGAGGATAAAAAAACAAAAACAAAAAAACAAAAAAAGTAGATTCCAGTAGTAGAGTGCATGTGGCCCTAAAGAATGTCCCTGCTATAATTCAGAGGCTAGGAGATCATTGTGGGCTAGAATATTCAAGGCACACCTGCCAGAGCCTCTTGTAGGATGTACGGTGAGCTAAGGCAAGATCAGGGGAGTTGCTTGTTAAAGGTGAACAATAGTATAAAGGTAATAGTGAGTATGATAATATCAAGACAAAGGTTAAAATGTAAATATATCTAAGCCTACTGAGCCACCTGCAACCCATACACCCATCGTTACCCCACCTCTACCCCACCATGAGTCCAACAAGGAAGCAATGATGATAACAAGACCAGAGCAACTGCATTCCCCTGAGCTAAACACCCTTGCTGAGAAAGGCCAATGCTGCTCATGGTGTGTTGCTTTCAGTTTTTGTTTTGGTTTAGTTTGATTTTAACCTTTCCAGGTCAGCTCAGGACAATGAGGCAATTCAACCTCAGAGGTACTGCTGCACTTATCGGAACCATTTGTCTTCTTTGACTTTGAAAATCAGGCAGCAAATGTTACAAAATAAGATTTCCAGTCTTTCTGGCCTCTGTTCATGTCAAGAATGCCCCAGGACTGCCCCAGGAGAGGCAGCAACCCCTTAGATCATTAGGAAACCCTGGAGCTTGCTAATAAAAAGAAAATGATTTTCCATACAAAGTAAACAGATCCCTCCTGCACATCTAAAAAGACTTGGCTTCAGATACGGAGGAAGGTTTAGGGTGGAGTTACAGAAGCTCATTCTCAGCTTGAATTTTCATATTATTCTTCAAAGCACAACAGAACCCCTTGTCAGGAGATATTCAACAACTACATCTTTGTACCAGCTGTAAAATAGCTCGAGTGTCCTTTCTCTCTTGATGTTCCTTTAAGGGCCCCAGTAGAAATCCTTTAAGAACCAGGAAGTGAAGCCTAGGGGATCTTCCCTCTTCTGTAGAAAGATCTAGTCTGCTCTGGTTTTCCGAAGAACTGAAGCTTGATCTTTAGCATCAACAGAACATGCTAGGCATATTCTGAACAAAAGGAATCCTCTCCCTGGGTTCAAACTGCTTTGTCAATGCACATATGACCGAGATTTGTATAACAAAATTCTTTTTGTGAATTGAGGAGTGTGTGTATGTATGTGTGTGTGTGTGTGTGTGAGAGAGAGAGAGAGAGAGAGAGAGAGAGAGAGCCTTTCTTTCCAACATCATCTTTTTTATTTATAAAACACTTTTGAGCTTACTGGCAGAAAGACACAGCCTAATGTATCATGCAAGGTGGTCTATTCGGAGCCATCTCCTTTAACATCGGACAACTTTAAGTGTGGCCCATTTTAAATGGGTCACCAGATGTATTGTGTTGTCAGTCCTTCCTGGAATTGTAGCAATAGATCAGGCTTTCAAAAGTTGGAGTATATGTGGAAATGCAGCACGGCTGGTAGAGCTTAACAACAGAAAGAATAAAGGAATCATGATGAGACCTGATAACTGGGAAGTAAAATACAACTAAATGTGTTTGGTCTTAATGCTAGTATCTTTTTTCTCTCTAGCAAAACTTTGAATCTTTGTTTTGTTTGAATTTGCTTTGGTTTGATTTCTTTTTTTTTTTTTTTTTTTTTTTTTTATCTTTTATTTAATGAATATAAATTTCCAAAGTACGACTCATGGGTTACAATGGCTTTCCCCCCCATACCGTCCCTCCCACCCACAACCCTCCCCTTTCCCACTCCCTCTCCCCTTCCATTCACATCAAGATTCATTTTCGATTATCTTAATATACAGAAGATCAGCTTAGTATACCTTAAGTAAGGATTTCAACAGTTTGTTCCCACACAGAAACATAAAGTGAAAAATAATAGATGATTTTTTTTTTAAATCATGATGAAATCGGATCAGACCTATTGTCATGTTTAATCCCAGTGAGAGTCAAGTTGGGAATTGATAATTTCTTTTTTTTTTTTTTTTACAGAAGATCAGTTTAGTGTACATTAAGTAAAGATTTCAATCGTTTGCACCCCCATAGAAACACAAAGTGAAATATACTGTTTGAGTACTCGTTATAGCATTAAGCCTCAGTGTACAACACATTAAGGACAGAGATCCTACATGAGGAGTAAGTGCACAGTGACTCCTGTTGTTGACTTTACAAATTGACACTCCTGTTTATGGCATCAGTAATCACCCTATGCACCAGTCATGAGTTTCCAAGGCTATGGAAGCCCCTTGAGTTCTCCGACTCTTATCTTGTTTAGACAAGGTCATAGTCAAAGTGGAGGTTCTCTCCTCCCTTCAGAGAAAGGCACCTCCCTCTTTGAAGACCTGTTCTTTCCACTGGGATCTCACTCACAGAGATCTTTTCCCCAGAGTGCCTTGGCTTTCCATGCCTGAAATACTCTCATGGGCTTTTCAGCCAGATCCGAGTGCCTTTAGGGCTGATTCTGAGGCCAGAGTGTTTGATTTCTTACCACCAGATGGTTGTATTTCATTTATTCCTTTGGCCTTAAGGACAGGAGGCACTGGCCCTGTTAGTGAGGCCTTTTCTTCCAGTCTTGGTAACATTCATCCAGGCCTTCATACTAGGGCGGCCGAGATGCTCCTTCCTCTGCACACTTGTCAACAGACTCAAGTTCCAAGGCTAATACGTCCCAGGGATCTAATGTATAGCATGGGTGGAAATGAATGTGTTCATTAATTTGGTTGCGGTATATCAGCTACTCTGTGGCAACATATGACAGTACAAGAGCAAAGGCAGTGCCTTCAAGGGCCAACAGTCTAGAATACAGAGATAAACAGGCATAGTCATGGGATGTCATCAACATAATGTCAGATACATCTAATACTTCGGAAAAAAAAGTGAGGAGGAAAGGGGAGAAACAAGGAGAGCTTCTTTAATAAAGCAGTTTTGTAGCAGAGACCCAATGAGAAAGGGTCTTACCAAGCAGAGAAAATAGCAAAAATAAATCCCAGAGGCAAGGGTGTGCTTGGTCACTCCTGGAACAGCAGAGAGGTAAAGGCCCCACGTGCACACGAACTCAAATCTTCCTAAAATTAAATCTGAAGGAGAGCAGTGGGATGGGAGAGAACTTGGGTTATTCTTACTTCATGGGAAGTTGAATTTGAGATGGAAGGATATAAATTAACCCGCTTGTGACCCCAAGCAAGTGACCACAGAGGGTGTGTGGTGAGATGGGTGTGGGAAGAGAGGGCAGACCTTTGCCCACTGCAGCTAATTAACAACCACTTTTAGATGGGAGGCAGGGCAAGTGCTGTGATGCCAGATTCCAGGCAGTGGCTGCATCCACGTTGTCCCTTTGTTCAGGGTTTGCACAATCATTCTGTTGATTTTAGTGTGGAAACTTAGCCATAGCAATGGGGTTTTCTAAATTTTAACTGAAATAAGCTTTAGTTACCCCATAAAATTTGTTTTTAGGAAAGAAAAGAGGGAAGACATTTTATTCACTGATCTCCACACTGAACTCTTGCTAATTCTTCTCCCTCATCCTGCCATTACCTGACTCATCAGTCTTTCCAGAGTTAGAAGTTTCCCCCACTTCCTTTCTCTCTCTTTTTCAAAAATATTTCATTGACAAGTAAAGATTGTATATATTCAAAATGTCCAATGTGATGATTTTATGTATGTTAACAGTTGTGATGCATCAACAAAATGAAGGGTAAAAACCATGTGATTTTCTCAATAAATGCAGAGAAAGCATTGACAAAATACAGCATCTTTCATGATAAAAACCTTAAAAAATTCGGTATAAAATGCCTCAATACAATCAAGGTAATATATGGCAAACCCATAGTGAGCATCATATTGAATAGGAAGAAGTTTACACTAGGATTGAGAACCAAAGAAAGTTGCCCACTCTTACCACTATTATTCAATATAGTTCTGGGAGTTTTAGCCAGAGCCATTAGATAAGAAAAAGAAAGCAAAGGGATATGAATTGGAAAGGAGGAAGTCAGTTTATCACTGTTTGTAGTTGACATGATCCTTTATATAGGAGAACCAAAACAACTCCACCAAGACTACTAGAATTGATAAGAGAATTTGGCAAAGTTGTAGGATACAAAATAAACAGAAAAACATCAGTACCATTTTCATACACTAACCATGCTCTGGCTAAGAAAGAATTTATAATATCACTTCCATTCAAAATAGCTACCAAAAAAATTGGAATACTCCAGGATAAATTTAACCAAGAAATAAAAAGATGAAAATTACAAAGCATTAATGAAACAAATAGAAGAAGACATAAAAATGGGAAAAAAAATCTTCCTTGTTTCTGGATTGAAAGAATCATCATCATCAAAATGTTCCCACTACCCAAAGCAATTTACAGACTCAACATGCTCCCAATCAAAATACCAAGGACATTCTCATTTTCCTCCAAACTCTGATATACCGCAACCAAATTAATGAACACATTCATTTCCACCCATGCTATACATTAGATCCCTGGGACGTATTAGCCTTGGAACTTGAGTCTGTTGACAAGTGTGCAGAGGAAGGAGCATCTCGGCCGCCCTAGTATGAAGGCCTGGATGAATGTTACCAAGACTGGAAGAAAAGGCCTCACTAACAGGGCCAGTGCCTCCTGTCCTTAAGGCCTTAATAATAGATGACTCTTTTCTTCTTCCACTGGTCTTTGGCTTGAAGATCGTTTTCTGACACTGTCCATGAGCTGTTCCCCTACTCTGTAGGTTATATCCCAGTTTGAATCTGTCTCCCAAAGTTTAACCTGCCTCTTGACTTCCATCCTTACCCTGCAAGCTTAAATAGAAATAGAAAAGTCTAGGGATGTCAGCTTTTACACCACCCACTTATTCAACCAACACTTCGTGAACAACTACCACATGTTGGTCATTGTATCTAGATGTTGAGAATGAAAATGTGAATACTGCATACCTGGCTTATGCAGTGCAGGATAATAAGCAGACAGAAAGGAAAATGTTCCCTTTTAAAAACCCAGCTTCATCCCCTGGTTTTATATGAGGACCCATGCTGAGAATCTCAGTGCAGCCCTCACTTCATAAATGACCCCTGGGTGGAATTCCTGAAGAATCCAATATTTATTCATCAAGGAGAAACACCTTCCTGGAACCTTGAATATAAACTAGACATTCCCATCCCCTTTGTTCTCTTTCTTGTGTGCTTGCTTCATAGCATTTACCATGATTCAAGTCATGCATTTATTTGAAGACATGTTCACTTGTTCTCCACCCTTCAGTGACTTTTAAAGTTACCTAAATCTGTTTTGCTCCCGGCTGTGTCTCTAGTGCCTAGCTCAATCCATGGCATGTATTAGGTATTGAAGAAATGTTTAGTTACTTGGGTAAGTAAACAGTTCAACAAATGCATCAAGTTCTTATCATTGATTTGGAGAAGGGCATCAAAGATTGGAACTCACATTCTTACATGCTTCTCTGGAGGAGGGGCCATTATGATCACATCCTGCATTTAAAGTAACCCATCCTAATTTCCCAGGAAAAATATCATTTCAATATACCTATTTGTACACTCAGTCATCTGGTCTCACCCTTCTTCCTGATCGACAAAGAGTTGAACCTGCAAGGTGGAACAGTGATTTGAGCATTGTTCACCAAACCCAGACCAAGGCTTACATTAAGAGTCCTTATCTTTTCCTTAGCCAAGAGTCTAATATCCTATTTTAGACAACTTGGGCTCCTAGATTCTTAAAGCAGTTCTTCTGGAGCCAAGCCTTGTGGCCAAAGTCTCTGCCCACATTCCAGAGAAGGCTAGAGTTTCTCATTAATCTCTGTCTGGACCCTGTCCATGCATTAGCACACTGAAATGTGATGAGGAATGAAGCGCCTGACCCATACAAAGTTCAGCTAAAGAGCTGCTGCCTCTCTGAGACCAGTTGTCCCTGACTTCTCACCTCGCCCAGGCATAGCACATTGAGTCAAAGAGGTCATTACCACACTCTCACTACCAAGTGGTCTTTCATCACTCCAAAAGGTGTGTGAAGGAGGCCCTCATTTGTGCCCACATCTGCCACCAACAGAGAGCAGTCTTCTGGAGTTGAGAAAGAAAAAGTGCTTAGGTTCTGCCTAGCAGAGCTGAGACTCTTCGCCCAGAATGAAAATCAAAAAGCAAGATCTAGAAATGATTCATCCTATCACAGTTTTTGCTGCTTTATATATTGTACCTATTATTTATTTTTAGAACTTCATATTGTAAAGCTTGAGTATGGAAGTAAGAAGAGTTGTCCCAGGTAAAATATGGGAATACCAGAGTGGTCCAGAGAGAGCAGCAAGCCTCAGAGACTTGTTGGAGCAGAGGTTATTTCTTCCAGAAGGTCTTTGGTACAGTTCTTCTGTACTGTAGTACGGTACTGACAAGCTCAGAGGGTCACACTGCCCAGCCTCAACTCTAGTTCTAGGTAAGTTGTTTACATGCTCAGCTTCATTTTACTGGTATCTAAAATGGGAATAAAGACGATACTTACCTTCTAGGAATATTATGAGTTTTTAATGAGTTAAGGCATTTAAAGAATTTACAGAAGTGCTAAGTAAACAGCAATAAATATGTGTTCTTTTTATTTAGCATCAAAAGACTGAATCAGACATTGGATTGGAACCTTTCTAAAGCCATCTCCACCTCTCTATTCTAACACAAAAGTCATTTGTAAAATGAAGGAATTTTATAAATTTGGAAAAGAAATTCAATCTAAATAGTGATAATTTATCAGTGCAATAATCTGTACTGTAGCAATTCTCTCGAATTGGTACACAAAATTCTGCGTGTATGTACATATATGTATTTATCCAGAAAGGAGGCTTATATTTTTCATCAGATTCCAAGCTCCAAAAATACAGAAAGTCAACTCTTCTGTAGTGTCCTGAGACAGAGTGGTTAAACCAACAAAAAGAAAACCTAAAGTGCAAGTTGTTTCTGTGGCTAAGTTAATTGCCACACACATTTTCTATAGACAAAGAAAGAATTGCATTGCCACAATTTTTGTAATGTTCTAAAATTAGTTAAATGGACTGTAGCTACAAAAAATCATAAAAAGCTTATTAAGCACCTACTAAGTGCAGATTCAAGGAGGTGAATTAATACATTAAATTAATAAAGAGGAAATGATAAATTATGTAAGGACAAGTGCTGAGAAGCAAACGCCATGGACAGGTTTAGATCCTGACCAGCAGAAGGCCATCAGGTCTTTCTAACCATCAACTCCCACAGTGAATGTTTGCCTGGGGCCTCCCCTAGAGGGTCTGAAGCCTGGCCTCTCCTGATTAGCCTATCCAGTGGAGGGCTGGCCCTCCAAATCAGGGGCTGCTGGCTGTGGGTCATCCCAGACTCCAGCTTAAGGCCCAGGGCTCTTCAGAGTTGCCATTCCTCTGTGAAGGAATTGTCTGACATTATATATAAGTGAGACACTGATCTCGTTAGGAAGAGAAGGGATGTACCACTACTGTTACCCACACACACTAAGGAAAATTAATAAATCAAGTTTACTTAACTCTACTTGCTATCTTCCTTACAAGTGTTCCTCAAACAGAATTAAATATTAAATTAAGAGTGGGCATTTGGCATAGCGTCTAAACCAAATCTTGGAATGACCACATCCCATGTTGGAGTACCTGGGTTCATGGGAGTACTTGGAGTACCTGCATGGGAGACCCAGAAGAAGCTCCTGGCTCCTGGCTTTGGATCAGTGCAGCTCCAGCCATTGCAGTCATCTGGGGAGTAAACCAGCAGATGGAAGAAGACCTCTCTCTCTCTCTCTCTCTCTCTCTCTCTGCTTCTGCCTCTCTATAACTCTGCTTCTCAAATAAACAAATAAATCTTTAACAAAAAATAAGAAACAAGAAATGACAGGGGAAAATACTTCTTATATACCTCTGTTTCAAAGAAAGGGCCAAGTTATTAATATTCCAGAGATAAACTTGCATTTTGTGTCAAAAAATTGATACGTCAGGGCCAGCATTGTGGTGTAGATGGTAAAGTGCTACCTGCTACACCAGCATCCCATATAGCCCAATTTGTGTCCTGGCTGCTCCACTTCTGATCCAGATCCCTGCTAATATGCTTGGGAAAGCAACCAAAGACAGCCTAAGTGCCTGGGCCCCTGCAGCCCACATTGGAAGATACAGAAGAAGCTCCTGGCTTCAGCCTGGCAGATCCCTAGCCATTGCAGCCATTTGGGGAGCGAATCAGTGGATGCAATATTTCTCTCTCTCTCTCTCCCTCTCTCTCTCTCTAACTCTGCCTTTCAAATAAATAATAATCTCACTATGATACAACATTATGTCCTATACCTTAAATATAAACAATTAATAAAAAGAAAGAAATTGTAGGTAGATCAGAGCCATTCCCAAAAAGGTTTACTGAATGGAGCTCAAAATGCCACTGGATAGTTCATTATTTAATGGGTCTGTCTCTCGTAATTTGCGTTTCTGCTTTACCAATGCATATTGTCAGAGAACATCTGGTACGCAGAGAAGGCCTATATGTCACATTTCTTTTTCCTTCTTGACAAATACTCCGAGAGTGGGTGAGAACCAGGCATTCCTTCATGACATATTTTCTTCTTACAATAACCCAAATCCTTACAATAAACATATTTAATCCAATGGTGCAGGGAAATTGAAGCCTTCTTGTTCTTGCTCAGTTTCCAAGCACCAGTGTATACTGCTTCCCGAAGAAGCAGTTTGTAGGAGTTCCTTTTAAGAGACTATTTAATAACCTCTATAGTGCATAGCATAAACATATTCCACAAATTAAAATTTTCTTAGTATTTCCTGATCTCTGCCATTAAAGACATTGAAGAAACTCAGTGAAGACAATTTTGAAGTGTCTTCCCAGCTTGCTTCCTCCTTTAACTGTATCCCTCCCCTATAACCCATTCTTAGAAGTGAGAGAATGAGATATATACTGTCATATTGTACAGTGGTGACCTTACTCCTTGGCCACAGCCAACTTGACAAGGAGTGAGATGTGAAACTGACCTGTAACAGAATGAAGTGAGAATGGAGGACAGGAGTGAGAGCTAGCAAGAAAGGGCCCATCTCTCCAACAGCCACTCCTGTGGCTGAATCCAGAACACACGAATTGGACAGCTGAGGGTATTTGTTTTTTCTGGGCTAGGGAGTGGAGAATGCCACCCACAGGAAAAGAGAAAAATGAAGTGAATATTCAGAGATAAAGAAGTTCTACCTCCTGGACCCTAACAGCTTTCTCAATTCTATTATCATTCTCATCAATGAGCTTTATATGTTACCCTGACATTCAGGTACTAATATTCCTTTTTTTTTTTAACCTCATTAGACTAGTGATCTAATCATCGATGTGATTATAGACTGAGTGTCTGACATTTTTTTCTAGCACCTTGATTTTCTTCATCTTGAATGTGTTATCTGAATTCTCTATATTCTATTTCCCTTAGTGCCCTGGCCCTACACTTTGTATGTACATTCCTTTGCTGAGGGCCCACATATGACTGAACTACCTTCTTTTAATTTATATTTCCAGTTTTCATAGATTCAGATGAGTCATTTCTTGTCTAGGGCGATGCTTGTTACTGCATTCCTCAAGTTCCATAGAGGGAAACTTGAGGGGCAAGGATTTCCATTCCACTTCCAGTCAATAATAGAAACAGCAATGACTTCTCTCATTCACATTGGGAGAAGGGAATTGTAACTCTTCCTGTATTTGTCTCTGTAAATATTGACCCTTAAGAACTGACTCTCCTGATAGGGGGTAGAGCTGGGATGCGGTGGGCAGGTGGAGGCAATCATATGTCAAGCTCTAGGCTTGTTTGGGTAGGGAGAGGCAGGGCACGGGAGTAAACCTTGTTAGGGCTGAAGATCCAATCTTGCCTTACACATAATAAACTAATATTTGATCACTGATCCCTGGGTCTATTTCTAAATTGCCTAAACCATTTAAATGAAGAATACGATTGGCTCCTTTGAATCTTCAGCAGTATCAAAGATACATTAAGGAATGTTAAGTCTTATGAAAGAAATAAATTTCAAACTACAGACTAAGTATACTTCTGAAGACTCAGATGTGTTATTATCAAATAAAAGATCCATGATCTACCAGTCTATCTTAGTTGTTTTTATTTCATAAACTTGAACAAAGTAACATATTCTACTCAGTGACTGCAGCCAAAAACCTTCATGTCTTCCTGGATTCCCATCTTTCCCTTACTTAATAACATCCAAACAATCCCCAATTCCTATTGATTTTACCTTTTGAGTATTTCCTCTACTCCTATGGACACTGTCTAAGTTCAAGCCCCTTTGTCAGTAATTTTAGTCACTTCTGTAGCTTTATAGTTGTCTTCTTTGCCTCCAGCCTTCTTTACATCATAGTAAAATTACCTTTGTGGAATAAATCTGATATCAACGCCCTGACTAAAACCTTAGGCAGTCCCTTTTCTTGTTGAAAATCTGAACATGTTAAGATTTACCCCAGTTGACTCCCAACCAACAAGTTTATACGCCTTGATTTTCTTCTTTTATGTTCACTATGTCTCAGCATCTCTACATCCCCACCATGCCCCACACTGATACCTCATGTGGGGAGCAACTCGGACTAGACTAAGTTACTGGAATTAAGACTTATTCTATGCATCTGCTTTCCCACAATATGGCGCTGAGAAGGGAAACAGCTTCTACACAGCTGCCTCCAGTTCAACCAATAAACTGTAGGACCTGCTCCTGATTGGAGGAGAGCAGCGTACTCGGCGTTGTGGGTAGCAGAGTTGGGATTGGTGGAAGAGGACTATAAAGGAGGAGAGAGACGGCATGCACCAGGAACATCTAAGGGGAACATCTATCCGAATAACACCTGTGCAGCCCCCGAGAGAGCCGGCTGGCGGTGTGCCGCTCCCCTGCGGAAGTGGGGAATGTGGCAGGGGGAACCGCCCTTCCACGGAGGTGGAAGGGACGGTAGCCAACCCGGGAAGGACCAGCAGCCAACCCGGGAAGGACCAGCAGCAAACCCGGGGAGGGCCGAGCAGACGAAAGAACAACGCAGGGTCCTGTGTCGTTCCTCCACGAAGAGGGGGAGCGACATAATGGTGCCGTGACTCGGATATGAAGCCTAGGCAGGGTTTAGTGTCGTTCCTCCATGAAGAGGGGGAGCGACACCTCAGCTACATTGTCATATTCACCGATTCTTAATTTCCAATTCTACAAAGGCAATTCAGTGCCCAGCCATTTCACTTTGCCTGAAATATTCTTTCCCCAGCCTCTCCACTTCAATAAAATCCTTGAAGCGCCAGGCAAAAATTTAGCTCATAGTTGCTGTAGGTTCACATTTTCTCCTGATTGTGTTTCCAAACTATTCTCTCTCTCATTATCTCCTCCCTAAGCCATTTTGAATCTACATAACTAAATTATATTCTCCATTGTGCATTACCAATCCAATCGTATCTAATACTCCCTTATTTCCCATGATTTTAGTTCCTGGTACAGTTTCATTCTGTCCAGTTCTGTTTTTGTCTAATTCCTGTAACATTGCAATGTACACGTCAGATGATTCAATTCAATGACCTAGACTCCCAGTTTCTTAAATTCCTCTCTTCCAGTGATGTGTTCCTCTACACTGCATGAGCCATTGATCTATATGTTCATAACCCATCAGTGCCAGTGCTGTGCCACAGCAGATGAAAGCCCTGGCCTGCAGCACCAGCATCCATGGATGCTGGTTCGAATCCTGATTGCTAGGCCGGCGCCGTGGCTCACTAGGCTAATCCTCCACCTTGCAGTGTCAGCACACCGGGTTCTAGTCCCGGTTAGGGCTCCGGATTCTGTCCCGGTTGCCCCTCTTCCTGTCCAGCTCTCTGCTGTGGCCCGGGAAGGCAGTGGAGGATGGCCCAAGTCCTTGGGCCCTGCACCCCATGGGAGACCAGGAGAAGCACCTGGCTCCTGCCATCAGATCAGCGCGGTGCGCCGGCCGCAGCACGCCAGCCGCAGCAGCCATTGGAGGTTGAACCAACGGCAGAAGGAAGACCTTTCTCTCTGTCTCTCTCTCTCACTGTCCACTCTGCCTGTCAAAAAATTAAAAAATAAAAAATCCGAATCCTGATTGCTCCACTTCCAATCCAGCTCCTTGCTGATGCACCCAGGAAAGCACTGGAGAATGACCCAAGTGCTTTGGTCCCTGCAACCACATGGGAGGCCTAGAGGAAGCTCCTGGCTCCTGGCTTTGGATCAGCTCAGATCCGACCGTTGTGGATCAGATGGAAGATCTCTCTCTCCCTCTCTGTATCTCTACCTCTCTCTCTAACTCTTTCAAATAAAAATAAGTAAAATAACCATAACCCTAGGTGTTATCACACCATATTGATCATCTCAATTTGATTCATTCCATTCTTCCATCTGACTGTTTACTCCCTCTACTGCCCCATCCCAACTTCACAAGAATCTCCAATCCACTGTTCTCCCTATCTCTTTTCATTGTCTCTGATTTTAATGTTCTCTGTTACCTCTAATAGTCATATTAAATTCCATGGCTAATCAGAGTATTCACTTCTTTGTATACACTCACAATTCACTTCTTTGTATACACTCACAATTCCTTGTCCCTGCTGTACTCATGTGAAAAAATCACAAACCTAATTAATCCATCTTTATGCCTGCAACCACACAGAAGAATGAACTGAAGACATACACAAGATTATAACCTTTGGGTCTGGCATTGTAGTGTAGGAAGTAAAGCTGTCACCTGTAATGTTGGCATTCCATGTTGGCACTATTTCAAGTCCTGGCCTGAGAAGGAGAGGAAATTGGCCCAAGTATTTGGGCCTCTGCCATACACATGGGGCCTCTGCCACACACATGGGAGACCTTGATGAAGTTTCTTGGATCCTAGCATAGGTCTGGCCCAGCCTTAGCCATTATAGTCATCTGGAGAGTGAACCCTCTCCCTCCCTCTCTCCCTCCTCTTCCCCCTCTCTCTCCCTTTCCCTCTCTCCTTCCCTGGTTCACTCTCTCTCTCCCTCCCTTTCTCACTGTAACTCTTTCAAATAATTAAATAAATCTTTTAAATAGATATTATAAACTTTAAGTGAACTCATCTTCTACTTGATAATCACACCAAACAGTTCTATTCTATTCACTCTATTACACACTTGATGACCATTTTGTTCATTCTCCTTCTCAAACCCAATGCAACAGCTCAGTCTTCACTCACAGATGATCTATTTTCTTATTTAATGAACAGAATTAAAGCAAACAAGAAAGGAGTCCATAGACTCTCACCACCACCATCATCATCTTACCTTCAGAATGTGCACACATAAAGCTTGACTTCCCACCTGCTTCTAGAGAAAATTCTTCCATGGTTTTATTTAAAGTCAATGCTGAGATGGGCACTTGGCCAAGAAATTAAGATGCCAGTGGGTTAGGACACTCATGTCCCACTCTTGGTTCAAATTACTGATCTACTCTACTGATTACTCCTCCTTAGTCTCTGCTAGTCTTTCCTCTTCTTACCAAAATCTTAATGTTTAAGTGTTTCAGAGATCATTCTTTGTTCTCCTGTTTTCACTCATTTTTTGGTAATCTTATGCAGAATCATGACTTTAAATACCGTATCTATGGCTAATGACTCCTAATTTTTCATCTTCAGCACAGACTTCTCTCCTGAACTTCAGATTTGCCTATTTAATTTGTTCTTCAACATTTTTTCACTTCGTATCATCTTAAAACTCATAAATTTTGAGTTTAGGCTATTCTAAATTCCTGGTTCTTCTCTCAAATAATACAAAATATGCTCATTGGTGGTTCAGGACAAACACTTTAGACTTATCTTTGATTTATCTTTATCACACACCCCATAGCCAAACATTCAGCAAATTCAGTTGTTTTTGGTTTAAACCATATCCAGAATACAACCACTACTCATAACCTTTAGTGCTGCCACCCTGGTCTGAATGACCATCACCTCTCTACTGAATTACTGCATTATTCTAATTTAGGCATCAGCATAGTAGCTTATTGAAGGCTATGTAGCAAATATTTTCTGCTTTGTCAGTCTTATAGTCATTGTAGCAACTACTCACCTCCCTTATTGTAATGTACATAGGCATAGCTATGTTCCAATAAAGTTTGCAAATAGCAACAAGCCACTTTGGAATACCAACCACAGTTACCAACCCCTGGTCTAACTGGTCTCCCTGCTACCATTTTTGATCCACTGTTACCTTATCTCAACAAAGCAGCCAGAGAAATCCTTAACAGGCCTAATCATGTCACTTCTTCACTCAACACTGCAACAACTCCCCTCTTGGTCAGAATAAAAGAGTTCTGGCAGGCGCCAAGGCTCACTAGGCTAATCCTCCGCCTGCAGCGCCGGCACCCCTGGTTCTAGTCCCAGTTGAGGTGCCGGATTCTGTCCCGGTTGCTCCTCTTCCAGTCCAGCTCTCTGCTGTGGCCTGGGAGGGCAGTGGAGGATGGCCCAAATGCTTGGGCCTTGCACCCGCATGGGAGACCAGGAGAAGCACCTGGCTCCTGGCTTCAGATTAGAGTGGTACGCCGGCTGCAGCGTGCTGGCCATAGCGGCTATTTAGGGGGTGAACCAACGGAAAAGGAAGACCTTTCTCTCTGTCTCTCTCTCTGTCAAACTCTGCCTGTCAAAAAAAAAAAATGTGGGGAGCAATTCGGACTAGACTAGGTTACTGGAATTAAGACTTATTCTATGCATCTGCTCTCCCGCAATAGGGCACTGGGAGAGAAGTAAACAGCTTCCGCACAGCTGCCTCCAGTTCAACCAATAAACTGTAGGACTTGCTACTGATTGGAGGAGAGCAGCGTACTCGGCGTGTGGGCAGCTGAGTTAGGATTGGCGGAGGAGGACTATAAAGGAGGAGAGAGACGGTATGCACCAGGAACATCTAAGAGGAACATCTAAGGGGAACATCTAGCTGAAGGAACACCTGTGCAGCCCCCGAGAGAGCCGGCCGGCGGTGTGCCGCTCCCCTGCGGAAGTGGGGAATGTGGCCAGGGGGAACTGCCCTTCCACGGAGGTGGAAGGGACAGTAGCCAACCTGGGAAGAACCAGCAGCAAACCCGGGGAGGGCCGAGCAGACGAAAGAACAGCGCAGGGTCCTGTGTCGTTCCTCCACGAAGAGGGGGAGCGACATAATGGTGCCGTGACTCGGATATGAAGCCTAGGCAGGGTTTAGTGTCGTTCCTCCACAAAGAGGGGGAGTGACATAATGGTGCCGTGACTCGGATATGAAGCCTAGGCAGGGTCCTGTGTCGTTCCTCCACAAAGAGGGGGAGCGACAAAAAAGAGTTCTTTCAATGACACACAAGACCCTATATGATTTTGGCCCAGTCATATCAATGAGACTCATATCATACTATACTTTCTCCCTCATCCACTCCACTGAAGTTGATTTGAAACTCCTGGCTGTCTCTCAAAAAAGCCAGGCACACTCAAGACTTGGGGCACTTGCACTGACTGTTCCTTCTTGCACAGATATCCCTAGAGTTCCTGCCATCATCCTCTTTGCTTCTTTGCACAAATGCTACCTCTTCAATGAAAGCAATACAGACTATTACTTCAAACTATAATCTTCCCCCAGAACTCCCAATCCTCCTTACTCTGTTTTTTTCCAAAACTCTACTATTTCATAACATAAAATGTATTGTGTTGATATCTCCATTTATTACCTCTTAATCTCTCCTGGAATATAAACTCCACAAGGCCATGGACCCTGGATTTTGTTCTTTGATATGGCCTGAGATCTTTGAGTAGTGCCTGACACACTGTGGGTATTCAAAAGCATGTGGTGATTGCATGAATCTACATACCCTTCCTCAAACCTCAGAAATGGCATGAGTTATTCCTCTTTCTGTATTATTTTAGATCTTTGTATGCATCACAATTTTAGTCCTTTATATTCTGAATTATTACTGTTCATGTATTTGTCATTCACATTACTAAGCTATGATTGTATTGAACAGTTCAATATGTTTACTTGCAGAAAATAATATAGTGTCTATCGCATAGCAAAAAGTCAAACAAAACCAATATAATGAGTAGACAAAGGTGCTGTATACATATAGTTCTCTGACATCAAATCACTACCTCTGCAAGTCAATTATTGTTTAAAAAGTCCTCCTCAACCCAGCCCCCACCTCAAATATATGTATCCATGCACTTTACTAATTGAGATAATTTAAAACTATTTTTCACATATTTGCTTAATTAGCTTGCAGTGACCTCTGCAAAAACACTGGCCTCTGATGATTATAAGAGGTAGTTTTCTGGCATAGACACCAAAGCATCAAAGAGTCAGCTGGAACTAAGGAAAGCAATAATACAACTGGTTTTAATTACTCATGACAGGCAGCTGAATATATCTGACATAGGCCTTCTCCCCAATACATCACTCAAAACAGACCAGTTACAGGAAACTGTGCAGAGAAAAAAAAAAAAAAAAAACAAGATGGGGCCAAAAGGTGTCTGTAACACAAAGCAGATCATCTTTCACATGGATGATCTTATTCATTTTTTTCATATTTGTAAGATGGCCCCAAATCTATTAAACGGCTGGCCCCCAAGGACTTTGCATGCTTCTATGTTGGTGCTTAGGAGTGGTGGCTCAGGTTCTTGAAAGAGGACGTAGGTGAAGACTGCCCCCATTCATAAATCATTGTGTAAACCAAGAGGTTCTCCAAAGTTCATCTAGAACTGCAGGCATGTTTGCAATTAAGTCACCTATGAAGTACAGATGAGCACCTTCTACTTCTATTCAACACTCACTGAAGGGTTAACTTCATCTATAACCCAATCAGACCTGCTTTTAGCAGGAAATAGGGGAGGATTAGGAGTTGTTTGGTTATAAGCTACTCACAATTTTAACATATCTCTCTGATCAGGTACACAGAATGACCTAATGAAAGTATGACTTTGGGTGACCTTATCCTTGGATAGGCTCCTCTTTAGAGAGAAAGGAAGAGAGTCCTAACTAGGCAGGGTTTTATTTCAGGAACTAATCTTGCTACAAACTCGGATATCTGCTTGACACCTAAATCATTGCCTTCTTGTTTCTGCGCATTTCATGATTTTTTCCACTTGATGTTGTTTGATCATTGAACCTGCACTTCTCAGAGCTCACAGAACTTCAAAAGCCCTAAGTTTTTCCTGTTGCTTCACACAGCTTCCTGTCTGATGCCTCCAGAAATCCAGACTGTCCCCTGCATCTTTCTGTTTTTAACATCACCTTGCATTCTTTCCACTGAAGTTTTGAGCTCCTGTAGTGTACTAAGGTATATGATGGAAACTGAGATGCTAACCGTGAATACTCCCTCAGGGAGCTCAGAATATAACAGAAGCGTGTAGAATGGCATGTAGGCAGCCATGAGACATGTATGATGAAATGGGGCACTTAGTCCAGAGCCTGGGGAGTGAGGAAAGCTTTTCTAGAGTCAGCAGCATCTAAGCATTCTTAGCCAGACAAAAAAGAATGAAAGGCATGTTATGCTAAGGAAGGACCATCTATAAATGTCCCGGGCCATAAGTCACGATTTCAGGGAGCTACAGATAGTGCACAATAGCGGCAGGGGTAAGTAAAGCAGGCCGGGGAGCAAAGCAAGGGTAGCCCTGAAAGGTGCTCCATGTCATTCGAAAGAGATGGAAGTCACCTTATGGCATTGGGGAGTCATTGAAAATTCATACACGATATGACTGATACGTTTCAGAAAGACTGGCATCAATGTGGAGAAGGGATTTCTCCGTGAAGCTGTTTGCCTGGACCCAGGCCATATTCTTGCCTACCCTGCCTTATCTTTCTGTGTCTTGAAGAGCCCAGCTCCATACCCTTTTCCTTATCATTGTCATCAAACAAAACTAATGATAAAAGTCAGTTTGAGATGTTATTGAACATATACAAATTATCTGATCCCATGTCATAGAACCAAACTCACACTGTGAAAGAGCCTGGTAATCTCCATTCATAAATCCACCCAAATGATTCTGAGGCAGCTAAACCACGGACTACAGTTGGGAAATTAATTTAGACCATCACTTATACCACTAGCTTCCAGATGCATTGATAAACAGAAACAGCATGTTCTTCTGATTGAATTAGATTGAAGACGGCTGGAGCAGGTTGCACTCCAAATTTGTTCCCTCCATAGCATCTATGGATCTACTCTCAGGGCCAGAAAAATCAGTCCCTGGCTTGCACCCTTCAAGAACTTCCACTTCTTCAAATAACATGGCCAACTCTTAATATGGTCTATTAGGCTGTGTGATCCATCGCCAATTCTTCTCAAGATACTCTGTTCTTTACATCTGTTATTATCAACATCAAAGGGAGAACATTAATAGAATTCCCTTTCCAATTTTTACTTTCTCAGTTAAATTAAGAATGAATATGGAGTTGGGAAATTTTGTAGCATAATAAAGATTCGGAAAGTTCCTAAGGAGAATGGCAAATGACTTGACTTAGAGAAAAGTGACCAAGATCAACGTCAGTCACCCAATGGAGTTGAAGATTAAAAATGTTAAGAAAATTCCTCAAGAGGGGCCTGAAAAGAGGATTCTTCTAATTTTCTCCAAGACTTATAAAAAACTAAACTATGAGTAGCCTTCTTTTGCTGCACTGAGTCTGTTTAGAATGGTAAGCCATTTGGTTTAGTTCAGGTCACAGCAAGCTCTGATTCACACTCTCTTACCTACCCTAGAGCATGGTGAGTACCATACAATAGCAGAGTGCTGAAACAGAGGTGCTGGCAGAATCTTCCATTGAAAAGACAATGAGGTGGTAGTGTTTTTAAATAATTGCTTTCCTCTCAAGTTAGAGTTTTGACTTGAAAATGTGATTTTTATGATGATAGCATACCCATGCACTAACCCTTTTTACTTAAATTGATAATTTGCATTTCATGGAAAATTCAATATATTTCAAAACAAATATGGACCTCAATATATAGATATTGAAGTCATTTAGGGACAACAGCAATAATATTTAAACATTCTTCTTTTTTTAATTTTTTTAACTTTTATTTAATAAATATAAATTTCCAAAGTACAGCTTATGGATTACAATGGCTTTTCCCCCCCATAACTTCCCTCCCTCCCTCCTGCAACCTTCCCATCTCCCACTCCCTCTCCCATTCCATTTGCATCAAGATTCATTTTCTTTTTTTTTCTTTTTTTTTTTTTCTTTGACAGGCAGAGTGGACAGTGAGAGAGAGAGAGACAGAGAGAAAGGTCTTCCTTTGCCATTGGTTCACCCTCCAATGGCCACCGCAGCTGGTGTGCTGCAGCCGGCGCACCACACTGATCCGATGGCAGGAGCCAGGTACTTATCCTGGTCTCCCATGGGGTGCAGGGTCCAAGTACTTGGGCCATCCTCCACTGCACTCCCTGGCCACAACAGAGAGTTGGCCTGGAAGAGGGGCAACCAGGACAGAATCCGGTGCCCTGAGCGGACTAGAACCTGGTGTGCTGGCGCCGCAAGGCGGATGATTAGCCTAGTGAGCCGTGGCGCCGGCCAAGATTCATTTTCAATTATCTTTATATACAGAAGATCAATTTAGCATACATTAAGTAAATATTTTAACAGTTTGCACCCACACAGAACATAAAGTGTAAAATACTGTTTGAGTACTAGTTACAGCATTAATTCACATTGAACAACACATTAAGGACAGAGATCCTACATGAGGAGCAAGTGCACAGTGACTCCTGTTGTTGACTTAACAAATTGACACTCTTCTTTATGGCATCAGTAATCTCCCTAGGCTCTTGTCATGAGTTGCCAAGGCTATGGAGGCCTTTTGAGTTCACCAATTTCAATCTTATTTAGACAGGTCATAGTCAAAGTGGAAATTCTCTCCTCCCTTCAGAGAAAGGTACCTCCTTCTTTGATGGCCCGTTGTTTCCACTGGGATCTCACTTGCAGAGATCTTTCATTTATTTTTTTCTTGTTTTGTTTTGTTTTTGTTTGTTTGCTTTGCCAGAGTGTCTTGGCTTTCCATGCCTAAAATACTCTCATGGGCTCTTCAGCCAGACCCAAATGCCTTAAGGGCTGATTCGGAGGCCAGAATGCTGTTTAAGACATCTGCCATTCTGAGTTTGCTGTGAATGCAAACTGGTAAAGCCACTATGGAAGTCAGTCTGGAGATTCCTCAGAAACTTGAATATAACCCTACCATACAACCCAGCCATCCCACTCCTTGGAATTTACCCAAAGGAAATTAAATTGGCAAACACAAAAGCTGTCTGTACCTTATTGTTTATTGCAGCTCAATTCACAATAGCTAAGTCCTGGGATCAACCTAAATGCCCATCAACAGTAGACTGGATAAAGAAATTATGGGGCATGTACTCTATGGAATACTATACAGCAGTAAAAAAAACAATGAAATCCGATCATTTGCAACAAAATGGAGTAATCTGGAAAACATCATGCTGAGTGAAATAAGCCAGTCCCAAAGGGACAAATATCATATGTTCTCCCTGATCGGTGACAACTGAGCACCTAAAAGGAAACCTGTTGAAGTGAAATGGACACTATGAGAAACAGTGACTTGATCAGCCCTTGTCCTGACTGTTGATGTACAACTTAATACTTTATCCCTTTTAGTATTTCTTTTGTTCTACTTAATACTATTGGTTGAACTCTGTAATTAACACACAATTATTCTTAGGTGCTGAAATTTAACTGAAAAGTGGTCTCTCTTATATATAAGAGTGGGAATAAGAGAGGGAGTAGATGTACAGTTTGGGACATGCTCAATCTGACTTGCCTCAAATGGTAGACTTAGAAATGTGCCAGGGGATTTCAATTCAATCCCATCAAGGTGGCATGTACCAATGCCATCTCTCTAGTCCCGGTGATCAATTTCTGTTCACAATTGATCATAATGATAGTTCTAGGAGTCAAAGGGATCACATAAACATTCTTCTAAAATAAATTGAGTTGCATTTTGAAAGTTCTTAGATTATTTTTAATTAAACAAAAGCCTTGTGTTAATCCAGCTCCTTTGTCGGGTTTATCACTTCCTCTGCTGCTTCTCTTTCCAATGCACAGTCATTTCAATCAAGCAACTAGGAGCAGCTGCAATGAAGCACACAGTGTTGGAAGCTAATAACTAAAATTAGATTATCAATGACATTAGCTTATATGTTCAAGGCTGAAATTCTGGTACTCCACTCTTTCTCCTGAAAGGAGACACTTCCTCATCACCGCAAGTCAGACTCCTGTTATCAAACTGAATCCATATCACATCATTAGGCAGTGAAACAGACCCAAAGTAGAAAGTGAAACTATATACTTTTTCTGCCAAGAGAAAGACTAAGACAAAATGAGTAATGGACTTGCTTTCATACGATTATTTTGACTAGTGCCTTCTTAATTAGGGGAAGAAGTTTGTTCAAGAGAAATGGTACCAAAGAAGAAGGAAATGTGATGAGGGCAAGGAATGGAGTCTAGATTTTCTCCCAGCCATCGGGGATGCCGCTGTAACACCCATCAGCCAGGACCAAGACAGCTTAGAATTTCTAGACATTGATTCCCACCCTCTCCGCCCCATACAATCTAGATACATCCAGGTAATTTCTTTAAAGTACTTTTCCTGTTTCACTCCCTCTTTCAGAAAATCCACGAAGTATATACATGTCTCAATAGAGTCCGTGCACATCTAAGTGTGTGCATTTCAGAATGTGGACATGATATCGTTAGTGAAAATTTGTACCTATGACGTCATCAGTCATTTCCAGACTTGCACTGTATCCCTTCTCTCCTTTGCCGTCAGCATGACAAGGGGCACCTCCGAGGAAAAATACCCCTGTCCCGAAGCGCCGCTGTCCCACCCGGTCCTCACCACGGCCGCCGGTCAGGATCGTCCGTGGCTGTGCAGTGCGAACATCCACACCGGGATGCACTGCTCTGGAAAGCCCTCCTGCTTCTCCTGGCCCAGCACCACCAGCCCACTCTTGCGAATGAGGCTCCGGAGGATGTCCATGTCCCGAGTGACACTGCTGTCCGAGAGATCGAAGACGCAGCCCTCCCGCGCCACATTGTCTTTCAGCACGATGACGCCGTTTTCTTTCAAGCCATCTCGGCACCGGGAAAGAAACGCAAGAAGGTCCTTATCAGTTAGGTACCCTACAAACGGGGCCAAGTAGACGGGGGAACAGGATGAGACAGAGGGGAAAGGAGTGGGGAAGGACACAGAGGGAAGGATCCAGGGGTCAGGTGTTCACCCATTCGCAAATTAAGTAATGGTCTTGTTTTAGTTGCTTTGAGAATTTAGATAAGAGAACGTGAATGTTCTTTGAGGAGGCTCAGTGCCCTGTCTGTGAAATAGATACACTGCCAGCATTATCTACCCACAAGCACGAGATAAATGATTGTCGGCCCAGGAGTCCCTTCATGTCCCCTGGATAACCCAACTGCATTATAATACTCCTTTATGTCTCTTACACACACACACACACACACACACACACACACTACAAAACCTACTTCCCTGCCATTTCGTTTCCTGGAGATTTAAATATAAGAACATCTAGCTCTGTCAATAAATGAGGATGAAACTCTTTTAGCCCCACCTTTTAAATTCTTACCAAGTATTTACATAATTTCAAGGATTTAGGTTGGTCCAAAGGTATTCACTCTTTCACTAGGGTGAGAATTAGGTTTGTACAGAGGCTGTTAGGGGGAAAATGTGAGGAACTGGACCAGGGCAGTGACACCAGAGGCCAGCTAATTGTTCTAAGCCCATCTCCACCTAAATCTCCCCCAGTGTCCTTGGCAGACCCCACAGCTGTCTTCTCTAGCTAAGAAGAGGAGAGGGTAGAGGGATGCCAAGCAGGACTAACCGGAAACCCACTGAATCCAAATGACATCGTATCTCCCGAAGGGGGGTGTGAATTCCTGCAGGCTGTAGCAGTGGTAGCTTTCCACCTTGTCACCTTCGACCTGCAGGTAGTTCTGGGCTTCGAGGAGGAAGGACTCCATCATGTCCACCAGTTCCACACTGTTGAAAACAGGCAGCAGCACGTTCTTGCTGACTCGTCCTATACCAGAGCCACAGTCCAAGGCGCAGTCTGTTCCAGCTTTCCCAGGCCCCTGGAGAAAGGTACCTTGTGGAGCACTTCAAGCACGGAAGCCCTCCCTGAGTCTTGGACCCTCCAATTACTTCTGTAAGCCGACTTTATTTACATCGGTTTTCAATAATGAAATGCACCATTTGAAATGTACAGTTAAATGTTTGGACAAATGTCTACAGACATGTACCCACTTCCACATTCAATCACCTTTTTAAAAAACATAAAAAAAACTCATTCCACCTACCTTATTTTATACAAATATAGGTCTTTGAAAGAACTGTAAACTAATAATTTTTAAAAATAGTATCTTAGATTCAAGCACTTGGAAAATTTCTCCAAGAAATGGGCCATTGGTAACCCTATGAAAGTAAAACTGGTGATCGTAAGTTTGGGTTGAATACACAGTTAAATGAATCTGTACTGTATGTTAAAACATAGCTAAAAATGTATAACCAGTCACACTTTTTTGAGTTTTAAAAATCCATTCAAATTTGAGTTTTAAAAATCCATATTTGGAAAATTGAAATTATATTTTTTCAAAACAGAACTTGGGCACTCTCAATTATCTCCTGCTCTTGTCTGGTTGGTAAATTTGGGGACCTGAGCTGAGGAATGCTAATTGCTCTGTTCTCTGGGCCAGCCCTCTATTTCATATCCTTACCTGATGGCACACAACATGTTCACATGGATAAATGGTGATTTCAGCAATCTCCTTTAATGCTAAAAATTGTTTTCTGCTTTTTGTACCAGAAACGACATGATTTGCTGGGCTCAAAACCCTGAAAATTGTCATTTTAAGTAGGTCTGTGCACTGAATTAACTAGGGCTGAGGGAATAGGGAGGTGGTTGGTAGAGAGAGAAATCAGCCAATGCAAACTTTCTCAAATTTGCTTCTATAAAATTAAAAACGTTTTCTGATTTACAAAGATGCAGCTGGTCTAAATTATTTGGCCATAATTGTAATGGCTGCTGAATAGGTTTCGTGCTAGAAATTACAGTAACAAGATACTTGAAGTTGCCAATCAAGATCTTATGGAGAAAGCTTACTCTTGATTTCTCAGGAACTAAGCATAAAAAAAAAGAAAAAGAAAACATTTGGCTGCGGATCAAAGGTGAGCACAAGCAAGGGAAACATCAAAAAAGCTGCTTTCCATTCCACCCAAAGGCCTTCCTCATGCTAGAAAGATACATGAAGAACAAAAAGAGAGGCAACTCTGGCTTCTTTTCAAGTAGGACAATAGCCATGAGCAGTGAATGCTTACATGGAGTAAGTGCTTTTCGTCTTAAATAATTATTATAATAATAAAACTCCACAGGATAATGATTATTAGCCCCATTTTGGAGATGCAAAAACTCAGATTTCTAATCATACATAGCAAGCTGCAGAGCTAGAATTCGAAAGAGAATTGTCTGAATTCAAAGCCAAAGCCAGTTCTAACTTAGAGATGTCATTGCAAGTGCAAGTCTGATTTCCTTAGTAGTGTCTGTCTCATACTATGTTAAAAGGAATTCTACAGCTTCATTCATTCAGCAAGAAAGAGATCTGTGATTGATTAGTGATGCCTGCCTCAATGATGAGGAGGGTAAGTAGTAGTTCACTAGCATATGTTTGCCATTATAACTTACACTATGCCAGTTCTTCATTCAACTCATTTAATCTAAATTAACTCAGATAAAGGCCTACACTAAAGGTTTATTTTGTGAGTGCTATACCAAAAAAAAAAAAAAGAGAGAGAGAGAGAGAGAGAAAGAAAAGAAGGCACCATCTTCGAAGTATATTTAAATGTAAGGAAATTCATTTAAGCTACTAGAAATGACTTTATTAAAAGAAATTTTGTATATAAAAACAGATTCTTAGTTACCAAGTTTTTTAAAGAAAGTTTTTATTTAAGGAATACAAATTTCATAGATATAGCTTTAGGAATATAGTGCTTCTTCTCCCTGATACATGCCCTCCCACCCCAATTCCCATCCTACCTCCTACTCCCTCTCCCATCCCATTCTTCATTAAGATTCATTTTAGTTAACTTTATATACAGAAGACCAACTCTATACTAAGTAAATATTTCCACAATTTACACACACACACATGCACACACACAAAAAGTATAAAGTGCTATTTGAGAGCAAGTTTTACACTTAATTATCATAGTACAACTCATTAAGGACAGAGGTCCTACATGGGGAGTTAGTGCACAGTGACTCCTGTTGTTGATTTAACAATTGACACTCTTATTTTTTATGTCAGTGATCACCGGAGGCTCTTGTCATGAGCTGCCAAGGCTATGGAAGCCTCTTGAATTCACATACTCCATCAGTGTTTAGACAGGGCCATAAGCAAAGTGGAAGTTCTCTCCTCCTTTCAGATAAAAGTACATCCTTCTTTGATGGCCTCTTCTTTCCACTGGGGTCTCATAGAGATCCTTCATGTAGAAGATTTTTGACACAGTTTCTTGGCTTTCCATGCCTGAAATGCTCTCATGGGCTTTTCAGCCAGATCCAAATGCCTTAAGGGCTGATTCTGAGGTCAGAGTGCTGTTTAGGGCGTTTGTCATTCTATGAATCTGCTGTGTGGACTGCTTCCCATGTTGGAATTTTCTCTCCTTTTTAATTCTATCTATTGCTATTACCAGACACTTGGGCTTATTTATGTGGTCTTTGACACTTAATCCTATCTATATGATCAATCACACACTTAATATGATCACTTTAACACGTAAGATGGCATTGGTACCACCCACCTTAATGGGATTTGGAATCCCACAGCAAATTTTTAGCTTTACCCTCAGGGTAAGTTCCTGGGAATGTGTACTGTACAGCTTATTATTCAGCTTATTATTATATAGCTCTCTTACTCCCACTCTTATTATTTACTGGGATCTATTTTCAATTGACTTAATACACCTATGATAAATTTTATGTTAAGTAAAAGTTCAAACAATGGTATGAAGTAGAAAATAATAATAAAAAAATAATAAACTGTTCCTCAACAGTCAAGACAAGGGATGTTCAAGTTATTGCTTCTTATAGCATCAATTACATTTCTACATATTTCCTTTTATGTGCTTTGTTAGTTATCACAGATCAGGGAGAACCTATGGGATTTGTCCCTTTGGGAGTGGATTATTTCATTAAGCATGATGTTTTCTAGATTCATCCATTTTGTTGCAAATGACCAGATTTTGTTTTTTTTTAACCACTGTGTAGTATTCTATAGAGTACATATCCCATAATTTCTTTATCCAGTCCTCTGTTGATAGGCATTTAGGTTGATTTCATGTCTTAGCTATTGTGAATTGAGCTGCAATAAATATGGACGTGCAGATAATTCTTTCATTTGCTGATTTCAGGAGTGGGATGGCTGGGTTGTATGGTAGGACTATCTTCAGATTTCTGAAGTATCTCCAAACTGTCTTCCATTGTGGTTTTACCAGTTTGCATTCTTACCAACAGTGGATTAGGGTACCTTTTCCCCTACATCCTCTCCAGCATTTGTTGTTTGTTGATTTCTGTATGAAAGCCATTCTGAATGGGTGAGGTGAAACCTCATTGTGGTTTTGATTTGCATTTCCCTGACGGGCTAGTGATCCTGAGCATTTTTTCATGTGTCTGTTGGTCATTTGGATTTCCTCTTTTGAGAAAGGTCTGTTTAAGTCCTTGTCCCATTTCTTAAGTGGGTTGTTTGTTTTGTTGTTGTGGAGTTTCTTGATCACTTTATATATTCTGGTTGTTAATCCTTTATCAGAATTACTTATAATTTCAGAATTACATGGTTTGTAAATAATTTCTCCCAATCTGTTGGTTGCCTTTTACTTTCCTGACTGTTTCTTTTGCTGTACAGAAGCTTTGCAATTTGATGCAGTCCCATTTGTTAAGTTTGGCCTTTATTGCCTGTGCTTCTGGGGTCTTTTCCAGGAATTCTTTGACTGTGCCAATGTATTGCAGGGTCTCCCCAATGCTCTCTAGTAATTTGATAGCATCAGGTCATAGATTTAGGTCTTTGATCCATTTTGAGTGGATTTTTGTGTAAGGTGCAAGGTAGGAGTCCTGCTTCATGCTTCTGCATGTGGAAATCCAGTTTTCCCAGAACCATTTGTTGAACAGAGTATTCTTGCTCCAGGGAATGGTTTTAGATCCTTGGTCAAATGTAAGTTGGTTGTAGATGTTTGGATTGATTTTTGGCATTTCCATTCTATTTCATTGGTCTATCCATCTGTTTGTGTGCCAGTACCAAGCTTTTTGATTATAACTGCCTTTTAATATGTCTTGAAATCTGGTGTTGTGATGCCTCTGGCTTTGTTTTTGCTGTATAAGATTGCTTTAGCTATTCGAGGTCTACTGTGTTTCCAAATGAATTTCAGCATCATTTTTTTCTTGATCTGAGAAGAATGTCTTTGGTATTTTGATTGGTATTGCATTGAATCTGTAAATTATTTTCAGAAGAATGGAAATTTTGATGATATTGATTCTTCCAATCCCTGAACATGGAATTTTTTTCATTATTTTGTGTCTTCTTCTATTTCTTTCTTTAAAGTTTTGTAATTCTCGTCATAAAGATCTTTGACATCCTTGGTTAAATTTATTACAAGATATTTGATTTATTTTAGGTACTGTGAATGATATTGATATTAGAAGTTCTTTATCCAGTCTACTGTTGATGGGCATTTGGGTTGGTTCCAGGTTTTAGCTATTGTGAATTGAGCTGCAATAAACATTAAGGTGCAGACAGCTTTTGTGTTTGCCAATTTAATTTCCTTTGGGTAAATTCCAAGGGGTGGGATGGCTGGGTTGAATGGTAGGGTTATATTCAGGTTTCTGAGGAATCTCCAGACTGACTTCCATAGTGGCTTAACCAGTTTGCATTCCCACCAACAGTGGGTTAGTGTCCCTTTTTCCCCACATCCTCTGCAGCATCTATTGTTGGTAGATTTCTGAATGTGAGCCATTCTGACCGGGGTGAGGTGAAACCTCATTGTGGTTTTGATTTGCATTTCCCTGATTGCTAGTGATCTTGAACATTTTTTCATGACCCTATCGGAATAAGATCGAAGTCGGTGAACTCAAAAGGCTTCCATAGCCTTGGCAACTCATGACTAGAGCCTAGGGAGATTACTGAAGCCATAAACAAGAGTGTCAAATTGTTAAGTCAACAACAGGAGTCACTGTGTACTTACTTCTCATATGGGATCTGTCCTTAATGTGTTGTCCAATGTGAAGTAATGCTATAACTTGTACTGAAACAGTATTTTACACTTTGTATTTCTGTGTGGGTGCAAACTGATGAACTCTTTACTTAATATATACTAAATTGATCTAGTTTGTTCTGACTATATTATTTCCAGAAATTTGTCTTCCAGTTCTGATACTTTTTCTTCTGTCTCATTCTACTGTTAAGGCTCTCTACTGCACTCTTTATTTGATCTGTAGAATTCTTCATTTATAGTATTTCATTCTGACTTCTCTTTAATATTTCAATTTCTTGGGAACACTTTTCATTTAGATTGTGAATTTGTTTCTGGTTGTTTTTAAGTAATCTGACAGTTAATTTTCTGAATTCCATTTCTGGCATATCCTCAATCTCTTCTTCTTCAGCTTCTATTATTGAAGAAGAACTGTAGTATTCCTTTGGGGGGCTCATACTGTCTTCTTTATTCTTATTAAGGCTCTTTCCTTTGTTTTGTTTTTTTTTTTTTTTTTGGCATTTCCTGTTACTTTCTCTTTAATATGTGTCTTGGTGCTTGTGGTGAGATTTCCCTCTGCCATGTGTCTGTGTGTTACAAGTGGAAGCATGCAGCCCAGGCTCCAGGAGTCCTGCTTACTTCTGGATAGAGATAGAGAGCTCTATTGCATTAAGCTCTGCCTAGTGGGGCCGGCTCACTTCTCACTGCTGCATGAAACGAGCTCGGGATTTCGATATTTAGGACTTCTTTTTGTACAGGTTTCATGGTGGGGGTGGAAATTACTCTGAAATGTTGTGATCCTTGTTCCTGGATGGGGGTGTTGTGAAGTGGCCCCACAATTGACAGGTGTGTGCCCGGGTGGCAAATGCAGTAGCCCCCTGCTTACATTCAAAGATGTAAACAAAAAATAGGGCTTCTCCCAGCCAGTTGCAGGTCTGGTTAGGGGGAGAGGGGAGACATAGATGACAGGGGTGTACCCAACCTTCTGTTTGTTTCCCTATTTGTCCCACTTGGAACTTCAAACACAGTTCACCAGGTTCTACTACCCACTGCTCTCTACAGCTCCGTGGACTCACAACCTCATGTCTCATTTGGTCCACGTGGGGGCAGGGGTCAGTCTCCCTGTTCAGCTTCTCTGCCATGCCACTTTTTGCTCCCTCAGCATGGACCCACTCAGCCTCTGTTGGACTCCTGGGCTTCTCTGTGTGAAATTCTTACGGATCTGTCACTGGCTTCTATCCCCTTTCCTTATTAACTATCTATTTTGCCATGCGTGATTCAGAACACCTTATTGCTCTAAGGCCATATTGGCCCCTCCCCTACCAAGTTCTTTTTATCATTTCTTGGCCCCAAAAGCCTCCTATTATTCTTGTTAGTATAGAAAGTGGTTTTAGAAGTAGAAACATGGAACAATAAAGCAAAGAGACCATAGAGATTTATGCCAGATGACTTCAAGAAGGTCACAACAGCTGAACTCCTTTTTCTCAATGAATAAATAAATTTGAAGCTGTTTTGGTTAAAATGAGGCAGGCTCTCACTCACACAACCTTTCCATCATTCTTTAAGGAAGCCCTTAAGGAACCTCAATAAGAAAGAAGACATTTAGCTCAGCACTGAAGATACCCTTGTCCCACATGGGAATGCCTCAGTTTCATTCCTGGCTCCCACCAATTCCAGCTTCCCACCAATGCAGACCTGGGGAGACAGCAGTGATGGGTCAGTCACTGGGTCTGTGCCACCCATGTGGGAGACCTGGATTGTGTTCCTGGATCCCAGCCTTGGCCCCAGTCCAAGCATTGGGGGAGTGACACAGCAGATGAAGGATTCTGTCTCTGACTCTCAAACAAATAAAAACAAATCCTAAGAAAAAGTCCCAGAAAAAACTGGCATTTTTAAGTCACTGATATCTAATTCCTTGCTCTTCAGACAAAGAAAATGAGGTCCAGAAAGGTGAAATATTTTAAATAGAACTTCCTTGAATATTCTGTCTAGTTAGTATTTTTCACCAGTTTAAAAAATGTGATAATTGTCTATAGTTATTCTTTTTTTAACTTTATTTATTTATTTATTTATTTATTTATTTTGACAGGCAGAGTGGACAGTGAGAGAGAGAGACAGAGAGAAAGGTCTTCCTTTACCGTTGGTTCACCTCCAATGGCCGCCGCGGCCGGCGCACCACCCTAATTGGATGGCAGGAGCCAGGTGCTTATCCTGGTCTCCCATGGGGTGCAGGGCCCAAGCACTTGGGCCATCCTCCACTGCACTCCCTGGCCACAGCAGAGAGCTGGCCTGGAAGAGGGGCAACTGGGACAGAATCCGGCGCCCCGACCGGGACTAGAACCCGGTGTGCCAGCCCCGCAAGGCGGAGGATTAGCCTAGTGAGCCGCGGCACCGGCCTATAGTTATTCTTGAAATCACTGTTATTTGAAAACACAGAAGAAATCTTTCACTTAATGTTATGTACTTGTAGCCTCTCTCCACTATAGCCTGATTCCCTCCATTCCATTTAATTCTACAAATTGGCAGTATCTTCCATATCCTGGAACCAGCGATTTTTCCCTGTCTCTCATTCACCTACAGCTCCTCTAAGAAGGGGTATTTAAAGACTTATCCCTCTGGGTCAGTCTGTGACACAGTGGGTTAAGCTGCTGCCTGTGACACCGGCATCCCATATGGCTGTCAGTTCGATTCCCTGCTGCTCCACTTCCAATCCAGCTCCTTGCTAATGCACCTGGAAAGGCATTGGAAAATGGACAAAGTCCTTGGGCCCCTGCACCCACGTGGGAGACCCAGAAAAAGCCTTTGGCACCTCACCTGGCTTCAGTCTGGCTCGGCTCTGGCCATTGCAACCATTTGTGGGGTGAATCAGTGGATGGAAGAACTTTCTCTTTCTCTCTCTCTTTCTCTCTCTCTCTCTCTCCCCCCGTAACTCTGCCTTTTACATAGAATAAAAAAATCTGAAAAAAGAAGAAAAAAAGACTGATCCCAGGGACAACAGCTATGGCCTTTTGGATACCAGGATTGCTGAAGCTGTGATTATGTTGAAATCTAATGCCCTTACATTAATGTGACCAGCGTGATTCCAAAATGAGATTTTTTTCATCTTCACATTCATTTATAAAATCTTGTGTTCATATAAAATATTACTATAACTTCATTTTAGATTTTATTCTGTTATTTTGTTTTGAACAATATTAAAACCCATTCAGTGGAGTTGAAGACTGAAATAAAATAATTTAATGCCACTATTTAAAAACCATGAAATTTGGCAAGATAGGCCCAGATTTTTCAGTCATCCAATCTTTGAGAAAAACCTAAAATAAATACCTTCAAATATTGATTACTATTTATGAATTGCTAAAACCGAAGGAAATTATTTGCTATGCCACTGACATCATCTTGGTATCATTTGCTTATTTACTAAAATACACACATTTGCAACTAGTTTAAATACCTTTTCCCACTGTCCTATGTTACTAGGTGTTGGCAAGAAGGTAAAACTTTAAACTACCTGCCTTTTCCCAATTGACACAAGAATAAATCATGTCAGATATCCATATTCTTTAACTCCTTGTTTCTTGACCTGGATACTAATTTAGTAGATTATTAAGGTCAAAGAACCAAAATGTCATTTCTTTAAAAAGACTGTGTTTGTTCTTAGTTAGAGGTCACAGCTTCACAAGTGAGCCTTGTCTGCTCAGAAGGATTCCTTACGTTTGTTTGAAAGGAGCAGGCAGCATCTTTTCCAACATAAATATGCAAGCACAGGGCTGCTTCCTTTCCTTGGCCTGTGGGCGTGCTTACGAGCTCTGTCTGACCAGCATCCCTGTGGTCAGCTTGGCATTCCACACAGAGTGACAAGACAGCTGGATTACTAACTAAGCTTCTGAAATGCTTTGGGATCAAAGTCGGTCTCACCATGAGGCAAGTAGGAGGGGTTGCTCCGAGCCAGACTGAAGGAGAGTTGAGGTCTATGGTGCACACACACACACACACACACACACGCACACATAGGCACGCACAAGGCAGGGATTTTTCTGCTTCATGAGACAAATGGAAAAAACATGTCATGGTTAATAGCAGGAGTTTGGTGTCAGACAGACCTGGCTAGGCTTAAGTCTCAGCTCTGTCTCTTGCCAAATGTGGGATCTTGACAACTTATTTGACCTCTCCAAGCCTCAGTTTCCACAACCATAAAAACAGAGCTAATAGCAGTACTTAGCTCCAATAAATATTTTGAAGAGCAAATGAAACAACACTTCAAAAGTGTGTAGCAGAGCGAATGTCAGTTTGAGCTTTCCGTGAAATTAGTCAGCAACACTGATGTAGAAATACTCCAGGAGGACCTGACCTGTAAACACTGCTGGAGCCCCCAAGTCTCTTGTGACTACAGTTGAGATCCAGACCCTTCAGCCTCTGTGGATATCCCAACCTGATCATATTTTCTCAATTGTCAGACTACAGATTCAGGCACTGGGTGCTCCAAGGAATTTGGATGTGAAGTGAACCTTACTAAAACACTAGGGATATTCTAAATAGTATACTTCTAAACAGGCTGACAGGCTAACCCCAAATCCCAATATTTATAATGTACCTTTATCTGAATAAATTAAGCTCCAATTTTAAAACAACCTACTTAACAATGGATTGGAATAAACTCTTTGCCAGTTAGGACTTTATGTTTTCAGTAGGACCACCAGCAGCTTTATTATGTGAGTTAAGCCTATCCCAACAACTGAATAAGTTTCTTATAGGAAAACTTATTATGAGTAGTAGTAGCAATAAATTAGATTCATTGGGTAGTAATTTTGCTCATTAGAGCAGATACTCAACATGAATTATCTCTTTGATTTTCACATTCTCCTATGATGTAACTTTTATGCCACTCTGTCCTAGTCACAGGTGAGAAAATTGAGTCTTACTGCATTTGAGTAACAAGCCCAATTTTGCCTACACATTAAGTAGAAGTGTAATGATGACTTTGAAGTGAAAGTTTTCAGTCCCTATACTCTACTATCTGTTCCCACATGACATGAAAGTAATAAGTGAGGGTTCATTCATCCAACACCAACACCAAAGGATCACATTCTTTCAAGGCAAAATCTGAGCGATGTATTAAATAATATAAAGGGACTCTACCATTTCTATCATTTTTATAGTGAACATAAGCAAGCATTTCCTTACTACATCTAATTTGTATTACAGGGAATCAATAAATCATTCAAGATCCCAAAGGGCATGGTCGCTCATCAGTCATCTGGGTGTCAACTGTTTATCTATGAGACTCTAAAAGAGACATCTTCTTAATCCCTAAATGGTAATATAAGCACTGCTAGTTCATCTTCCCCTGAAGCATGTAAGACTAGCCGATGCTAGGAGGGTAAAATGTCAAGTGGGATAAACCAGTGGTTTGACGTGGTCCATCCTTTCTGAACATCTTAAAACAGGCTTTTAGGTTGAACTCTTGGCTGAGCCATATGGCTTTAACCTGACTTAAGTGATTACACAGATGCATGTGAGCTCAATGTTTGTAAGAACTTTGTCTTCTCATCAAGCAGCAGTTGGATAACTCACCCCAACAAATTTCCTTAGAAATTCTCGAGAGGCCTGGATATCTGGGTTGGACAGTTCAATGAAATTTCCCATCATACCCTCTTCAGTGGCTGGTACTTCTTGGTAGAAATGTTTGGCTCTTGCATAGAACTGCATTTCACCATCGATAACTTGGCTTGTTAAAGCATAGAGTTTCACTGCAAATTAAATATTAATAGTTATTTCTATTTATATGGTAGAACAACCTCAATCTTATCATGCATTGTATCTCCTTTTAAAAGCTCATAACCTTGTGCTATGGAGGAAAGGGCAATGATTTGAAATCAGAAGATCTTAGTTTGAATCCTGGGTTACCAACTTACTTACTGTGTAATACTGGGAAAACTTATTAACTCCTCTGATCTTCAAGGATCTCAGCTATAAATCACAGTCATGTAGCATTTTTTATTTAATAACTTTATAGTTTAGTAAACCTATAGTTTACCACTGTATAAAAGTTGAACAATGTTTGCTGTAGTATAATAAAAAATGTCATGCTTCATGGAGAGTTTTATTTCTGATCTCCAAATGTTTTATGAGGATTTTAAAGTTAATTTTTATTTCTAATAACAAAGTAGAGATAGCTATTTTTCATCTCTTTTTAAAATGAAACAAATTCCAATGTCTTTATACCAATATTACAGAAATTTACTTGATCGCTATCTCCTGAAAATAAAGTATTACAAAGAATTAGACAAAATATTTGTTGAGTAGAGATTATGTATTTTGTAGTGTACTAAGCATATTCAAATATACTGAATCATTTCATTATTTCAAAACATGAAATTATTTTAAGACATTTATTTTTATAAAACCATGCATTTCAACTTCTGAGGAGTAAATGAAAGTTTATTTAACTATAGTTTATAACCAGAAACCCATCATGCAGATACAAATTATTTTCATTAAAAGAATACTTTGGAGGAAATGGTAAGAAGTGGATAAAAAAGAAGATATTCTGGTTCAAGACTATAAGCTAAGGACATGCATTTGTCATCCCTCTCTCCCAATACTCCCTAAAAATGCTTTGAAGAGTAAATCCAATAACAATGAAGAAAATGAGACTCATTGATTGACATTCATGATGTCAATAAATTTCAATAAGTTAAGAAAAAGAAAGAACAAAGCTAAATATTTTCGAACCACAATAGTTGCAAGAAGAAATTACATTCCACTTAGAGTCAATAGGAGGCAGTGTACAAAAGAGAATGGAAGTCTAATAAATGAGAAAATCAAACAAAAGTCTTTCTACAGGACAACCATACAAGAGGACAAGTGCACCCTTCTGAAAGTAAGCGGCAACACATTTACAATCCCAAAAGAAAAATATGTCTCTTCTCTAAGTATATAAATAAAACGACTATGGAGAACTAGGTCATTAGCACTGAGATCCTATAACTCTACTCATTTTGCCATATAGAAGATTCCAACATCTCAGTCCAAGAACTCACACTCATCAGAGCCTTGTAAGATCTACTTGAACATGTAGAGATTATTGTTATACTTTCTATTTAGGGAACAAGTACATTACAGAGGAAACCTTATTCATCACCTAGAATCATTTACCTTGTCCTTTATTCTTAAATGTGGATAAACAATGATCTCAAAATATGAGAGTAAAATAGCAGCCTGAAAGAAAAGATTGAGATAAACAATCAGAATTGACCTCAAAGGAAATAGAAATGATTCAGGAAATGGATGAGAATTTAAACAAACAAGAAAGCTAATTTATCCTTGAAGAAATATGAGAACAGGTACATCTATTAACCAAAGATAAGACACTGAAAAGATGGGAAAAAAATAACAAAGAATTCTCTGAAATTGACATTTTGATTACCAAAAACTTTGGAAAATAAGACCAAGTAAATTTCCAGAACATAAAACAAAAACACAGATATGGAAAATAGTATTAAAAAAAAAACTAGACCTATAAAGACTGAATTTAGGAGGTCCATCATCAAGCTAAGCAAGATTCTAGAAAAGAAATATAATGGGGTAAGAAAATTATTAAAGAAATAGTAGAAGAAAGTTTCACAGAACTGAAAGGGATCATAAGATTCAACAAGAACTGAGCAGCATGAATTTTTTAAAAAATCATATTTACACATATCCTTAAGAAATTTCAAAACAGAAAGAGTAATAAGATCATAAAGTTATTTCAAGGGGGAGAAGTGGTTGACCTTCAGATATGGTTGCCAGATTTAGCAAATAAAAATACAGAACTCACAATTAGATCTGATAAACAATGATTCATTTATTTGTATAAGTACATCTGAAATATTACACATTATATGAGATACACTAATACTAAAAATTATGTGTTGACTATGATAAGTTGAGTTTTAACTGGCATCTTATATTTTACTGGCAACCCTATATTCAAAACTGTAATCAGGCTGATAACACAGATCTCATCAGAAACACTGGAAAACAATGACATATTGCCATTTATAGTCTGATGGAAAATTATTTTGAAGCTGAGTTTGATACCCAAACTGCCAAAGATATTTACCTCCCATGGATTCATTCTTCAGAAGCTTCTTGAAGCTATATCCCAGCCCAATGAAGATACATGATGTAAAAAGACGCAATTAACACAGGAATCCAATGAAAAGAAATCCAAAAATGACAGCTATTTATCAGATCTAGAAAGAAATTAGTTTATATTATAAGAGAAAACATAGGAAAATGAGAGAATATGCATGATTAATGAAGATTCAATTAACAAAGAAATCCAGCGAAAAGAAATCCCTGAATAACAAGTATTTATCAGACATATGAAGAAATCAGTTTTTAAAACAAAAGAAAGCACAGGCTACAAAAACAGTGTCTACAAAAAGTAGAATGAACTGGATCCAATGCAATAGGCAGAGTAAGCAAGAAACAAGGGGATATTATAAATGTTCGAAGTTAGACATATTTTTAATCTCAACCACCAAAATAAATAAATAATCCAAAGCTCCAAGAAAAATACCATGGTTCAAATATGACGTGGTAATGTCATGTAGAAAACAAAAGTAAAATGTGGCATAATTTTGAGTAGAAAGAATCTAAAAGATAGAATCATTTTAAATCATTTAATCTTAACTAGGAACGTTTTTCTTTAGATAACATCAAGATTCTGATATTGAAACTCTAAATCTGATATTGCCTCTAAATTAGACAGCAATTTTATAACTGTAGTTTGATTGTAAAAGCTTAAAATCCAACACACATCACTGCATGTACTGACTATATCTGTAGAGTTACTCATGCCTTCTTCAACTTGAAGACACTAGAGTCAGTGTTTGGACCTTAAATGATCATGAATTTGCAGAAATGGATTCAAGGATCAGTTTCCATGTATACCAGTTTCTGAAGACTAACAATATTATATACTATGTTCCCACACATACCAACTATTATATATAGATCATTATTTTCAAAATACAAATTATTAAAAAGTTTTAATAAATACATAGATGTTTTTGTCAGTTTATACACAAATAATACACTGATGGAGGAAACACAACATTTAAAGTAGTATCTTCACATTCAAAAACACTGGAAAGCCCTGATGCACACCACTTGGTAAACACCCTGACTTTCACACTTAGTAAAGTGTCTTTAAATAGGAAGTGACTCAAATGCTTATAAATTCAACAAGGGTGACAAAAATCAGGTATCACCATCTCAAATATATGATTGTCCTAAATTCTTTTGGATGTCTAGGAAAATGAGGTTAGAAAATCACAGATCACAGAGTCTTACAAGGATTGAATACTGCTCTGGGAACACGGGCAAGTCACAGCCCAGTGCTCTCCTTGATCCAACCAAAGCAACAGAGCAGCCACACTCATCATCACCTGCTTAGGTCAACTGGTTGATGTAGGCTATGAAAACTCTGTGATCTGGAAACAGGAATAGTCCATTATGCCAGCAGCATGTAGACCACAAGTGAATGCCAGGCTCAGCAGGTGTCAGACTCAACAGGTGGACTTTTATGGTTTACAGGCTTGAGTTCTCATTTTCACCTAATTGACAGCAACATTTCGCTAAAAAATAATACGAGGTGTGTGCCAGCCCCAGATTCTCTCCCTCCTGATAGCTCCTACGTTGGTGCATGCTGACTCAGATAAAGCAGTCAGCAACCCATGTCTTTATTATAGAAATAAGTCTACTGGTTTGTTCCCATAAAACAGCGATGTCCCTGTGAAACATGGGGTAATCTAATAGAGACTAAATTCTCTATTAGTTCCTTACATATTATGATACTTACTTCTTTACCTACATTATAGACCTTCCAACTCTATTTACTGCAAAAAGAAAAACAGACTACAAGCATTTTCCCTGAAGGAGAACAAAGATCTGGTGGATGTTCTTGGGAAGTTGAATATCCAAGTGAGTGTACACTGAGAGAAACAAGAAACATAAAGACAACCTCTCACAGAGATAAAACCTAACAAGGGAAAGTTAAACTCATGCCCAAAAATGAGACTAACAACAAATGCCAGGGAGTCCAACAGATACCTGTAAATAGAAAAAACCATTAGGGAAAGTCTTTCAAAAAAGTGTGAGCCATGAAGCATGCTTTTGATTTTGGCTAGTAAAAAGAGAGAGAGAGAGAGAGAGAGGGGGGGGGGGGGAAATGTTGATAAAATTGAGAGAATTCTCAAATGTCTCCTTTGAGAGAGTTTTTTCAGGTAGCAAGAGATTTTCTGTTCAAATTCTGAACTTCTGACTTTAAGATAAAATGAAATGGAGTTTACCTTGAAGTGATGATGATTTGTACTACCTTTTCTTATAAAACTTTTGAGACAAACAGAATAAAAATGCAAAAGTCTTAATATAAACCTGAAAGGAGATATTGATGTAATACCAGAGACAGGTCCAAAAGTCAAGCCAATATTATTCAAGTTGCTGATAAAATGAAGGCTTTTTTTTTAAAGATTTATTTATTTATTTGAAAGTCAGAGTTACAAAGGAAAAGAGAGAGAGAGAGAGAGAGGTCTTCCATCTGATGGTTCACTCCCAGATGGCTGCAATGGCCAGAGCTGCGCCAATCCGAAGCCAGGAGCTAGAAGTTTCCTCTGGGTATCCCACTCTGGGGCAGGGGCCCAAGGACCTGGGCCATCTTCTACTGCTTTCCCAAGCCATAGCAGAGAGCTGGATCAGAAGAGGAGCAGCTGGGTCTTGAACCGGCGCCCATATGGAATACCTGCACTTCAGGCCAGGACATCAACTCGCTGCGCCACTGCGCCAGCCCGGGAGGCTTTTTTTTAATGGGATGGATAGAGCTACTTCAGCCTCTTTAATCCAGATGTTACATCTGCTTGTCCACTGAAAACTGATCTGAAAGTCTCCAGAAGGTGACTAGACTAGCTTTAGGCAGCAATTTCTAAAGGATTTGAGGCTGAAGATATTGGGTCAAGCTAGCCCTTTATTTATTTTTGTTGTTGTTGTTGTTGTTGTTGTTGTTTTTAAACTTTATTTAATAAATATAAATTTCAAAAGTACAACTTTGGGATTATAGCGGTTTTTCCCACCATAACCGCCCGCCCTCCCACCTGCAAACCATCCCATCTCCTACTCCCTTTCCCATCCCATTCTTCATTAAGATTCATTTTTAATTATCTTGATATACAGAAGATCAACTCAGTATATACTAAGTAAAGATTTTAACAGATTGCACCCACACAGGCACACAAAGTATAAAGTACTATTTGGAGACTAGTTTTACCATTAATTCGCATAAGGACAGAGATCCTACATGGGGAGTTAGTGCACAGTGACTCCTGTTGTTGATTTAACAATTGACACTCTTATTTATGGCGTCAGTAATCACCAGAGGCTCTTGTCATGAGCTGCCAAGGCTATGGAAGCCTCTTGAGTTCTCAAACTCTGACCTTACTTAGACAAGGCCATAATCAAAGTGGAAGTTCTCTCCTCCCTTCAGAGAAAGGTACCTCCTTCTTGGATGGCCTGTTCTTTCCACTGGGATCTCACTCACAGAGATCTTTCATTTATTTATAAGAGAAAAAAATACCGAATTAAGAGATACGTTATAAAGGGACAAGACTTCTCAAAAAATATATTTGCAAGTAGGCACTTCTCAATTTAGCAACTAAAGAGGTACAATAAGTCATCAATAAGTTTATTGAAAATGTAAATTATGAAACAACTATGCATGCATTTCAATTTTTTTCACCAAAAATTATCTTTTAATTCAACTTTTCACAAACTTTGAAGTCCCTAATAACAGTTAAAATAGGAAGAAAGGGGCTGGCACTGTGGTGTAGTAGGCTAAGTCTCCGCCTGTGGTGCCACCATCCCATATGGGTGCCAATTGTGTCCCAGTTGCTCCTCTTCTGATCCATCTCTCCGATAATACCTGAGAAAGCAGTTGAAGATGGCCCAAATACTTGGGCCCCTACATCCACATGGGAGACCCAGAAGAAGCTCCTGGCTCCTGGCTTTGGAACAGTCCAGCTCTGGCCATTGCAGCCATTTGGGGAGTGAACCGACAGATGGAAGACCTTTCTCTCTGTCTCTTCCTCTGTTTGTAACTCTACCTTTCAAATAAATAAATAAATAAAATCCTTTTAAAAAATAGGAAGAGAGAAGGAGAAAGGGTGGAAGGAAGGAAAAGTGAGAGAGGAAGAAGGAATGGAGGGAAAAAATAGTATCTTAGAGTATGACATCCGGGGAGTTCCCTGAAAGGTCTGAACACTAATTAATTGTATGATAACACATTAGCCTCAGTTTCTTCTGCTGTAAAATGAGTTAATGAAACTATTGTACTAGATTTTTGCATTTATTGAAAGAGATAATTTGTGTAAAAGCATGAGAATATACTTGGTTTAGAGTAGTGGCTCAATAAATGTTACCTCCCTTACTCTGATTTTTCACCAACAGAGTTAGGCGGGTAGGCAGGACTGTATTGGTTTTCCTGGTGGAACTCAAAGATCTGGATATGCCAGGATGCTAGAAAACTCTTAATTATCAAATCTCTGAATTTCCCAAATAAGCCCTTTATGTTTGATTTGTTTCCTACAGACTTTAGGTGTCTAGTATTTCTCATCTTCATAATAAGGTACAACCCTGAACTTGCAGGACACATTTTCCGTTTCAACAAAGGACTAGTTCAGTGTTCATGACTTCATTTCAGGATTCAATGTAGATGAGGTAGGAAAAGATGGGGTGCACAGGGTGTGGGGATAGAAGAGTGATCCAATTTCCCCAGTTCAGAAAGGCATCCATTCAAAATCCTACCACACATCATATCCCTTACCTGCTTGATGAGTATCTTCCTAACTCTCTGTTGCTTCTTGAACACTCTGCTTGATCTACTATCAAATTTACCAAAGACAAAATACAAGATACAAAGTTTTATGGTGAGATTTTGCATCTTACAGTCAGAATCGGATTCAACAGCCCTCATGTCTCCTCTGCATTTCTGTCGAATCCTTTGGTCATCTCTGTTATATTCTTACATTTTAAAAACAGATTATCTGTACTAGTCCCCCTTCTACAATAAATACTTCAGGATAAGGTTATACCTTATTTTCCTTGTAACCTCAGAATTTACCATTATACTTAACTCAAAGTAGAACTTCTTTGGATATTCATGTAATAAGTGCTAGCTTTTTGTTCTGAATATAATATATAGGTTCCACAAAGTGGTGAACAATTGTAGGGAAAATTAACACAGAACACGGAAGTCAGACCTTTGGTATGGTTCATGAAATATCTGTCCTCCTAATTACACATATCCAAATAATTAAAAATTATCATTGATCAAACATAATATATGCAAATATATCTTTGATCAAACATATATAAATAATACATTATGTAATTATCATTGGTCAAACATATATATGCAATACATATGCAAAGCATTTCTATCTAACTGCATATCTAAGATAAACATTAAATATCTTTCCACAGAAGAAGAAACTAAGGCATTAAGAAGTTAACTGAGGGGCTGGTGCTGTGGCACAGCTGGTTAAAGCCTTGGACTACAGCACCAGCATCCCATGTAGGTGCCAGTTCAAGTCCCAGCTACTCCACTTCCAATCCAGCTCCCTGCTAATGTGCCTGAGAAAGCAGCAGAGGATGGTCCAAGTCCTTGGGCTCTGCACCCATACAGGAAACCCAGAAGAAGCTCTTGGCTCCTGGCTTCAGACCAGCTCAGCTCTAGCTGCTGTGGCCATTTTGGGGAGTGAACCAGTAGATGGAAGACCTTTCTCTCTGTCTCTTCCTCTCGTTGTCTGTAACTCTACCTCTCAAAGAAATAAATAAATTTTTTTTTAAAAAAAGAGAAAAGTTAACTGAAGAGACTGGCATTGTGGCATAGCTGGTAAAGCTGCTGCCTGTGATGCCAGTATCCCATATGGGCACTAATTCATGTCCCAGCTGCTCCACTTCTGATCAAGCTAATGGCCTGGCCTGGAAAAAGTGGAGGATTATGGCCCAAATGTTTGCACCCCTGCCACCACTGTGGGAGACCTGGAAGAAGCTCCTGGCTCTTGGCTTCAGCCTGGCCCAGCCCTGGCTGTTGCAGCTTTAGGGGAGTCAGCCAGCAGATGGCAGATCTCTCTCTGTGTGACTCTGTCTCTGTCTCTCCCTCTCTCTCTGTAACTCTTTCAAACAAAATAAATCTTAAAAAAAAAAAAAAAAAAAAAAACAGGAAAAAAAGAAGGTAACTGGATTGTCGTCCAATTTAAATCCAGTACTCATAGCTCTTCCATCTCACATTTGGTACCAGAAAATATGTGTGTATCTGCTAAGTTAAAAAGAAACTTATATCTTCTTTATTTATTTAAAAGAAAAATTATTTTATAGAATTTTCACTATAAATGGAACAGTAAACATCATGTACAATGAGTTGTGCAACAATAACCTGCCAGAGGGATGAAATGAACTTGAAAAATGCCACTAGCCGTAGGGTGAGTTTCATTCTGGGAATTCCAAATGTTTTAGAGGAAATGTTTTAATGAACTCTGGCCTTACTTGTGATGGCAAAAGGTAGACACTATTCTCAATTTTCTTCCCAGAGACTGATTCTTCCAAAAAGGGACCAACGAGAGAGCAGTACTCACATGTGGATATTTTCTATATATCAAGCATTGTCCTAGGCACTTTCATATCATTTCTTCATATTACCTCTTTTGATCTTCACAGTTTCTCTGCAAGATTGGAGTTATGATCATCACTTGCCAGATGAGTAATACAAGAATCAGAAAAATCACACAGAAAAGAAGTGCTGTAGGCGAGCCCTTGTCTATTCAAATGCAATGCTTTTGATCATTCTGCTAAATTACATAGAACCACTATTCTAATGTGAAGTAAGGCTAAGCCTTTAACAATGTCCAGGAGTATTAGATTCCTTCTCGAAAATATAATTAAAAATATTCATTGTCTTCTATGTATTCAGAAATATGAATAGTCCTAGAATTATTGAGGTTTAACCTATGTGATCATCTCCCGTTCGGCAGTGTACAGACTTTGAGCACTGATGTATAAACTGGAGATTTACACTGATTTGTTTTCCTAGTCTGTGTCCTATTTGTTCACAAACTGTCACCTTTGGAAAATTCATTCACTCCAAGCCGCCAACTGAAGTTGGGCTGGTGTAACTAGATCATATTAACCTACTTGCTGGCTGAAACTGCCTGTCTAAGGCAAGAAGTTGGAGGGAGGAAGGAAGGAAAGACAAAATCAAAGCATCTAGTTAGTCACCCTTCCTTCCAATTACCCCAGACAACAAACTCTCTGTGCAGGCCCTACCAAGGTTCCCCAAGGCTTTTGAAAGAAGTGCTTCATTTCTATGAAGTCTTGAAATCATCAAGAGTAGGGCAAGCCAACTCTAAAGCACTTCACCAGAGCTGCAGAGGGAGCGTCTCTGCTGGCTGAGTATTATCTCCAAACTGAGAAGCATGGTGTCTGCTGTAGCCTGAAACTCATATACTGAGTTAAGTTCATGGTCTAGAGAGGATACATGGTGACTCTAACACAGACCCAGGTCAGAAGGAAAAGAAGACACACACTGAGAATTGACTGCTTACTTTCACGTATATACCTGCATTTACTCCCTCAACTGGCCCTGATACAATTTTGAGGAAAATAATATTTATAGACATTTAGTAACTTGCAGACATCACCTCTCCAGCAGTAGCAATGGAAGATTTTGAACTAGAACTTTGCTGATACGCCATTATTTATTAATGGGAGGTCATTTAATTCATTTAAGATAGTGATTGAGTTCTTTTTATGTGCCAGGAACCATGGTAAACCCTAAACAACTAACTCTGGTAGTGGAAAAATAGAGGCATCTCTATTCTCATGGGAACTAGACTCCAAAAGAGGAACAAATACAGGCAAATACATTGCATAAATATGTTATAACTTCCAGGGGTGGAGGAATCAAGAATTTAATGAGGTAAGCCGAGTTGGGGGGAACCTCTATGGGAATAAGTCACCCTGGCAGATGAGACTTACATGCGGTTTCCTTTCTAAACATTCAGTGTCTGCCACGACAAGAAAGAGCTGCAAAAGAGCCGGGTGGTAAACATAGAAGAGGATAGTCTGTCTTCCCAGCACCCTTAACTTAAAAAGCTTCTGAGGATAAAGGAAAAATTATTTGTTGATTTACCTCCTTTATCAGGTTATAAAATCCCAAAGAAGATAGACTTGTCTTATGGAGGCTTAGGTTTTCTGCAGTGCAATAATTGAAATTCCAGAAATGTCACTGGCATGAAATATTGCTAAACTGATCAGAAAGAAGAGATGGAAAAGCAATGTGTTTCCCTTGTGGTAGAAACATTGACTAGTGACCAAATGTGCAAGTGTGCCCTTCACATTACCCAGGGCCTGATAGTGCTGAGCAATGATCTCTACACAGAGGTAAGTAAGTCCTTCAGAGCCAAGTACTCTCTGCTCCCTCACCTTGCCTTGGGGGCTGGTGATGTTCCACTGGTAGAGACTCTTATCCTCTTGGATCTCTGAATGCCTATGTGGAATATGGCCCCCACCAATAACACATGCAGAAGACAACACAACAAGACTAGAAAATAAACTTTGATCTATTCAGCCATTGAGATTTCTGGCCTTATTTGTTACTCTTGCATAGCTTAGTCTGTACCAACTAATGGAGTCCTCGATTTCTATCAACAACAAAGTACTGTGGATGTGGTTAGCACATTGACTCTCAGGAGAATCTAAGGCCCAGGCTGAATCATCCGGGTAGAAAAAATAAGCAGCACCTCTTTATGGAAAACTGCAACGAAATAAAATGAAGTGGACTTTGGCTTGGGATAGACTAATCGTTTCCACACCACGTTTATAGAACTGGGTAGGTGCTCTGGAAATGCCCCAGGAGTCACTGATGAGGATAACAGGATACACCCAGAAAAGTTCCCTGCCCCCAGTGAAGCTTCACTTCTTCTTATGTTTTACATTGGGCATCCATGGAATAGTTTGTCAAAAGATTTTTCTTTTACAATAATGTTTTAAGTAGATATAAATCATTGATAAACCATTAGCACATTCAGAAAAGAGAAAACCACATAAAATCAAAAGAACTACAAAGTCGAAAAGATAATAGAAGGTTTGAAGCCAAATTCAAATTATAGTCTACTTGTCTCAAGTGAGTTTTCAGAAGAAATATTTTATTCTTACTTATTAATTTTTTAAAGATTTTGTTTATTTATTTGAGAGGTAGAGTTACAGACAGTGAGAGGGAGAGACAGAGAGAAAGGTCTTCCTTCCGTTGGTTCACTCCCCAAATGGCCGCAACAGCCAGAGCTGCGCCAATCCAAAGCCAGGAGCCAGGAGCTTCTTCCAGGTCTCCCATGTGGGTGCAGGGGCCCGAGCACTTGAGCCATCTTCTACTGCTTTCCCAGGCCGCAGCAGAGAGCTGGATTGGAAGAGGAGCAGCCGGGCCTAGAACCAGTGCCCATGTGGGATGCTGGCGTCGCAGGTGGAGGATCAACTTACTGCGCCACAGCGCCGGCCCCACTTATTAATTTTTATTCTTAATTTTTAATTCATCTTAGACTTTCAGGGAGGAGTTCCTTTTCTCTTTAATAATTATTTTTAAAGTTTGTCAGTCGTCTGCTTCCTAGTCTCTTCCCAGTTATTTTCATTGATCTTTAATCCAGTCTAACACAAGACGACTACCAAACGACTCAGTGACGTATGGTCCAAAGAATATTTCCAGAAAAGCAATGCTCTGCCCATGTGTGGAACAACTAGAACATAATCACCTACCAGATAAATTGCTCTAATTTGTCCATTTGATAAAGATGAAATGTCCTAAAAGATTTACTTATGGGCAATTTGATCTACCAGAAAGAGCCCAGGACTTTAGTTCTTGATTTCAGATTACTATATCTGCATGAGCTAGCATCATCTCTGAATTTTCTATCCCTCATTTGAAAAAGTAAATGGTTGGATGAGGAATTAGGGTGGCAGGGGTGGGGAGGAACAATGACACTTTGTCTATCACATACATGGTGTAAGGATCAATAAAATCATAGATGAGAAAGTTTTTACACAAACGCTGTATAAATGTGAGGTGAAGATATTTGTATGTCTAGAATTAAAGATGCAAAAGAAATGTATTCATAAAAAAGACTTTTGTAGGCTGCTAACATCCAGTTTCTTGAATGTATAACCAAGAATTATGTAGCTCTTTACACAGCTGGAAACTACGGCCACATGAAGTGAACTTAAGAAAATAGACGGGCCTGATACACAGTGTTCCTGCTTTTGGGGAAAATACAAATCTAAGGGGGGGTCCTTCACCCTTTAATTGTGAGTTATTTCCTCTTCAGTGCTGCTTAGAATGCCCTGAAGTAACTCCTTTCACAGAGGCTGAGAAAAGTAGACAAACCAGATAAGCTTTTTATTGCTCTATTGTCCAATTCCCTGAAAACTAGAGGAAATAACGAAAGCAGAGGCAGACTACTACCCAGGTTTTTTTCCTTAATATTCAAAGAGTAAACTAAAATCTGTCATTTTAGGCTTTTTGACTGTTCTTATGACTCAAGAAGTCCAGAGAAGATTTTATACACACACACACACTCACACACACACACACACACACCCCTCAGTCCCATTTTGATCTATTATTGTGCAGTCTTACGTTTTAATTCTACCACTGTACCTCACTTAATATGGTATTTCACTAATTCTCTCATCTTAGAGTTACTAACCCTGACCAACCTTAAGCTTTTGCAAATATTAAAAATGTCCTTCTAAGCTCAAGAAGTGAATTTCTATATGCCTGATAGGCAACTGACACCCAGAGAAGAAAATCACTATGCCTGAGGGAGCATGGAAATCCCAAAATAGAATCTTGCCTTGCTAAGCAGCATTTGATTTTGACTCTCCCTAGAAGAATGCCATTGAAGCCCTTCAGGCCACCAGCACTGGTTGAGGATTCTGTCTGAAAAGTGCCCGTTGTTCTAGCTTCTCTTCCAGAAACCCCACAAGCTCATGCAATATTTTCAGTCCTTTCTTGCTCCTTATCTGGTATCTCTGACTCACTTACCCAGAGGAATCTTTTCCAGCAGGTAGAGGTAGCTCTGAAAGAAGTCATTGCGAATGGCTCTGTGCAGGATAAAGGACATGCTATGTCGACAGAGTTCATCGTCGGTCTTCTGCCAGCGGGATCTAAAGGCAAAATGGGCTCCCAGGTGGGCCATGGGAAGGAGGGTAGAAATATTCCTACTGAGAAAGGAAGCTTGCCTGGCTGCTTCTGTGAATTAGCCTTCTCTTCCTAAATGAACTTGAGACTGTCATTTTAAACCAGTCCCCTGTCCATCTATATCAGGACAGGCTGTCATGGGGTGTGTGGGGAGGGGCAGCAGCCATGGGGAGGTCAGGCTCTTGGCACACCCACCGTCTGATTGCTTGGGCGACACCACTCCAAGCCAGCAGGTGCTAAGTAAAGATGAAAACAGGCTGAGCTAGATCCTGCTTCATCCAGGAAAAAGCACGCCTCCCTCCTTCAACTGCCATTTCAAACAGGCACAGAGCATGGCCTGCTAACACCCTGAATGTTTGCTTTAATTTGATTCTTAAATTGGAATAGCCAAATTTCCATTTCAAAGAGTTGTGAATATTTTGCAGGAGATCCTGTTCCCTGATTTCCATCACTCCTCCTGTAACATTGAATCCTCAGGTTACAACGACCCTTCAAAGTCGTCTTAGCCACTCGCATTCCTTTCATCTGTACAATTCTTCTCAAATCATTTCATAGAGATGGATACATGTTTCCTGTTTTTAAAGAACTTCAGGAGATGCAATTATATGAAAACTCATTTTGAAGTTAAAAACTCTTTTGTACCAGCAAACTCTTCCATCTAGTTTTCTCCAAACTGTGATCGCTGGCATACGCCTCCTTCTTCCTCTCTGCCTATTGTGGATTTGATTTCCCTCATAAGCCCTTCCACATTACTGTGTGGCCCAGGAGGTTGACCTGTGCTGCCTCCATTTCCCTCTGGCTTCCAGCTGGGCTCAGCCCATGGACAGATGGAGCCAGGAGGAGCCTGGAGGAGAGCGAGGTCAAGGTATTTATTCCCCTGGCTCTTTCCCTGTGGAGATGCCATAGGCTGACTGCACGCTTAACTGAAAGTAATAGCTGCTGTCTGGAGTCTCTGCACACAAATATCCTTTCCTGCTTCTGAATTTCTCCCTCACTGCTTGAGGCCCAAGGATAGTCCTCTGCCGGCTGCTGTGAGTCCTAGCCCTTGTGACTGCTATACACTTGGCCCTATGTTTGTAAATAGCCCCTTTGTTAAACCAAGTCAAATTCCCAACTTGTGAACGCCATCTCTGCCCTGCAGGGAGCATGACTACTGTCTCACTCCTGTACAGCTCCTAGCAGGAGGCTATATGACAGCTCCCTACACTATTGATCCCATGCAGTGTGCCGCCACTGACCCTCCGAACAGACGTATACACGTGTACATACACTCAGATGCACACGTTGTGGTAGGCAGCTTATGAGCCAACCCTCTTAGTCTAGGCTGCTGTGTTACCATAAACTCAATGGCAGTCTTGTTTCTCGCAGTTCTGGAGGCTGGAAGTCCAAGATCGAGGTTCTGGTAGACCCCGTGTTTAATGGGGCCCCTTTCTCGGTTTGCAGATTCTCTTCTCATTGTATACTCAGACAGCAGAGAGTGACATCCAGCTTTTATGTCTCTCATACAAGGACAATAATCCTGTTCATAAGGGCCCTATCAATGGCCCTATCTTCAAATTATATCACATTAGGAGTTAGGATTTCAATACAAGAACTTTGATGGGACATAAGCATTCAGTCCAAGCAGGTCCTAAAAATCCCCAAATTCTCACTTTTCTGTAATTCTCTTGAGTGTTGGCTGCACTTACTGACTCATCTCTGAAGAACTAAAAATAGCAGAAGTGGTGGAATGTCTCTTCTAATATGAGGTTATACAGACTGTCCTGGGCATCTTATCTCTCTCTCTTATCTGTTTGCTCTGAGGGCAGCCAGCTACCCATTGTAAACTACCTAATGGAGAAGGCTGCACACCAAGGAACTGAAGTGCTTAGTCAAAGAGCCCAAGAGATGTGGATTCTGCCCACAAGCATGGGCGTGTGCTGGAAGCAAATCCTTCTCCAGACTGCAAGAGACCTGAGCCAGCTAAGCCACACCCAGGTTACTAACCCGCAGAAATGTGTTTGTTCTTTTAAGCAGCTGAATTTTGAGGCTATGCTACAGTGGATAACTAATTTACCCATCATCTGTGAAATTTGTTTAAGATGTAAAATTTAACCCTACTCTTTCTTCAAGTTTCATTTGTGTATTAACCTTTTACCTGGAAAGGAAGTCAGGATTCCTTTGCTTAACTGATATATTTTCCTTCCTTTTCCTATGCTTCTGTTTTCCCATTTGCCCCGTCCCCATCTGAAGGGACAGGCATTCATTTTGGTCCCCATCCAAGGTTCAGGAATTTCCCAGATTGCAGGCTGAATCAGTTTTCCCCCTGCCACAACGTGTGGTTCATGGAGGGTTACACCCTCCAGGACTGAGCCAATAAATACGTGATGTTCCCCAGGCTCCAGTGTTCATTTAGGAGTGGGAAAACAGCATCCAAGTCTGTTATTGTTACTGCCAGCTTCAGTTAGGTTTTCTGTGCGAGCAACATGGAGTCTTTTCTAATGCAGGCGCCACCCTGCATCACTTTTACTCAATAAATTCTGATGAGAATGGAAACACAGCAGATGATCTCAAACAGAACAGGGAACTTCTCATGGAATTATTTCAGGATGTTAACATGGAAGACTCTTAACTGCAATCAAACAGATATGACTGTTATAAATTCATTTCCACCACTTTTACATAGAGTAACCCTGACAAATTGATTCCTTAGACTCTTTGAACCTCACCTTCCTCTTCTGCAATATGAAGATGATGGTAGTGTACATGCTGTATGACTGTTGTGAGGATTAAATCAAACACCCTATGTTAAATGCCACAGTGCCAAGCCCACAATATGGATTCAGTAAGTACCAGCTATTATTGTAATCCCTGTTAGAAGGGTGATGATACGTCATAGGACTTCAAAATATCTTACAGCAAGCTGGTTCTTTCTGGCTTATAATCAAGCAATTTCACCACCTATGCAGGAGATGATTTGTAGTTGGTGCATGTAAGAATTGAAATGAAAATAAATCTAAACAAAATGTGCTATTAGAGCTCATTCATCTGTCTTTTAGAATTTTCGTTGCTTCAGGGAAAACTAAATGGAAGAGGATGGCTAAGGAATCCTCCTTTGTTACTTGTATGAGTTAATGCATCTAACAGGAGGCTGGTTCTTAGTGCCAACATCTTGGTAATGCTTTGATAACCCCTCATGTGCTGAAAAAGTCAGGATGTTTGGTCCTGGTGGAGAGACTGGCAATGACTGAATCGAGCTCCTCAATATTGTTAATTTGGCAGCTAATATTGGCAAGTCTCTCAGTTTTATAGAACTAATTTTCTTCCACTGTAAATGGGCACTCATTATTTATGTCTGGTCAAGGATTCTGAGTGTTCTAAGATCTCTATATTTCAGGCCCTAATTCCTGAATAAGCTGAAAGACTGATTGGTGCATACAAAATGCCTTTGTCAAATCTTGTTTATCTCTGCGGGTCACATTAGATGTTGTGACTATTTCTCATGCTGGTATAGCTTGATCCAGTTTCTGGCTCATTACATTTGTTTCCTTACGCCAATAATTTTTCTCTCACAGCTGAAATGCTCTATTTGCTTCCACCTCACACCATTCTTGGCCAAATTTTCAGGGAATGAATAAGGTTGTGATATAGATCTCAAGTCTGCCACAGGCACCCAACTTCCAGGCAGGAAAGGAAAACAATGAATGTAGAAGAAAGAAATATGACTGCAGCAAGAGAAGGTAGAAACTGAATTTATCCATCTTCCTTTGCTTTCTCACAATGGAGCCCTTTGTGAAGTTAACTGCTGTTAAAAACAAATTGTCATGAAAAGAGACTCAGAAGGTAGGAAGACAAAGATCAATTAGAAAGCATACCGATTCAGTAGTATGATAAGCTAAATATTTGGAGAAATTTACTCAATATAAAATTCCTATCAAACTAAAACTCCACAGCATTTTTAACCAATATTCAAGAGTGAAGATGAAATTAAGATATTTTCGAGCCGTCCACGTCGTTCTCGCGATACCCGCCGCCTCCATACCAAGCGCCTGTGTCTGGCAGAGCCGGCGTGAGACCAAGAGACAATCCTTCCCCGCCGCCCGGATAATCAAGAGTTTTGGCCGGACCTCTGAGCATACACCGAGAGAGGGAGAGAGGAGCCAGACTAAAAGCACAGACTATGGCGCTGAAACGGATTAATAAGGAACTTAGTGATTTGGCCCGTGACCCTCCAGCACAATGTTCTGCAGGTCCAGTTGGGGATGATATGTTTCACTGGCAAGCCACAATTATGGGACCTAATGACAGCCCATATCAAGGCGGTGTATTCTTTTTGACAATTCATTTTCCTACAGACTACCCCTTCAAACCACCTAAGGTTGCATTTACAACAAGAATTTATCATCCAAATATTAACAGTAATGGCAGCATTTGTCTCGATATTCTAAGATCACAGTGGTCTCCTGCTTTAACTATTTCTAAAGTTCTTTTATCCATTTGTTCACTGCTATGTGATCCAAACCCAGATGACCCCCTAGTGCCAGAGATTGCACGGATCTATAAAACAGACAGAGATAAGTACAACAGAATATCTCGGGAATGGACTCAGAAGTATGCCATGTGATGCTACCTTAAAGTCAGAATAACCTGCATTATAGCTGGAATAAACTTTAAATTACTGTTCCTTTTTTGATTTTCTTATCCGGCTGCTCCCCTATCAGACCTCATCTTTTTTAATTTTATTTTTTGTTTACCTCCCTCCATTCATTCACATGCTCATCTGAGAAGACTTAAGTTCTTCCAGCTTTGGACAATAACTGCTTTTAGAAACTGTAAAGTAGTTACAAGAGAACAGTTGCCCAAGATTCAGAATTTTTTAAAAAAATGGAGCATGTGTATTATGTGGCCAATGTCTTCACTCTAACTTGGTTATGAGACTAAAACCATTCCTCACTGCTCTAACATGCTGAAGAAATCATCTGAGAGGGAGGGAGATGGATGCTCAGTTGTCACATCAAAGGAAGCAGCATTATTCTAGCAGCATCCATTCTTGTTTAAGCCTTCCACTGTTAGAGATTTGAGGTTACATGATATACTTTATGCTCATAACTGATGTGGCTGGAGAATTGGTATTGAATTTATAGCATCAGCAGAACAGAAAATGTGATGTATTTTATGCATGTCAATAAAGGAATGACCTGTTCTTGTTCTACAGAGAATGGAAATTGAAAGTCAAACACCCTTTGTATTCCAAAATAGGGTCTCAAACATTTTGTAATTTTCATTTAAATTGTTAGGAGGCTTGGAGCTATTAGTTAATCTATCTTCCAATACACTGTTTAATATAGCACTGAATAAATGATGCAAGTTGTCAATGGATGAGTGATCAACTAATAGCTCTGCTAGTAATTGATTTATTTTTCTTCAATAAAGTTGCATAAACCAATGAGTTAGCTGCCTGGATTAATCAGTATAGGAAACAATCTTTTGTAAATGCAAAGCTGTTTTTTGTATATACTGTTGGGATTTGCTTCATTGTTTGACATCAAATGATGATGTAAAGTTCAAAAGAATGAATATTTTGCCATGTTCAGTTAGAGTGCACAGTCTGTTACAGGTTGACACATTGCTTGACCTGATTTATGCAGAATTAATAAGCTATTCAGATAGTGTAGCTTTAATATGCTGCACCGTGATACTGGCAGCCCTGGAGTTCATAGATGGACTTGGGACCCAGCAGTTTTGAAGCGTGTATATGGAGTTTTAAGAAATTTATTTTCCAGGTGTAGCCCCATCTAACTAAAACTTATCTTCACCTTGTACACTTGACAGCTGATAAAAACATAACTTGGGAGTAATAATGGGTCAAAATTTACAAAATAAAGTACTGTTTTGGTGTGGGAGTTGTCATGAGGCTGTGTTGAAGTGACTTAACTATGTGGGATATTGAGTATCCATTGAAATGGATTTGTTCAGCCATTTACATTAATGAGCATTTAAAACAGATCATTTCAGGTGACTTAACATGAATGAATAAAATGCTATTGAAAAAAAAAAAAAGAAATTAAGATATTTTCAGACAAAGAGAAAATTTACCAACCACAGATACTCACTGGAAGAATAACTGAAAAAAATCTACTTCAGGTAGAAGATTAAAAGTATTATTAAACTCAATGGTTAAGTCCCCACTTCAGACACCTGTGTTCATATCAGAGTGTCTGGTTTGGAGTTACAGCTCCACTTTCAATTCCAGAAACCTGTTAATGCACACCTTAGGAAGCACTGGTGATGGCTCAAGGAGTTGGTCCCAGACTGAGTTCAAGGCTCTTGACTTTGGCCTCACCCAACGCTGAATGCTGTGGGCATCTGGAACGTGAACCAGCAGATAGAATATCTCTCCTGGTCTGACTGATATTCCCACTCTCTTTCTCTCTCTCAAATGAGTAAAAATAAATAAACTTAAGTGTATTTTTAGCCCAGGGATAGAATAACAAATCTATTCATACATGGTAAGTTGATATAAAACACTAATAGTGTTGCAATAAAGATATTTTCAATTGTAATCTGATGTGGGCATAATTGGATTCCTATCTCACATCATCTGAGGTACGGATCTTCAAAAAGTTCATGGAAAATGCATATTCTGAAAAAATGAATGAATTTCTAAACAATTTTGCACCAAAATAAGCTTATCATTAAATTCATTTTACATGGACTTTTTGAAGTATCTATGTAAAAATCTACCCAAGGTAGATTAAAGTTTTAATGTGAAAAGTGAAATTTTAAAACTCTGAAATATTTTAGGAAAAGATCTTTATGATAGCAGGGTTAAAAAGAATATTTAAATGCAAAAAGCAAAATTATAAATATAAAGTTATGTGACAAAATAGTATTAGAATAATGAATTTCTGTTCATCAAAAGAAATCATAGGGGCTAGCACTGTGGTGCAGTGGGTTAAGCTGCTGTCTGCAGCACCAGCATCCCATATAGGTGTCATTTCAAGTCCCAGCTGCTCCATTTCCAATCCGGCTCTTGGCTAATGTGCCTGGGAAAGCAGTGGAGGATGGCCCAGGTGCTTGGGCCTCTGTGCCCATATGGGAGACCTAAAAGAGGCACCTGGCTCTGGCTTTGGCCTGCCCTAGCCCTGGCCATTGCAGCCATTATTGGAGTCAATCAGCCAATGGAAGATTCTCTGTCTTTCCTTCTCTTTCTGTAATTCTGATTTATAAATAATCTTTTTTTTTTTTTTGACAGGCAGAGTGGACAGTGAGAGAGAGAGACAGAGAGAAAGGTCTTCCTTTGCCGTTGGTTCACCCTCCAATGGCCGCCGCGGCCGGCGCGCTGCGGCCGGCGCACCGCACTGATCCGATGGCAGGAGCCAGGAGCCAGGTGCTTTTCCTGGTCTCCTAAAAGAAATAAAAAAGTAAAAAAGCCAATGAAGAAATACATAGGAGATATGTTTAGCATCAGTAATCAACCAAAAACTAGTATTCTAATCATATGAATAGTTCCTGTAAATAAATAAGAATAATACAAACAATGCTATAGAAACATAGAGAATATGCCCAAACACTTAGTTCACAAAACAGTAAATATAAACACTGATTTAGCTTTTGAAAAGACATCAACTCATTAAGTATCTGGGATATACAGTTTTAATCACAGCAAGATGCACCATGAGACTGTCAAAAATGTAGACCCAAAACATCAGGGGTTGGCAAGGAAATGGAACAACAGAAATCATCATAAACTGTGTGTTTTAGTGAAAACTGACACAATTTGGCATTTTCTTCTAGAGTTCATGATGTCCTAGACCAAACAATTCCTTTCCTAGACATATATCCTAAAATAGCTTTAACTGCACCAGAAGATATGTACAGGAGCAGTTGCAAAAGCTTTGTTTACAATACCAAACAAACCAGCAAGATTTCCATAGCAACCCAGATGTCTAACAACACTAAAATTGGCAAATGACATGTTTTCAGACTTAAAAAAAAAAAAATACAATAAGGAAAATTAATTCACTGCTGTTCAGGAATGACCTACCAGTACCCACTGCCACCCTTGCAGGCATCCACATAGGTCACATGAGATTGAACCCAAAACAATGAATGGCTTTTGAGCCTGTCTCTCATGCTCTAGGAGATCATGGGACATTTCTTGTCACATCCCAGTTAATGACATGGCTTGAGACTCTCTGCTGGATTCAGCTACAGCCGTAAAAGCATTATGCGGCTGGCACCGTGGCTCACTAGGCTAATCCTTCGCCTTGCAGCACCGGCACACCGGGTTCTAGTCCCAGCTGGGGCACCGGATTCTGTTCCGGTTGCACCTCTTCCAGGCCAGCTCTGCTATGGGCTGGGAGTGCAGTGGAGGATGGCCCAAGTCCTTGGGCCCTGCACCCCATGGGAGACCAGGAAAAGCACCTGGCTCCTGCCTTCGGATCAGCACGATGCGCCGGCCGCAGCGCGCTGGCCACGGTGGCCATTGGAGGGTGAACCGATGGCAAAGGAAGACCTTTTGCTCTCTCTCTCTCACTGTCCACTCTGCCTGTCAAAAAAAAAAAAAAAGCATTATGCCAGTCTAGAATTGCTCCTTAGGGTATCTTACAACCCACATTGTGCTCATCCAGCCTCTTTTGTCATGATATCATTATTGTGGACATGCAGGGCAGGGTCCTAAGTCACCTGGCCTCTCTGGATTCTCTTTGTTTCATGCTCTACATAATAAACTACAAATGTCTCATTGCGTCCTAACTGACTGTATTGAGCCTCAGCCTGCCCTTGGCTTGCCTTGAGTATTCAACAACTATTGTTACCTCATAAACATGAATGAAGAGAGGAGAGGTGAGGAGGGGAGGAGAGGGGAGGGGAGGGGAGATCTTCCGTCTGCTGGTTCATTCCTCAAGTGCCTGCAACAGCAGGAGCTGACCGGTCTGCAGTCATGAGCCCAGAACTCAATCCAAATCTACCAAGTGGGTTGCAGGGACCCAGGTAATTGAGTCATCACCTGCTGCTTCCTAGAATATACATTAGCGGGAAATTGGAATCAGGAGTGAAGCCTGGATGCAAACCCAGAAAATATGGGATATGGATGTCCCAAGTTGGTCCAATATGCAATGTGGGCTTCCCAAGTGGCATCTTAACTTCCCCTCCCTGCCCTCCCCTCCCCCTCTACTCTCTCTCAATCCCAAATAAATGAAAAAATAAAACTTCTGTGTATTTTTATCTTTAACAAGTTTTTTTCAAAGATTTATTTGAAAGAGTTGAGAGAGAGAGAGAGAGAGAGAAAGGGAGAGATCTTCCATCTGCTGGTCCACTACCCAAATGGCCACAACAGCTGAGGCTGAGCCAGACCGAAGCCAGGAGCCAGGAGCTTCTTATGGGTCTCCCAAGTGGGTGCAGGGGCCCAAGGACTCGAGCCATTTCCCATTCCATTCCCAGGCACGTTAGCAGGGAGCTGGATTGGAAGTGAAGCAGCCAGGACTCAAACCGGCACCCATACGGCATCCTAGCATTTCAGGCATCAGCTTAACCTGTTATACCACAACACTGGTCCCATAAATAAAACTTATAAATAAATAAATAAAATAGGTCAATTTCTTTTCTGAGAGATCAGCATTCAGGAGTTGTCTTGTGCAAACTAACTATTAAATCTGGAAATAATACATGATAATATAAATGTTAGTGTTCTGCAAGCTGCAAATAACAGTTTTGTAACACCAGTGATCAGAATGTTTTTACTCCCCTGTGTAAAACTTTTCAACAGCTCCCATTGCACATCCAAACACGTGACATGAAAGTTTTCTCTTCCTCTCCTTCCTGCCCATCCTCACAATCTGTAGTGCAGGTTAATCAGCCTCACATAGAAAGTTGTTGAGGGGGCCAGCGCTGTGGCACCGTAGGTTAATCCTCCACCTGTGGCGCCAGCATCCTATATGGGCAAGAGTTCTAGTCCTGGCTGCTCCACTTCCCTTCCAGCTCTCTGCTGTGGCCTGAGAAAGCAGTAAAAGATGGCCCAAATGCTAGGGCTCTTGCACTGTTTTAGGAGACCCAGAAGAAACTCCTGGCTCCTGGCTCCTGGCTTCGAACCAGTGGATGGAAGACCTTCCTCTGTTTCTCTCTCTGTCTGTAACTCTACCTCTCAGATAAATAAATTTAAAAAAATCTTTAAAAAAGAAAAAGTTGTTGAGGTCAGGTGCTTCTACTTCGCTAATTCATTTGTTAAGAATTAGGCTCAGAGAAAATCATGGCAAGGGTCATTTGACATTGGGGAATGAGGCAAAGAAGATGTTTGGGCAAGCCTCTATTTATCTACAACTTACATTATTATCCAAGCAGTTTTTTCCTCCCTAGAGAACATTTAAAAGAAAAAGAAAAAGGGAATTGTGTGCCTGATTCTCCACCCAGCAAATGACTGAATTGCTTTCATACATGGTATTGTGCTAGACTCAATGAAAAACTCAAATATGATCATCAAGTATATCATTTCCGAACCAATGATATTAACTTGCTGATACTGTGATTATACTAATAGCTAAGTGCTTTAAATGATAATGCCTGTTTAGTCCTTCTAAGAGTCCTAACAGTTCAGTGGTATTCCCACTTAACAGATGCAGAAAAGGAAGCTAAGAATGGTTATGTGATTAGCCAGATGTCGCACAGCCAAGTCATTAAAGAGCCAGAAGTTTCATGTAGCCCTGTTTGACCCCTAGAGCCCAAACTCCTAAATCCTTTGCTACAGTGGAATGAGTATGAATCTTGGAGTCATAAAGGATGAAGTCAAGTGCCCATTCTGTCATTTACTTCAAGGTAAAGAAAACTGAGGTGATTGCCTCTGTTTTTATAGCTTTTTATTTATCTGTTTGTTTTATTTGAAAGAGAAAGAGAGCTCTTCCATCCACTGGTTCACAAAAGGCAGAAATGGGCCAGGCTGAAACCAGGAGCCAGGAACTCAATCCAGGTTCCCCACTTGGAGGACAGGGAGCCAAGTAATTGAGCCTCACCTGCAGCCTCCCAGGGTACAAATTAGCAGGAAGCTGGAATCCGAAGTGGGGCTGGGTCTGGAACCCAGGCATCCAATAGAAGATGTAGGCATCCCAAGTTGCATCCTAACTGATAGACCAAATGCCCTCCCTATGTGATTGCTTCTTACATGCTGATGTTAGCATTTAAAAAAAAACATCCACAAGTAAGATTATAAATAGGTTTTATCCTTGAGTTTACAGAAAATGTGTTATTTCAACCCATAAAATACAATTTTCAATTCAACTTAACTTGAGCAAGTAAGAATGTGTTTATCATGTGTCTGAAACAGTTCTCAGCAGTGTAAAGTTTATATAGGCTATTCTCAAGAAATGTATGATGTCCCTGGGTACTCAGAAATATTTCTTTGTCATTTTCATTACATGCAAGACAGCCCCCCGTCTCTTACGCAGATTTTGAAAATTCTCAGAGGCACTTTTATAAATAAAAATTATACTACTATAAAAATGATTGGGGGAATGAATGATCTTTTGGGGCTTAGAGAAATGTTCTAATACTTGATTGTGATGACAGTTGCACAACCCTATACATTTACTAAAAATCATTGAACTGCATGCTTTAAACAGATTAATTTTATGGCATGTACAAAAATATGGTCATTAAAACTGTAGTTGCCCCAATATCATCTAATTATGCAATAAGAATTAGCCAAAATCAGTATCTCTTGTAATATAGGAATAGTAGCATTTATCAAACATATTTAGGTATAATACTGAGAGCTGGTGTGATTTTGTGCAATGAACTTTTGGCTTGATCTTTGAATAGCAAGAAAAAACTGTTACAGTAGTGATAAGACACCCTCCTTGATCAAACCTTACAAGGCTCCTCTTGGAACCTAAATTGATTTTCCCTCTCTATGCCTGTGGATTCCAATTTTTTTGTTTTGTTTTGTTTTTGTTGGCAGGCAGAGTTAGACAGTGAGAGAGAGAGACAGAGAGAAAGGTCTTCCTTCCATTAGTTCACCCCCCAAATGGCCACTATGGCCGGCGGACTGCAGCCAGTGCGCTGTGCCGATCCAAAGCCAGGAGCCAGGTGCTTCTCCTGGTCTCCCATGGGGTGCAGGGCCCAAGCACTTGAGCCATCCTCCACTGCACTCCCTGGCCACAGCAGAGAGCTGGACTGGAAGAGGAACAACCAGGACAGAATCCGGCGCCCCAACCGGGACTAGAACCTGAGGTGCTGGCGCTGCAGGCGGAGAATTAGCCTAGAGAGCCACGGCGCTGGCCCGTGGATTCCAGTTTTATCAAGAATCCTGACACCAGCTTATGGCCTAGCACATTATGCCACCTGCAACACCAGAATCCAATTTGAGAGTGCTGGTTCTAGTCCCAGATGCTCTGTTTCTTTCTAACTCTCTGCTAATGAGCCTGGGAAAGCACAGGAAAAAAGAATCCTGCTAAATCATTTAGAGAGAATTCCCACCCTCAAAAGCTGATCACCCTCAATAACTGACCAAATTCCCCATCCTCTACACTGTGTCTGTGTTTGCCCTGGCCTGTTTCCAGTAAGAACCTTGTCAAATCAGTTTAGCCAGAACTCCTTCTCCTCCCTGATGCTTCATTTTCCAACCACTGTCCCCCAACCTGCTGCTACTCTCCCGTGCTGCATTCGGAACCGAGCCCAGTTCTATGCTGAAGTCTCTTTCCCTCTAGTCTAGTAGTCCTGAATGACCTCTGCTTTTGCCCTTTTCACTACTGAAAGCTCTGGTTTACTTCAGGATCATCAAGGATGAATTTCCATTTGGCGGCAACCTGCTCAACATTTTTATTCATGACTGTAAGAAGACATGGATCAAATATTTCTAGAGCTGGTGACTAAAAGCTAAAATAAAAGGAATATTTGATAGCTGAATCAGGGTTACCCAACCCCCTATCTGGATGTGTAGATTTAGAAGGCTAAATTAACAGGTAAAAATCAGCAAAATCAAAGATAAAACTATCAAGGTATATTCCTGTATATATATATTAGTAGAAATTAATGGTAAGAATACATTAATATGTACTCTTAATAAACTTAATATGTATTTGTGCAAAAATGGGCATTTTGACAGACTTCAAAGCTTAGCGTGAAAGAACAGAGTGAAAATGACACTGTCTTGAACAGGAGAGTCGTACAGACCACCAGGCCTCACACCACCATCCCCTGCCCACCCCACCGGGGAGTGTTAGCACATTTCCTTATCCAGGTTTGCTTGAGAGACAGGGACCCGGTCATGATTATGGCTGGTGATGACTTGAAAGCAATTAAGAAAACTCACTACACTATCTGAGATTGGAAAGTATGCGAAAAAAGGAAGTTTAGATGACTATTGTCATCCACTATAGTGCTTCACAGGGTACAGAAAGACTATCCATCAGGTATGTATCGTCATTAAAAAAAATGGAGTTTGAGGCAAATGACCCTTTGCAGCTGAAGAAATATTTAAACCCACAATTTTCAGCTCCACTTATTCAGTGTAACAGAAAGTTCAAACAGACTTGTGGCTCCTTCCTGTCCTTCTGAAAGTAGAAAAATTCAATGGGACTACTTCACGCCCCTTAGTGACTTTAATTCCCCAATCATTCCAAATTTAAAAAATACATTCACGAGTCTTGCAGGAAAAGCCATTGCCTGTGGTGTTGGCATCCCACATGGGTGCCCATTTGAGTCCCGGCTGCTGCACTTCCTATCCAGCTCCCTGCTAATGTGTCTGGGAAAGAAGTGGAGGATGGCCCAAGTGCTTGGGCCCCTGCACCCATGTAGGAAAACTGGAAGAAGCTCCGGTCTCCTGGCTCTGGCATGGTCTAGTCACAGCCATTGCAGCCATTTGGGGAGTGACTCAGTGAATGGAAGCTCTCTCTATCTCTCCTTCTCTTTCTCTCTGCAACTCTACCTTCCAAATAAAATAAATAAATCTTAAACAAAATAAATTCACTTATCTGATTAGAAAAATATACACCTGCCTAAAACATGTTAGGGCTGTACATATGGACTGTACTCATTTCTTTCATTGGTGTTAATTGAAGAAATTATTGAATGTTCAAATTCATACAAAAAATTCATTTAAAATATAGTGATGCTTGATTTCACAGAATTTGATGTTTCATGTGATTTTGGAAAGGTAAAAGCTACATAGGACACTGCCTATACAAATCAATCTCCCCATTTTCCCTAACTAAAAGACAATGTTAGATAATTATTGATAAAATAAATGAAAATATACTTCTTTTTCATAGCCTAAAGAATAAAGAAATATGAGGAAGTCTCTTATTGATATTCTCAAATATCAGTTTTCTCCTCAATGTATCAAGTCTTAAGTCCTAATAAGGCACATAGGAGCAAGAGTGAGTGCAAATGGGGATTGGGATGTAATGCAAATCTACTTTCTCAGAGCTCACAGGTCTCTGTAGATTGAGGGTACTGTACAATGACGTGGACAGGTAGATGTACTCTGGCCTTCTAGCCCTTGAGTCAGCCAGAGGGACAGACTACTTTTTATAAATGAGAACGGTACACAGAATTTCACCTGACAACAACATTCTGTGCCCCCTCCCCTCACTGCATTCAGCTTACCCCTGGCTTTGTTCTCAGCCCTCTGTTATCTTGTGTGAGCCCTCTCCATCTCCCTTCCCCTCTCCTCCCCTCCTTCCCTTCCTCTCCCTCCCCTTCTCTCTCAATTTTTTCTTTTGAATAAGTAAATCTTTAAAAAAAAATTAGGCCCAGGTTGCTCAACGACAAACATCCAATTCACCAGAGATGAGAGTTAATACAAGGGAACAGCTTCATTCAAGATGCCACCAATCGTCTTCTTGGGGCCCAAAAGAGCTCTTCTCATTTGCAAGTTAGCAGAAGGACTTTTTTTTTTATTTGATGGGTAGAGTTATAGACAGTGAGAGAGAGAGAGAGAGAGAGAGAGAGAGATCTTCCTTCAGTTGGTTCACTCCCCAAATGGCCTCTATGGCCGGCGCTGTGCTGATCCAAAGCCAGGAGCCAGGTTCTTCTTCCTGGTCTCCTATGCGGGCGCAGGAGCCCAAACACTTGGGCCATCCTCCACTGCCCTCCCGGGCCACAGCAGAGAGCTGGATTGGAAGAGGAGCAACTGGGACTAGAACCTGGCGCCCATATGGGATGCCGGTGCCGCAGGCGGAGGATTAACCAAGTGAGCCATGGCACCAGCCCAGCAGAAGGACTTTTAAAGGAAAAGGGGGGAGAGATTGTAAGACAGGTTTCTAGGGTCTGGACTGACTCTCAAAGGAGGAGGCTTCCTGGATATGAACCTTGGGGGAAGTCTCTTTGATAGGATACTTGGCTGGTTTTGGCTAGTGGTCTTGAATTCCTTCCTTATCTGCATTCTGCTGTTCCAGCCAGCCCCTTGCCATCAGCTCCTGAAATTCTTAGGTCCCTATCTATTGAACAAGCTTTCTGCTCAGCCACAAGATGAGCGGTTAGTTTTTGTTAATTAGAATGTTGAAAAGGAAAAGGAAGATGTTTCCAGGTTATACTGGGGGAACCTAGATGGCGTTCCTGGTTCCTGACTGTGGCAGGTTCCAGCCCTGGCTGATGTGGGCATCTAGGGAGTGAACCAGCAAATGGAAGATCTCACTGTCTCCCTGTTGCTCTGCCTTTCAAATAAATAAAATTAAATAAACAAACAAACAAATATTTTTAAAAGCACTTAAAGTGAAATTGAAATATTATTTGAAATTCACCTCCCCAATGTTTTCTTTTTTTTCTTCCTTCCTTCTTTTTTCCTTTCATCATCTATCTATCTATATCTGTCATCTATCTCCTCCATTTCTCTCAGCTACAGCTTGAAACATTGACTCAAGATATAGTCTAGATAAATCAGCAATGAGGACAGTTGCTCCTCAAAATATTAACCTCATGTGACCAGCATCAAACATTCTGCAATGCTATTTGTTTCAAGCAAATGTTGGGAAAATGTAGCTTTATTCACTTCTACACTCATTTTTTTTAACTTACAGGTTATTTCAAAATTTTGAAATATTTTAGACATTTACTGATTTATAAAACAAACATCCATGCCAACAACCAATGTTACCAAGTGTCAACATTACACTTTGGATCTTTTTTCCTTCTTTTTTAAGAAGTAAATAGTTACACAAATGTCATGGAGAACTTTCCTCCCTGTCCCCATTGCTCCACTGCTTTTCTCTGAAAATGCACAGCAATTTGAAGTACGCCTCCTTCCTATCTCATTTTTTTATTTTAATATATATGCACTTTTCCATAAATACAATTGGAATTTCTAGCTAATGTTTTTTTAAGATTTATTTATTTATTTGAAAGTCAGAATTACACAGAAACAGAAGGAGAGGCAGAGAGAGACAGAGAGAGTTATTCTATCTGCTGGTTCATTTCCCAACTGGCTGCAATGGCTGGAGCTGCGGTGATCCAAAGCCAGGAGCCAGGAGCTTCTTTGGGTTTCCCACGTGGGTGCAGGGGCCCAAGGACCTGGGCCATCTCCCACTGTTCTCCCAGGCCATAGCAGAGTAACTAATGTTTTTGAACATTTAAATTAGTATTCTGAAGTCACTTTACTCAGTCAATAGTATTCTCTTGACATTTTATCCATGTTGTTACATGATAGGGAGAGAGTAAGAACACACATACACGTGCGCACACACACACACACACACACACACACCCATACACACAGACTTCATTCATTTTAACAATGTAGCATTCCATTGTATAGTGGATAACTTTTTATCTTTCCCTTTGGATAGAGATTTAGGTTGTTTCTAAGCTTTATTGTTGCTAACATCCTTTTTAAAAAAAGATTTTAATTATTTATCTGAGAGGTAGAACTACAGAGAGAGGGAGAGACAGAAAGGTCTTCCATCCACTTTTTTACTCTCTAGATGGCCCCAATGGCTGGAACAGGGCCGATCCGAAGCCAGGAGCCAGGAGCTTCTTCTGGGTCTCTCAGGCAAATGCAGGGGCCCAAGTACTTGGGCCATATTCCTGTGCTTTCCCAGGCCATAGCAGAGAGCTGGATCAGGAAGAGGAGCAGTAGGGACAGGAACCAGCGCCCATCCTTCTAAAAGTCTCCTACTCACATGTGTGGGAGTTGCTCTAGAATATACATCCAGAAACGGAAATGATGGGCTGTACATTGTTCATTTCTTTAACTTTTCTACACACTACCAATCTGCTTTCTTACATAGATGCATAACTAACCAACCAGTAGTGTGAGAGGTTCAATTCCTCTATTTTCTTACTAAAACTGTGAACTTTATAAAAGAACTTTATGGGTATTTCATTGTTAATAATAAGTAAACATTTATATAGTATCTAAATTGTTCCAGTTACTATTCTATGCACTTTGTATATAACAATTCCACTCATAACACATTTTTGAGGGGTTACCTTGTTTAATCCTCATTTTATTGATAAGGAAGCAAGAGTGGATATAAAACATGCCACCCAACTAATAGTTTGCATAGCTGAGTGTTGGAACTAAAGCAACTTCAAAGTCCATTCTCTTATCTCTGCACTGTATCACTCAGTCAACAGGACATTAAAGCCCATCCTACAGTCTTTATGGTTTAGATATTTATCTGCTATGGTATCAGCTCCACCATTAACTAAGTTCCCTTTTTGTTTCCAGTGACCTAATTTTCACAGCTTTTTTTGTTTCTAAGAAAAAGAATGTATTGGAGGAGCAGCACTGTGACATGGCAGGAATCCATATGGACACCGGTTTGAGTCCTGGCTGCTCCACTTCCTATCCAGCTCTTTTCTTATGGCCTGGGAAGATGTGCTTGGGCCCCTACACCTGCTTGGGAGACCTGGAAGAAGCTCCTGGCTCCTGGCTTCAGATGGGCCCATCTCCAGCCATTGAGGCCATTTGGGGGAATGAACCAGCAGATGGAAGATCTCTCTCTCTCTCTCTCTCTCTCTCTCTCTAACACTGTCTTTCAAACAAATAAATGTATCTTTTTAAAAAGAGGAAAAAAGAATGTATTTAAAAACTTTAAGCATATTTTTCTAGCAATTTACTTAGTTTATAATGCAAGTGGTGGTAGAAGAGGTGAATTATGCTCCTGGTTCAACTCAGCCCCCAATTTTGAAAGAAAAAGAAACTCACACTTCATATTTAATTTCTTCTGTTGCTCTTACCTTTTATTTTATGCAAGACCCTACATGGTCATCATTATGAGACACAGTTTGGCATCAACATCTGGGGAAAGAATTACCACACCCGAAATGCATCTCACCTAAGAAAGCTTTTCAGGAAAGCAGATTGAACAAGAAAAGACAGGTGGTCCAGGATGTAGACAGCTGTTGGATGGGCACTCAGACTGTTAGACCATGAAATGTGCCAGGTGGAAATATTTGGGTGGATTTTGTGAAGGATCAGAGATATATCCGGTTCTTTAAAGAGCAGTCAGCTTTTGGGGAAATCTTTCAAAATGTAAGGACAGTATCCTTTGTTTCCAAGCTCATTGTGCCTATTTAAGTAACTTAAATTTAAACCAGTTCAAAATAAAATTTAAAATTCAATTCCACAGTCACTTTATCCACATTTCAAGCACTCAATAGTCTCATTTGGCTAGTGGCTACCACATTGTAGAGCACAGATACAGAATATTTGCTTCACCACAATAAGTTCTCTTGGACAGCACGGATCTAGGGATACAGCTCCTGAATCACATTTTGAGGAAGAATCTGAGGCTTGGCAACTAATTCCAGGCTCACAGAAAAACTAATGTGCCTAAGAGTCCATCAAGAAAATCCAGTTCTTGTTCTTGCTTTTTAGAGATTATGGGATCAGGAAGGACGTTGTACCAACAAATGCCCAAGTTGCTGTACCTTATTATTTTCTCAAAGGCATTTAATTCAATTCCACATCACCTACAGAGCCTAACATGGTGTTGCTCATGTACTAGATACAATCATGTTCTATTCACATCTATGACCACTCAGGTGCTTAGCAACAACTCCATGCTAGACCTCTTAGAAATTTCTTGGAAGCCATTTGTCCATTCTCAATGAAATTATATTTTAACTCTGCTATGGTGAGTCCAAATTGGTAGACCCACCCTTGATTTTCAATGCTTACTATTCTGTCATTATTTAATTTGTTCAAGAGAGCTAACTGTAAAATGAGGGAAATGACCTAAAAATAATCTGTAATTTTATCAGCAAGATAGCAAGAAAATCTTATTTTAGACAAAGGAAAAATTGCATTTTTTTTTTCAAATTATTTCTGTGCCGCTCTTCCATGAGAAACGAGAAGCAAAATACCTTTAATTGTGAAGCTTTCCCAGGCCCTGGGAAACCAGACATAAAATGGTTGAGATGGTCAAAGATTGTCACTGGGGAATAGGGATTAGAACCTGGTCAAAGAAGCAAATAAAAAAAATTTAAAAAGCTCTTAAAAGAACCTGACAAGGGAAGCTTAAATCTTATTTTAAAGGATTGGGTTGTAGTAAGCCTTGAAAAATGCAATCCCCTGGAGGACTATATCTCACTAAGAAAGCTCCACGTAAGTTTATCATGTATCCAACACCTAGACATTGGGCCTTGGAGACCACTAGGATAATATTTCCTCTGGATTAGCACTGAAGCTTGGAAGTGACATTTGTACGAGGCACACTTGAAACTCTAGGGCTTTTCCGATTATAAAATGATAATTCTGAGGGGAAAGTGCTTGCCGCAGAGGGAAGTTGTCCTGATTTATGTGTCTTGGACAATCTTCCTTTTTCACACAGAATAACTTATTAGGCCAAGTATGTTTTGTATTTCCTTTTGTTTTTAACTATAGTTGTCTTTCTATTGATATGCAGGGTAGGGCATTTTGTTTTGGTGTGTTTTAATTTTTTTACATTCCACAATGTCCAAATAAATTATTATGTAAGTTTTTGTTACTGGTGACACCAGCAATTAAATTGTCCATATAGTATGAAAACCTTGCTGGAAATGCCAGGCATGGGCCAGGATAACCTCTAAAGCTTTACTGACCAGCCATTCTCTGCAGACTCTGATGAAAGCTAGACAATAATGAGGTGAGGCTACAAAACTGTCCCTCTTCCACTCTTGGTATATCTTTCAAGATTTCTGGGATCACTGTGAAATCTCCTATCATTCCAGTTACAAAGGGTACTCCAGATGAATTAAATATGTAGTGACAGCCAAAGTCATAAAAACTACGTGGCTCCCTTGGGCCACTTTTGCAAGCTGATTTTAATAATATTTTGGCAAGCATGTGTATTTTGCACAGTTATGAACATTGGCTGGTTTGTGAAACATAAATATAGTGCATCTCTGTATTTGCATGCATATATTCAGGATATCTGGAGAATAAGCATTTGAAGCCATCTGAAGCCTACTAACTTTGTTGACTTCATAACTGCGGGCTGGATTCCTAATTGACTCGTCTCTTTTACAAATATGTGAAACCTGCCAGTAGCAGGACTGGATAACAGATTGTAGCACAATCGCTGCAAATCAATCAGCTCTAGTAGACAAACAACTCCTAGATTTACTGACTAGGGCAGTAAAATGAGCATTATACAGAGAATTCATCTCTCTCAAAACCAAAATGAATCTTGAAACCAAATGTCATAAGGCAAGAATCACTTCTACGTATTCTGTAGATTAGAAACCAGATGTGAAAAAATCCCTGACTCCGTTTTGCTCATCCTGTCTGTCTTCCCCTTGCTGTTTCTTTTTACCATCACCCATTACCTGTCCCATAACCCTCTCTTACACTTCGTTTACCTGTGTCCTGATAGCTTTTATTGAAATCTGAAAGTGATAGTTGCTTCTTGATTTATATGAAAATTGAACACACACTCAGACCACTTTTACTAAATTTTACAAAAGTTTCAAACATCCATATTTTAAGAAACAGTAAAAGTTGGCAATTCTTAGAATTAAGCAGCCCTGAAGCCACATTTAAAGCCGGCATTCACCAAAGTGACACCAGAATAGTATTCTAATATGGTGATTGGAATAAAAATTCCAGATATGAGGAGCCACATGAGACAGTTTTAAATAATAGAAGGGAGAAGAACAGATGAGTAGGTATGTAGATCAGTTATGACTTAATGGGATTTAGTGCATATCGTGTAGTAAAGAGGTTGTGGGAACAAACCCTAAAGTTTGGAAGACTAACGGGGGGGGGGGGGGAGATCATGCACTGTGGGTTCTTGGAGTAGACCTGTTGTATAATGAACATTGTTGCCTACACAGACTATTTTACACTTATGCATTCATTCATTGAAAATGTGTTTCTCCATCACTTCCTATGGTCCAGATACTATACCAGGCAGTAGGAGTTCAAATTGAGAACAAAACTTGTCTCAAGCCCTTATCCTCAAGAAGCTCACAGTCTAGTGAGGGTCATAGACATTAGCCTGATTAGTCATACATGTGTAAATATGTGTCTATGATGAGTGCTAAGAAACAGAGCCACACAATGCTAGGAAAGCTATCCAAGTGCATGGGAGCTAGTCAGAGAAAACTGCCCTGAGAACCTGACCCTTCAGGCTGAGATCTGAGGAATAAGCAGAAACTAGCCAGAAGGGGAGGGGAAGAAGCCTTTTCCTAATTAAAGTAAATTTGACAGGGTTTCTATTTTTTTAAAAGGTAATTAATTGACTATTAAGTCTATTAAGTCTAGGATGAAAAGATATTAGAAGAAGCAGTTTAAATGAACAGTGCCTTTTATTATTATTATTTCTTGTGCCTGTTCTCCAACAAATCAAAGGGCTTGACTGAAGTCCCTGTCCTGGCTCTTTTTCCAGCATGCCCCCACCAACCTATTAGAATATAGCTTTGCTCCTGGACTTAATTAAGCTAAAAAAAAAAAAAAAAAGGCGAGAGGAGAGTTCAAACAAGAGAGAGCCACTTGTGCAAAAACCTAATGGCTTAGACAAGAAGCAATCCACACAGAACTTTATGAAACATTTCAAAGCATTCTGTCTTAATTCTAAAAACATAGAAAGCCTTTTGGGGCATCTTAAGCAAAAAGGAAGAAGGGTAGAGATGGGACTGACATCACCATGTTTACATTTTGAAATGATTATTCTATCTACAATGTGCAAAACAGATGGAGGCAGTAGAACGATGAAAAATTTGTGTAAGCAACCTTTGCATCACAAATATGACTAAAATTTCAAGTCTCTGTCACATTATATCTAAGATGATATAATAACTGCTTCTCAATTTATTCATTCAAGCATTCATTCAAACTTTGTGCATTAATTTTGTTCTGCTATATCAGAGACCAAATAAACAAAGACCTCTGCCCTCCTAATGTTTTTATAATAAACAAAATAGAAACATAAACAACATGGTTTGTTAGATGCAAGTGTCATAGAAAAAGAAAAAATACTGGGGCCGACGCTGTGGCATAGTGGGTAAAGCCGCCACCTGCAGTGCCAGAATCCCATATGGGCGCCGGTTCTAGTCCCGGCTTCTCCACTTCTGATCCAGCTCTCTGTTATGGCCTGGGAAAGCATTAGAAGATGGCCCAAGTCCTTGGGCCCCTGAACCCGCGTGGGAAACTTGGAGGAGGCTCCTGGCTCCTGGCTCCTGGCTTCGGATTGGCACAGCTCTGGCTGTTGCAGTCAATTGGGGAGTGAACTAGTAGATAGAAGACCTCTCTTCTCTTTCTCTCTCTGCCTCTCCTTCTATCTTTGTGTAACTCCAACTTTCAAATAAATAAATAAATCTTTAAAAAAGAAAAGAAAAAGTACTGCAGGATAACAGAGAATTGGAGTGCTAAGAGAAGAAGAGGACATGTGATTTTTAACAGGGAAATCAGAACCTCTCCCTTTAAGAATGTTTCAGGCAAACTCTTCAAAGCAGTTGGGTGTCCAGGTTGCAGATGTCTGGATGAAGAGCCTTCTGGCCAAAAGAGCCAGGCAAAGTCTCTAGGGTGGTAGCACACCTGGCATGACCTGGGACAGCTGGGAGGCCAGTGTGTCTGCGGCAGAGTAAACACGAGGGAGGAAGATGGAGATAAGACCAGGGAAATAACAGGGCTCACAGCGTGCCCGGCCTTGAGGGCTGATGGACATGATAGGCCTACCAGTGAGGCCAGGAGTCCCAGTAAGGCTTTGAGTACAGGAGTAATGGAGTCTGACTTCTTTTTTTATAGAATCTCCCTGCTGCTGTGCTGAGAACAGACTATAGCAAGGCAAACATGAAAGCAGGCAGATCAGTCAAGGTTTCCACGGCTGTGCACACGAGAAATGAGGGTGCTAACACTCACCATCACTGACCTTCCAGATGGCAAAAGAGGCAACCATAGGCAGCAGAGGAGAGCTTCAAGGTTCTGAGAAAGTATTATTTCAATACGAAAATGCTGTGAAACGACCAAACTATCTAGAAGGCACCAAGATGACCTCCCAGGCACCATTGCCCAGGGAAATGGTGAAGAACAGGCTACACCAAAAGAAGAGTGAAACCAAAAGGAAGCAGAGAGTGAGAATTCTAAAGGAGACAAAATCCTGAATTTTGTTTGAATAAAGACACAAGAATCACGGATTTGTTTTCACTCATAATTCTATCTTAGCTCAACAGTTAAACTTCAGACGTACTTATACATTTTTGTAAAAATATATTCCATTCAAGCATTGTTGCCAGAGAAACAAATGATTAACCTGACAGCAAACCAGATTTGTAGATTTTATAAGTAGTCTATCTATTGCTTTTCACAGAACATATTAACAAATTCTAATGTCTGCTAGATGAAAGATTCCTTTGTACAAATAAATGATCTTTTCAAAAAGAGTTTTAAATAAGTAACATAATGGCAAATATATTTTTACATATATCTTAAACTAGCTAGGAGAGTAAAATTGATCCTTCTACAAACTTTTTCAAAGTATTATTTTATCATGGTAAGTTTTATGATGCAGAAGACGATCTACTTTATGCAACTGTAAAAAAATGAGGGAGTATTTTCCTCTTTTGATTTTTCTAGGATTTATTTCACCAGCTGTTAAGAAAATGTGAAGGGCTGGCGCTGTGGCTCATTTGGCTAATCCTCCGCCTGCGGCACCAGCACCCCAGGTTCTAGTCCCGGTTGGGGTGCCAGGTTCTAGTTCCGGTACTCTTTTTCCACTCCAGCTCTCTGCTGTGGCCCAGAAGGGCAGTGGAGGATGGCCCAAGTGCTTGGATCCCTGCACCCGCATGGAAGACCGAGAGGAAGCACCCGGTTCCTGGCTTCGGGTCAGCGCAGCACCGGCCATAGCAGCCATTAGGGGAGTGAACCAATGGAAGGAAGACCTTTCTCTCTGTCTCTCTCTCACTGTCTGTAATGCTCTCTCTGGCTCTCTCTCTCACTGTCTAACTCTGCCTGGCAAAAAAGAAAAAAGAAAAAGAAAAAGAAAACGTGAAGTGTTTAAGGCTAAGGTTTGGAATTCCATTAGTCAGCATGGAGGGAAAAAAATTAGCAGAACCTTGAAGCTTGAAACTTGCTATGAAAATTAAAGGGTAGAATATGATGATTTATAAACAGACTTTGGGACATATGGTATTTTGAATCTAGGGGATCCAGGAAAATACGGACTTCATCATCAAAGGAGAAAAAAATTCCCAGCATGCAGTGAAAAGAAATCTCGACAGTGGCAGGCACACAGCTTTTCTAGGAATTACCAGTGCAGTCTGGAGGACAAGTATAGAGATCTCCAGGAGGAACCACATGGGTTACCTGATACACTGAACACAGTGGAAAGATATTAACAGAGTGCAGGGATAGATGAATAGAAAGTAAAGAAACAAGAAAGGAGGTATTTCTTCATTCTAGGGAAAACCAAAAGTTATAAAAGAATCAAATATATAACAGCTATAATAACTTCAAGTCATAATTATGAATGTCATCCATATACTCATAATATTACAAATATTTAATAGGAACTTAACCAAATATATGATGTTAGTAATTGACATGGCATCTCAAAAACTGAGAGAAATGAAGAGAGAAAACAAGACAGGAGTACAAGGAGCCTAAATCTTCATTTACTGGTGCAAGGAAGTCAATGCCTAAAAGTGAAAAATGTCCAGAAATTGTGTCAGATTATTATTCAGAAAAAAAGCTGATAAATTGCTTACTGCAGTTTATCATTGGAACACATCTGCTCTCTGGTCGAAGATGATGGAAGCAATGTAAGGCCCATAGGGAGCAAGGATGTAGTTCACCAGTGTAACAACTATACATAGGATGCGGCGCGTGAGACGGCAGGTCGTGGATGACCTTCTATTGCTTTTCCGTGAAGCTTCACGGAAATAGGCAGATTGGAAACAAAGCAGGACAAGGGAAGATATTCTACCCCCAAGGGAAGCCAAGTATTTCATGGTTCCGAGATACCCTTGGTCTAACTGGTGACCTACTTCTACTCTGCACAGTCCTTGACTGGAAACCTGAATCAGCAGTTTCCATCCTCCTGATACTCACAATGGTGTTTCTAATCTCAGCTTACACTCCAGCTCAACTACCTGTGTTCTGATTCTTTGTGGTCTTCTCCCTGCCTGACTGACACTCATCTTTAATGTTCCTAACTTTGGCCTGGAAATCGGATCAGATCCTCTGAATTGCTGACTCTCTGTGACTTCCCTGATGTTAACCTGTTTCTCAGGCCAGCTTGTAACCTAACTTGACCTGTGGTTGCCGCATTTGTTTGGGGGATTTGTTTGAGAATCCAGGACGCTATTTCTGATGAATGATGTTATATGGTATAAACCTCTCTCCTACAGTGGTGTTCCTCTACCAATATTGATAAGCTACTACTTTAAAAGTGGTGGTAGTCAAATCATGTTTATCAACTATAGGACTGAATGAATTATGTGAGTTGCTGACCATAAACAAACTAAACTTTGCACCTAGGATAAGAAAACCACGGTTGGTGACTCTTAAATACAGAGACCCTCTTCAGCTCTCAACACCTCCATTCCAAAGTCAGTGGAGAGATTTCACAGAAGGAGTCTAAAGAAAAGTTTGGAAAACACAGGAACTGCAGGTCTCAGAGGAATTTCCTGAGTTTACCTTAAGGGTAGAAAGCATAGCTGTTTTGGGGGGCCAGAATTGTGGTGCAAGGGGTTATGCTGCTGCCTTCAGTGCCAGCATCTCATTTGGGCACAGGTTTGAATCCCAGCTGCTCCACTTCCGATCCAGCTCTCTGCTAATGTGCCTGGGAAATCAGCAGAAGATGGCCCAAGTACATGGATCCCTGCATGCACGTGGGAGATCCAGATGAAACTGCAGGCTCCTGGCTTCTGCTCAGCCCAGCCCAGTCCAGCCCTGGCTGTTGCAGCCATCTGGGGAGTAAACCAGCAAATGAAAGATGGAGCTCGCTCTCTCTCTCTCTCTCTCTCTCTCTCCCTGCTTATCAGATAAATAAGTATTTAAAAAAAAAAAAGAACAGAAAAAAAGAGCATAACTCTCAGAACTCCCAAGGTGTTTATAAATCTAACTTCAAGTTGGAATTTTGAAAACAAAGAATATTAGGTCTCTACATAGTTCACAGTCCCTTTAAATATCAGCACCATTGCAAACTGGATGAAGTAATTCTTGCCTGATTAAATTCCCATTGATTAACATTGAAACGTTCATACAGTATTTGACTTCAGGGATTCCATGTTGGATATCTGCCCCATTTTGTTTAATAACTATTGAGCAAATTAAGAAAACAAAAGAAGAGAAGCAATTCAATAGTATACTGGCTTAAAGGGGAGAAGACTTGCATAATTCTCTCTTCCCTCTTAAAGAGCTCTTCTCACCCCTTCTTGGGAAAACAACAGCAAAGGAGCCAAAAAGACACTATGTGTGATAATGTTTGAGATATATAGCAGTGAGTTAAGGACTCTCTGCCTTCAGGAAAACCGCAAACATTGTCAAAGTACAAGTGTGATTGGTGTTATTAACATACGAGAAAGGCACAAACCATGGAGGGAAAAGAAGATATTTTACAATCTAGAAACTCAGGGAAACTGTCACTTAGCAAATGAAGGTTGAGCTAAAATTTAAATGTTAAGTAAGGGTTAGCTAAATAGAAACTTGATCTTGGGCCGGCGCTGTGGCTCACTAGACTAATCCTCCACCTGCGGCACCGGCACACTGGGTTCTAGTCCCAGTCGGGGCGCCGGATTCTGTCCCGGTTGCTTCTCTTCCAGTCCAGCTCTCTGCTGTGGCCCGGGAGTACAGTGGAGAATTGCCCAGGTCCTTGGGCCCTGCACCCACATGGGAGACCAGGAGGAAGCACCTGGCTCCTGGCTTCGGATCGCTGCAGCGCACCAGCCACAAAGCGCCGGCTATAGCAGCCAGTTGGGGGGTGAACCAATGGGAAAAGGAAGACGTTTCTCTCTGTCTTTCACTCTCTCTCACTGTCTAACTCTGCCTGTAAAAAAAAAAAAAGAAAAAGAAAAAAAAAAGAAAAAGAAACTTGATCTGATGCAATAAGGCAACCTAATGAACTAAAATCTGAAGAGGGACAAAGCTCCCTGCATGAGAGACAACACACAACTGTTTTGCATCTGACAGAGCAGCTGGAGTTTAAGGCAGTTACCCACAACCATGAGTAAGAAGAAAATAATGTCAAGGGCTACATGTGAGATAGCATGGCCATGCAGAATCCCAACAGCCTCAGACACAGCACAGTGCAAAGAATTCATCAGCTCTTTTTATGTTGTTCTGAACTAAGAGCTCATGAAAAAGACTGAGGGTAGAGCAGGAGAATTGGGTGAGACTTCTGCTAAGGTGCAGGTGTATGGGGGCGTGGCTAAGCACGAGGGCAGAGCAGGAGAACTGAGAGAAAATTTACAAGCTATAGACTCAACTCAGCACTGAGATAACAGTTGTCTGACACTGGGAGGCTGCTTAAGTGTGAAGGCAGAGATAAAAACAAATGGAATCTCTTACCTTTCTGGCACTCCACATACATTTAAAGCCCTGCACCAAACACTGGGCAACAGCAGTCAGCTGTCAGTGGGTGAGAATGGAGGGGGCGAGGGAGCACTAAGCCAGGACTGTCGTACTAGAGCAGAGTACTCAGGGGTATGTCTGGCACTCCAGGAACTCACAATAAATACAATACAAGGACCTCAATAGACATTTTTCAAAAGAGGAAATCCAAATGGTCAACAGGCACATGAAAAAATGTTCAAGATCACTAGCAATCAGGGAAATGCAAATCAAAACCACAATGAGGTTTCACCTCACCCCGGTCAGAATGGCTCACATTCAGAAATCTACCAACAATACATGCTGCAGAGGATGTGGGGAAAAAGGGACACTAACCCACTGTTGGTGGGAATGCAAACTGGTTAAGCCACTATGGAAGTCAGTCTGGAGATTCCTCAGAAACCTGAATATAACCCTACCATACAACCCAGCCATCCCACTCCTTGGAATTTACCCAAACAAAATTAAATTGGCAAATAAAAAAAGCTGTCTTTACCTTAATGTTTATTGCAGCTCAATGCACAATAGCTAAGACCTGGAACCAACCCAAATGCCCATCAACAGTAGACTGGATAAAGAAATTATGGGGCATGTACTCTATGGAATACTATACAGCAGTCAAAAACAATGAAATCCGGTCATTTGCAACAAGATGGAGGAATCTGGAAAACATTATGCTGAGTGAACTAAGCCAGTCCCAAAGGACAAATATCATATGTTCTCCCTGACTGGCGACAACTAACTGAGCACCAAAGGGGAAACCTGTTAAAGTGAAATGGACACTATGAGAAACAGTGACTTGGTCAGCCCTTGTCCTGACTGTTGATGTACAACTTAATACTTTATCCCTTTTAGTATTTTTTTTGTTCTAGTACTATTGGTTGAACTCTGTAATTAACACACAATTATTCTGAGGTGTTTAAATTTTAACTGAAAAGTGATCCCTGTTAAATATGAGTGGGAATAAGAGAGGGAGAAGATGTACAATTTGGGACATGCTCAATCGGACTTGCCCCAAATGGTGGAGTTAGAAACATGCCAGGGGATCAAGGTGGCATGTACCAATGCCATCTCTCTAGTCCAAGTGATCAATTTCAGTTCACAATTGATCACACTGATAGGTCTAAGAGTCAAAGGGATCACACAAACAAGACTAGTGTCTGCTAATACTAACTGATAGAATAAAAAAGGGAGAGAACGATCCATCATGGGAAGCGGGATACACAGCAGACTCAGAATTGCAGATGTCCTAAACAGCACTCTGGCCTCAGAATCAGCCCTTAAGGCGTTCGAATATGGCTGAAGAGCCCATGAGAGTATTTTAGGCACTCTGGGAAAAAAAAAAAAAGACAACCTAAATGAAAGATCTCTGTGAGTGAGATCCCAGTGGAAAGAACGGGGCCATCAAAGAAGGAGGTACCTTTCTCTGAAGGGAGGAGAGAACTTCCACTTTGACTATGACCCTGTCGGAATAAGATTGAAGTCGGTGAACTCAAAAGGCTTCCATAGCCTTGGCAACTCATGACTAGAGCCTAGGGAGATTACTGACACCATAAACAAGAGTGTCAAATTGTTAAGTCAACAACAGGAGTCACTGTGTTCTTACTCCTCATGTGGGATCTGTCCTTAGTGTGTTGTCCAATGTGAAGTAATGCTATAACTAGTACTGAAACAGTATTTTACACTTTGTGTTTCTGTGTGAGTACAAACTGATGAAATCTTTACTTAATATATACTAAATCAATCTTCTGTATATAAAGATAATTGAAAATGAATCTTGATGTGAATGGAATGGGAGAGGGAATGGGAGATGGGAGGGGTGCGAGTGGGAGGGAAATTATAGGGGGGGTAAAGCCACTACAATCCATAAACTGTACTTTGGAAATTTGTATTTACTAAATAAAAGTTTTAAAAAATACAATACAGCAACCTTCATTCCTAGAAAAAGCTGAAGCCAGCCTATGGTGCCCTAAACATAAAAGGAGACTTCAAAAAGTTCATAAAAAATAATGCTGTGAAGAAAACTATACATGATTTTTTTGTTGCACCAAGATAAATGTATCTTCTCACTCCATTTTCCATGAGTTTGTAAAATATCATCATCATAACAATTAAAACAATCACAAACCCTGACACAGCTCAATTACAGACTGGTTTAATCTGGTTTTGTAACCAGTGACCTCACAGAAGAAGGATGCCCTTTTCAGAGTAGACATTGCTTACCTCATTATCTTCTGCACTGTTGTTCAGTTTCCTGCGCTGAGTCAACGATTGTTAAGATTTGGAAAAAAAAAAAAAAAAGAAAAATATGACCGATTGTGAAATGATAAAAATGAAATAAACTCAGAGACAGCCCAGCTGTTGGAATTATCAGATACTGACAAAAATAATTATGATGAAGATGTTTTTAGCATATAGCAAAAAGAGCAACCTCTATAAACAAATGAGAAAGTTGAGCAGAGATGAATATTACAGTCAACTGAATAATCAAAAAATGAAAAGAAAATGTGATGCTGAAGATAAAGAATACTTTCAATATCAGCAAACTAAACACCACAAAGAATCATTGAATAAACCACAAGAATGGACTGGTGAATTCTGGCAAATATTTAGGGCGATATAATACAAATATTTCAAAAATAGAGGAGTAGGGGGCATTTGACAATTAAATTTGTGAGGTTATTATTATCCTGTTACTAAAACCAGACAAAGAAAAGAAAATGGAATACTGTAGGCCAATATACCTTATGAACATGGATGCAAAAGTCCTTAACAAAAAATTGAGTACAGCAATGCATCAAAAGCATAATACATCAGAACTAAATGTATTTGGCTCCAGAATGCAAAGCTTATTTAACATTTGGAAATTACTCAGAACAATCACCACATTACCCAATTAAAGAGGAAAAATCATAATATCATTTCAACAGCTACAGAAAAAGTATTTCATGTATTTGTGATAAAACCTTTCAGTAACCAAATACTAGAAAGAAACTTCTGCAAGCTTGTGAAAAGCACCCAAAGGACTTGCGTTGTGGTGCAACAGGTTAAGTCTCTGCCTGCAAAGCTGTTATCCCATATCTGAGCACCAGCACGAGTTCCACATTTTCTTCTTGGGATCCAGATTTCTGCTTATGTGCCTGGAAGGCGGTAGAAGGTGACCGACATCCCTGGGTTCCTGCCACCCACATGGCAGGGCAAGATGGTTTCCGGTTCCTGGCTTCATCTGGACCAGACCTGGCTGTTTTGGCCATTTGAGGAATAAACCAACATATGGAAGTTTATTTGCTCACTCACTCTTCCTCTCCCTCTCTCTTCTCCTGTATGTGTGCTCTCTCTCTCTCTCTCTCTCTTCCCTTCAGATAAATAAATAAATTTTAAAGAAAGAGGACCCCCAATTTTCCTGTTAATATTATACTTAATTGTAAATTATTTCTCCTTAAGATAGAATAGAATAAAGATTTCCACTCAAATGTCTTCCATTGAAATTTATGCTGGAGAACCTAGCTTGTAAAATAAGACAAAGGAATAAAATCAGAGAAATTGTGAAGAAGTAGTTTTTATTTGCAGATGATATGATTATCTATATCAAAAATTTTGAAATTTTTTTAAAAATTACTAGACTTACAACAACAGGAGTCACTGTGCACTTACTCCTCATGTAGGATCTCTGTCCTTAATGTGCTGTGCATTGAGATTTAATGCTATAACGAGTACTCAAACAATATATTTCACTTTGTGTTTCTATGGGGGTGCAAACTGTTGAAATCTTTACTTAATGCATACTAAACTGATTCTCTGTAAAAAAAAAAAAAAAAAAAGAAAGAAATTATCAACTCCCAACTTGACTCTCACTGGGATTAAACATGACAATAGGTCTGATCTGATTTCATCATCATTTAAAAAAAATCATCTATTATTTTTCACTTTATGTTTCTGTGTGGGAGCAAACTGTTGAAATCCTTACTTAATGTATACTAAGCTGATCTTCTGTATATTAAGATAATCGAAAATGAATCTTGATGTGAATGGAAGGGGAGAGGGAGTGGGAAAGGGGAGGGTTGTGGGTGGGAGGGACGGTATGGGGGGGAAGCCATTGTAATCCATAAATCGTACTTTGGAAATTTATATTCATTAAATAAAAGTTAAAAAAAATTACTAGACTTAGTGATTTTAACAATATTCTATAATACAGTCAATAAAAATCAGTTGCACTTCTATATAATAGCAATTAGAAAAAATATATTAAACTGTATCATTTACAATAACATCAAGAAACATAAAATTCTTCAATATAATTTTAGAGAAAGGTAAGTAAAATCTCTCCATTCAAAAGTATAAAGTATTGTAAGATATTAAAGCAGATCTAAATGGATCAAACAATATTAACTATGCATTCAACAAAGTTGTCAATCCATTCCCTTCACCCCAACATTCTGGTCTAGACTCAAGACAGCCTCAATCAAGATTCCAACAGGTTTTTTATATATTGACAAGGTGTTCTTCATGTGTATATGAAAATCTAAGGACCTAAAAGAGTCAAATCAATCTTGAGAACAAAGAACAATAGTGGAGAACTTTTATTATCCAATTTCAAAACATATTTTAAGGTACGGTAATCAACACAGCATATTACTGGTAAAAGAATAGAATATGAGACAGAATAGAATCTTCTAAAATAAACCCAATCATTAATAAAATAAAATTATTGATTATTAATAAAATAAAGCAATTATTTTCACAAGTATCACAAATGCACCAAAATAACTCAATTAAGAATAAAAAAAATATATCAGGGCCAGCACTGTGGCATAGCAGGTTAAGCCACTGTCTGCAGCATTGGCATCCCATATGGTGTTAGTTTGAGTTCCAGTTGCTCCACTTCCAATCCAGCTTCCTGATACTGCACCGGGGAAACAGCAGAGCACAGTCCAAGTCCTTGGGCCCCTGACCTATGTGGGATATCCAAAAGCAGCTCCTGACTTCAAATTGGCCTTGTAGCCATCTGGGGAGTGAATCAGCAGTTGGAAGACCTCTCTGTCTCTTCTCTCTCTTGTGCTCTCTCTGTAACTCTGCCTTTCAAACAAACAAATAAATCTTTAATAAAAAAGAATAAAAAGTATCTTCAATGGTGTTGGAATAACTAGATATAAACAAAAAAATATGAACTTTGGTCTTCTATCTCATACCATACACAAAAGCTGATAAAAGATAGATCACAGAACTATGTAAAAGCTAAAACCGTAACATTTCCAGAAGAAAATACCAGGAAAATATATTTATGATCTTTGTAGGCAAACATTGCTTGAAGCAGAGAAAGAAAGTATGGGCCAGCACCGTGGCTCACTAGGCTAATCCTCCACCTGCGGCGCCGGGACTCTGGGTTCTAGTCCCGATTGGGGTGCCAGATTCTGTCCCAGTTGCCCTTCTCCCAGTCCAGCTCTGTGTCATGGCCCGGGAGGGCAGTGGAGGATGGCCCAAGTGTTTGGACCCCTGCACCCAGGAGGAATCTATTATGAACACAGCAATACTGTCACTGATTCTTTAACCCAGAAAAATGAAAACATTAACTCCACAAAAACTCTGTTCTAGCACTAATACCCATAAAACAGATTTAGTATATTCAACAGAATACTACTCAGTAAGGGGGAAGTTCTGCTCCATCAATAACACAGATAAAGAAAAAGGAAGAAACAGAAAGTATACATGTTTTTTTGTTATTTTTTCTTTTTTTTTTTTTTATAGATTATTTTTTGACAAGCAGAGTGGACAGTGAGAGAGAGAGACAGAGAGAAAGGTCTTCCTTTGCCGTTGGTTCACCCAACAATGGCTGCTGTGGCGGGCACACCACGCTGATCTGAAGACAGAACCTGGCACCCCAGCTGGGACTAGAACCTGGTGTGCCGGTGCCACAGGCAGAGGATTAGCCTACTGAGCCACAGCGCCAGCCAAAACTATATATGTTTTGATTCTACTTACATGAAATTGTCAAAATAAAGTTATAGTGGTAGAAATTTGATAAGTGCTTGATTCTAGAGAGGGAATTGAGTGGGAAGGAGCACAAAGGAACTTTCTTACATGATTAGAATATTCTATGTTGATGCAAACGTGGTTGATACAACTATAAGCGTTTGTAAACATCAATTGAATGCTATGCTTAAACGCTGTGCATGCCTTTGTACTATACCCCCAAAACTGAAAAATCATTTCCAAACTCAATAAATTTGGAAATGAAATAATTTATTTCACCAACATTATGAATGAAGAAATAAGCCATTTTGAAAATCAGTATATGTTTAGGATTAAATAACAACAAACTCACTTGAGAGACAAAGCTAAAGCAATATGCTGCACAATCCCTCCTTTGTAATTCTGAATTATCAAAAAACTCTAAAGACAAATTTTTAAAATTTGACACAAACCTTACCTGACCTGATATGGAACTAATTATATTTATTATCTTAGTGTATTAGAACACACAGGCTCCACTGGGTATTTTTATAATATACAGTAAATATTTCATATTGCCACTGTAAGAGTGACACTCAATTCTGAAGTACATTTGACAGCAAGGGTATTGGATGATGGGTCATAGAGCATGTGATTAATAACTTCAATTAAATATACTATGAAAAAATTAAAAAATAATGAGCAGGGCCGGAGCTGTGGCATAGCAGGTAAAGCTGCCGCCTACAGTGCCAGCATCCCATAGGCCACTGGTTCAAGACCCAGCTGTTCTACTTCCGACCCAGCTCTCTGCTATGACCTGGGAAAGCAGTAGAAGATGGCTCAAGTCCTTAGGCCCCTGCACCCACTTGGGAGACCCGAAAGAAGCTCCTGGTTCCTGGCTTCAGATTGGCACAGCTCTGGCCGTTGTGGCCATTTGGGGAGTGAACCAGTGGATGGAAGAAAGACCTCTCTCTCTCTCTCTCTCTCTCTCTCTTTCTCTCTCTCTCTCCTTCTCTCTGTGTGTAACTCTTTCAAATAAATAAATAATTTTTAAAAATGAGCTAAATGTGCCACACATAATAGAGGAAAATTACAGATTAAAAAGAGAAATTAATATAATCAAAGCCAAAGAAACAACAGAAATAACCTATAGAACAATAGCTGAAATTTAAAAGATTAATTAAAGAGTCAAACTTCTGCAAATACGGACAAAGGAAAAAAAGATAAATTTCACAGTGTGCCAGGAGTTAAAAATGGACAAAACTGTAGGGGCAATGAAGCACCTAAAATTCATATTTTGTGTCAATAATTTTGAGAACTTAGATAAACAGACATACTGGAAAAATAAAAACAAAATTAAAGATGCCTGCATCCCACAGGGGATCACCAATTTGAGTCCAAGCAACTCGGCTTCCTATCCAGCTCCTTGTTAATGGGCCTGGCAAGCAGTGGATAAATATTCAATTATTTGAATCCCTGACATCCACATGGAAAAACTGGATGGAATTCCTTACTCCCAGCTTTATCCTGGTCTAGTGTGGCTGTTGTAGCCATTTGGGGAGTAAACAAGCAGGTAGAAGGTGTGTGTGTATGTGTATGTGTGTGTGTGTGTGTGTGTGAGAGAGAGAGAGAGAGAGAGAGAGAGAGAGTTTAACAATTTGACTTATGTGATTATGGAGCCTGGCAAGTTAAAGACCAGTAGGATGGAAACCAAGGAATATCAAGGTTACAGGTCAAATCTGAATACTGTTTTCTGGCACAATTGTTTCTTGGTTGCTGGGGTGAGACCAGTCTTTTGTTCAATTCATTCTTAATGATTAGGTGAAGCTCACCCACATTATGGAAGCTAAAGCTTTTTACTCAAAGTCCATCAATTTAAATATTAGTCATATACCAAACACTCTGATAGAAATCTCTGAAATAATGTTTGAGCAACTATCTGGGCAATCTGGCCCAACAAAAATCATGCATAAAATTAGGCATCAGAGTTTTCTCTGCAGGATTATGAGAGGAGAAACAGATGATTCCAGCTAATGATTTAAAATAGATAAGATGAAAAGGATAAACTGAAGTACAGCTGTGACAAAACCAGTGCATTCATCCAGTTATGACATGATGGGATAGGGTTGAGTTGGCAGCGCTGTGGCTTAGCTAGTAAAAGCCCTATCCTGCAGCACTGGCTTACATATGGGCACCAGTTCGAGTTCCAGCTGCTCCACTTCCAATCCAGCTCCCTGCTAATGTGCCTGGAAAAGCACAGGAGGATGGCATAAGTCCTTGGGCCTCTGCACCCACATAGAAGACCTGGAGGAAGTTCCTAGCTCCTGGCTTTGGCTTGGCCCGTCCCCAATCATTGTGGCCATTTGGGGAGTGAACCAGTGGATGGAAGACCTCTCCCTCTCTCCCTCTCTCCCTCTCTCCCTCTCTCCCTCTCTCCCTCTCTCCCTCTCTCCCTCTCTCCCTCTCTCCCTCTCTCCCTCTCTCCCTCTCTTCCTCTCTCCCTCCCTCTCTCTCTCTGTAACTCTGCCTTTCAAATAAATAAAATAAATTTTAGAAAATAGACATGATGGGGTCTTGAGCCATGTTATTAATAGTGCAGTAGTGAGAAGTCATCAGATTCCTGATACAGGTTGAAGGTGAAGTTCATAGTATGCTTATAACAGAGTAGATGCAAGAAGTAAAAGAAAAGAATCAAGAATAAGTTCAAGGTTTGGGAACCAAAGTACTTGGGAGGATTGAGTTTCTTTTAGCAACAGAAAGGCATATCAGAAGCACAGATTGTGGCCAGCGCCGCGGCTCACTAGGCTAATCCTCTGCCTGTGGTGCCGGCACACCGGGTTCTAGTCCCGGTCGGGGTGCCAGATTCTGTCCCTCCCGGTTGCCCCTCTTCCAGGCCAGCTCTCTGCTATGGCCAGGGAGTGCAGTAGAGGATGGCCCAAGTGCTTGGGCCCTGCACCCCATGGGAGACCAGGAGAAGCACCTGGCTCCTGGCTCCAGATCAGCACGGTGCACCCGCCGCGGCGGCCATTGGAGGGTGAACCAACGGCAAAAGGAAGACCTTTCTCTCTGTCTCTCTCTCTCACTGTCCACTCGCCTGTCCAAATATATATATATATATATATATATGAAGCACAGATTGTGAGAAAACCTCAGGAGTTTGACATAGTGTTGCACAAGTAGAGATACACAAGCAGAGCACAATATTGAGATATTGTTTATAATTTTGGGATTCAGTGTTCGATGTAAAGTTCACAGTCATTAGCACACTAATGGAATTGAAAGCCTCCACACTAGAGCAATCTAAGCAGAACTGACTTTGATAGAAAAAAATTCCCACCATGCTTTTTTTTAGATTTGATAAGTGACTTTCAATAAAATTTTATTGGAAATTCCTTTCAATAATATATATAGGGCTTTATATTTGTAGTTGTTAGAGTATTTGTGGATTATTGCTATGAGACAAGTTTAGCATAAATTCTACTATACTTTGTTTTAATGACTATAAGCACAATTCTCATAGTGTATGAATGACAGTTTTATAATAGTATCCTCATATATTTACTTCTATATATTTGTCAACAATTATGGAAAAATTATGACAAAATCCTGTCAAAGGATAAATGTCTGTATGAAAAACTTGATTTTCACCAGTGAACTGCCTTTCATGAATGATTATTGGTGCTTTTTTCTTGCACATTAATCTACTCTGTGTTGAGAAATAATAGTTAGGATTGATCATAAGAGTTGTGAGCTTTCATAGTATTTTATATAGGCATACATCAAAATAAAATCTAAGAAATAAATTATATTTGTGATATATTGGCACTGATTGACTTTTGTGATTTTGTGATAAGACCATGCATCTAAGAGCCCATTACATGTAGTCTAACTCTTCAGCACCATGGTCAGCATCTATTTTGTCTATAATTTTCTGCAAAGGCTAGTCATTAATAACACAAGTATCACTGATTTTAGAAGCTATGGTCTTTAGGTCAACCAATCATTCAGAAGTTGAGGAGAGGAGCCAGTAATGTGGTTCAGTAGATTAAGCTGGCACTTGCAAAGTAGGTATCCCATATCAGAATGCCAGTTCCAGCCCAGCTCCCTGCTAATGCATCTGACAGTGCACTGGAAGATGGCCAAAGTACTCGGGCCCTTGACACCCATGTAGGAGATCCAGATGGAGTTCCAGGCTCCTAGCTTTGGGCCTGGTCAAGATGAGAGACCACAAATAGCTAAAGCAATCTTAAAGAAAAACAAATCCAGAGGCATCGCAATAATAGATTTCAAGCTATAGCACAAGGCAGTTATAGTCAAAACAGCCTGGCACCAATGGAACAGAATTTAAATCCCAGAAATTAATCCACACAGCATCAACTAATTAATAAATGACAAATGAACTAAAATCAATCCCTGGAGAAAGGACAGTCTCTTCAAGAAGCAGTTCTGGGAAAATGAGATCTACACAAGCAAAAACATGAAACAAGACCCCTACCTTACACCTTATACTAAAATCAACTCACAACAGATCAACAGATGGCTAGATACCATCAAATTACTAGAGGAAAACATTGGAGAAACTCTACATGACACTGGCATAGGCAAAGACTTCTTTTTTAAAAATAATTATTTATTTGTTAGAGAGGCAGAGGCAGGAGAGAGAGATAGGGACAGAAACAGAGACAAACAGACAGAAAGAGAAAGCTCTTCCATCTGCTGGTTCACTCCCCAATTGGCTGTAACGGCCAGAACTGAGCTGATCCGAAGCCAGGAGCCAGGAGCGGACTCAAACCTGCTCCACATGGGATGCCAGCATTGCAGGTGGTGGCTTTACCACTACACCACAGTGCCGGACCCTGGGAAAAGACTTGGAAAATACCCCAGAAGCACAAGCAACCAAAGCCAAAATAGACAAATGGAATTACATAAAGCTAAGAAGCTTCTGTGCTGCAAAGGAAATACTCATCAGTATGAAGCAGCAACTGACAGATGGGAGAAAATGTTTTCAAACTATGCAACTGATAAAAGGTTAACATTCAGGCTCTATAAGGAGTTCAAGAAGCTCAACAACAACAAAACAAACAATCTAGCTAAAAAATGGGCAAAAGAAAAGAACAGGCATTTTTCAAAAATGCTCAGGATCACTAACTATGAGGGAAATGCCAATATAAAGCACAATGAGGTTTCACCTCACTCCAGGTAGAAATGGCTATAATTCAAAAATCAAAAAATATTAATGCTGGTGAGGATGTGTGGGAAAAGGCATTCTAATACACTGTTGGTGGGAATGTAAACTAGTGGAAAACAATATGAAGATTCCTCAAAAATCTGAAAATAGATTTACTGTATGACCTAGCCATCCCACTACTGGGAATTTACTCAAATGAAATAAAATTGGCATGTGAAAGTGTTATCTGTAAATCGATGTTTATTGAAGCTCAATCCACAATACCAAAGACATGGGATCAACCCAGATGTACATCAACTGATGACTGGATAAACAAAATGTGGTATATAGATACTATGGAATACTGGTCAGCCATAAAAAAGGATGAAATCCTATCTTTTTCAACTAAGTGGATACATCTGGAAACCATTATGCTTAGTGAAATAAGCCAGTCTCAAAAGGAAAAATATCATGTTTTCTCTGACATGTAGTAGATAATATAGAATATGAAAAAACATATAGGAATGAAACAGACATCTTGAGATTTGATTGTCATTTTTAGCCCTTGTTTATACTACTGTAGAACTGTGGACTTTCTATTTTTTTCCCTTGTTGAATATTATGGTTAGTGGTACATTGCGTTTGTGATTGTGGAGTGGACTGAAATTTTGTTTTCACAATAATTTTTTACAAAGAAATGAAGGGAGGGAAATATAGTTGTCTTCTTGGAATTGTCTATGAAATGCATGAGGTCTGATCTCTTTATATCAATTAAAATTTTTAAAATATGAGAAAAGAAATCATAAGGTGAGGAGACCCAGAAGGTAATGTGTCAAGCTGGAAAAGTCTTTGGATGGTGACTGCTAACTATAGAAAGCCAAGCACTATTCTCATAACTGAGTTTGCAGAGCTGGGGCAGAAATCTGTATAATTAACATCATAAAGAGTAAGCATTGAATGGATAAAGAAATCAATGTGTTGTGGCTGATGTTGTGGCATAACAGGTTAAGCTACTGCTTGCAAAGCCAGCACCACATATCAGAATGCTGATTTGAGTCTCAGCCACTCCACTTCCAGTCCAGCTCCTGGGAAGGCAGTAGAAGCTGATGAGCATTTGGGCTACTGCCACCCTTGTGGGAGACCCTGACAGAGATAGCTTTGCTCATGTCGGAAGTTTTTGAAATCTCAAAGTGAATAAGTCTGTTAACTTTCAAAATTTCTTAATGGTAGCAGCAAAGCATAGTAGCAGATAACGGCATATTTAGCACGACTTAACCAGAACCAGAAGGCCCTGTGACCATCAAAATAAATCTTCCACACTCAGATGTCTTGGTGTCTAAAATTACACAATTAATTCCTTTTGAATGTCCTTCATAACATCTTCAAGTTAATGACTATTCCAGACATATTTTAACCATGAGAGAAGAATTTTAACCATTGGAAAGTCTGAGCAAAATGAAACATGTACTAAGCACTAAGAAACGGTATTGTAGTAAAAGAATACAATAGACAGCCTTCACTTTGTTCCTGTTGCTAGCCTTGAAAATACACTTGTCATGTGAAATGTATTAAGCATCAACATTCAGTAAAGTTAATGAAAATTTACTGAGTACAATGTGTCAGGAATAAAAAATCAGCAAATGTGAATCCTTTCCACAGCTACTCAATGGGGTAAGATAGATGACAAAAGAACAATTTCAACATAATGTGACATGTGCTTTGATAAAGATAAAAACTGATCTCTAGGTATCCCTATCAGGAGTCTGGGGCATGTTTCATGGGGGAGGCAATGATAAAGCAGGTTCTTAAAGTAGAGAAAAGTGGGAAGGATACTCTAGACAGAGAAAACAGCACAAATGCACAGTGGAAATGCAACATCCTTCATATGGAGAAAAAAATGCACCAAATAGCATGCAAAGGATGCTAAAATACGAAGAAATTCAGATTACTGCTTACTTGCCAATAATAGTTGCTTTGTTAGATGATCCTGACATTTGTGCCAGCAAAGTTTTTAGTAAACAATTCTGAACCAAATTGAGCACTACAGAGTTAGTTTAATAAATAAACTATTAAGCTAGTTAATGGGGAAAAATTTTGGAGAGGTCAATGACAAAATTATTATTATTTTTAAATTTTTTGTTTTGATTTATTTGAAAATTATATATATATATATATATGAGAGAGAGAGAGAGAGAGAGAGAGATCTGCTATGTACTGCTTCATTTCTCAAATTCCCACAAAAGGCAAGACAGGGCCACACTGAAGCCAGGAGTCAGGAACTCAATTGATGTCTCCAGTGCATGGGTGGCAGGGACCTGAGTACTTGAGTCATCACCTGTTGCCCCTCAGGGTACACATTAGCAGAAAGCTGGAATCAGAAATAGAACTAGGTACTTTCCTATGGGATGTGCCTGTCCCATGTGCTATCTTAATCACTAAGCCAAATATCTGCCAAAAAAATTTTAAATTTCAAGAGTCAATTTTAGGATGTCAGTATCTGCAAAAAGAAATGTGTATGCTTATAAGTCAAGTTTTCATTAAAAATTGGTCACTTTCCTATTAACTGCATATTTGAGAATGATTTTGTAAGTTATGAGTCACTCTAAGTGTACTCCACAAATAGTTGCATGTTTATTAAACAACTTTATTGGTTAAATGCAAGCCTGAGTTTAATGAATAAAGGGGTTCCAAAAATAGGAAAGAGAAAAAACAAAAAGGGATCAAGTGCTTTGATCTCAGTGAAAAGAGAAAAAAATGTTTGTGAAAAAGTGAATTCAACTTAATTTTGTACATATTTACTGAGTACCTACAATATTTAAGACACTGTTTTCAGAGCTAGAAAAACATTTAGAATAAAATATTGGTGGGCTTCAGAAATATAGAATCAGGTGAGGGAGGCAGTCATATAAATAACATGAGCTAAAACAAGTTATAAAATCAAAGACAGGGAGACGAGACTAGAGGCCAAACTCGGGATCTGACAAGATGGCCAGGCTGCCCCGCAGGATCATCAAGGAAACCCAGCGTTTGCTGGCAGAACCAGTTCCTGGCATTAAAGCAGAACCAGATGAGAGCAACGCCCGCTATTTTCATGTGGTCATTGCTGGCCCCCAGGATTCCCCCTTTGAGGGATGGACTTTTAAACTTGAACTATTCCTTCCAGAAGAATACCCAATGGCAGCCCCTAAAGTACGTTTCATGACCAAAATTTATCATCCTAATGTAGACAAGTTGGGAAGAATATGTTTAGATATTTTGAAAGATAAGTGGTCCCCAGCACTGCAGATCCGCACAGTTCTGCTATCGATCCAGGCTTTGTTAAGTGCTCCCAATCCAGATGATCCATTAGCAAATGATGTAGCGGAGCAGTGGAAGACCAATGAAGCCCAAGCCATAGAAACAGCTAGAGCATGGACTAGGCTATATGCCATGAATAATATTTAAATCGATCTGATCATCAAGTATGCATCACTTCTCCTGTTCTGCCAAGACTTCTTCCTTTTTGTTTGCATTTAATGGACACAGTCTTAGAAATATTACAGAATAAAAGCCCAGACATCTTCAGTCCTTTGGTGATTAAATGCACATTAGCAAATCTATGTCTTGTCCTGATTCGCTGTTGTAAAGCATGAACAGAGGCTAGAAGTATCATCTGGATTGTTGTGGAAACGTTTAAAAGCAGTGGCCCCTCTGCTTTTATTCATTTCCCCTATCATGGTTTAAGTATAAAGCACTGTGAATGAAGGTAGTTGTCAGGGTTAGCTGCAGGGGTGTGGGTGTTTTTCTTTATTTTATTTTATTTTATTTTATTTTTTAGGGGGGAGGTATGTTTTATTTCAATTTTATGGGCTCCCCCCCTTTTATGGTGATCTAATTGCATTGGTTAAAAGCAGCTAACCAATTCTTTAGAATATGCTCTCTAGCCAAGTCTAACAATTTAGACTCTGTAGATGCACAAGCTTGATTGTTTGAACCAAAATGGGAACGTTAAACAAACATCACAGCCCTCACTAATAACATTGTGACTTTGCTGTCAAGTGTAGATTCCCCCCTTCAAAACAGCTTGTGACCATTTTGTATGGCTTGTCTGGAAACTTCTGTAAATCTTATGTTTTAGTAAAATATTTTTTGTTATTCTAAAAAAAAAATCAAAGACAAAGAGCAATTACTTTCATTTGAGAAGTTGGAAGATCAAGAAAGTTTTCGGAACACTAACATTAAAGCTGAGTCTAAAATGAGTTCATTGAGGCCAGCGCTGTGGCGTAGCGGGTAAAGCCACCACCGCCTGCAGTGCCGGCATCCCATGTGGGCATCGGTTCATGTCCTGGCTGCTCCACTTCTGATCCAGCTCTCTGCTGTGGCCCAGGAAAGCAGTAGAAGATGGTCCAAATCCTTGGGCCCCTACACCCTCATAGGAGACCCGGAAGAAGCTCCTGGCCTCTGGCTCTTTATCGGTGCAACTCCAGCCATTGTGGCCAAATGGAGAGTGAACCAACAGATAGAAGACCTCTCTCTCTCTCTCTCTCTCTCTCTCTCTCTCTCTGCTTCTCCTTATCTCTCTGGATAACTTTGACTTTCAAATAAATAAGAAAATATTTTAAAAAAATAAAATGAGTTCATCAAATAGGCAATATAGGGAGAAGAATTTTCAAGGAGGCTTAAAATGTATTTTTACTTGGGGAAGTAAAAGTAAGTAACGTAGAGTGACTAGAGATATACCACACAAGGTATACCAGGTCAGGCAGTCTGACCTGCTGAGTTTGGTCTTTGTTCTATAGGTAGTGAGAGTCTATCAAGAGTTCTTAAACAAGTGTAATAATCATCCTGCGTTATGGGAAGAAATGTCCATCAACAACACAGGATTCATTAGAAGGGAGAGAGATTGGGGACCATGGAGGACACAGAGTCATTGTTGAGGTTTGTTCCAGTTCACTGATAGAAATCATTTCTTTGCACCTGCCATTCCCTCAGAAGTTTCTTTGCCACGCCATCCCCTCACTACCAGGAGCTCAGGATTCCCAGCATTTTCCCATTCAGAGAAAATTTATTTCACTAAACTATAAAGCCAATGAGGTCAGTCTTGTTCACCATCAAATTCCGGGTGCCTATCATATAAAAAGCTCTCAATAAATTTTTGTTGAATGAATTAATAAAATCAGAAGCAAATACGGAGAATAAATCATCGTGATTGGATGATGTTACATGTGAGGGATGTGAAAAAAGAAGGAATCAACAGTCATTTCAAGTGTTCTAACTTGGTTAACAACATAAAACACAATGCTATTAACCATGAATAGCAATCCACGTAGAAGAGAATGTTTAGAGAAGAACATAATGTGTTTGTCCTGGGTCATGATGAGAAATTAACCAGGAACAGAGGAGAAGGAAAACAAAAAGAAATTTGGGAGTAAAGAAAGAGGTGGTGATAGCTGGTGACAGCGTTCAGGAAATACTGTTTTGTTTTGTTTTGTTTTTACAGGCAGAGTGGACAGTGAGAGAGAGAGACAGAGAGAAAGGTCTTCCTTTGCCGTTGGTTCACCCTCCAGTGGCCGCCGCGGCCAGCGCACCGCACCTATCCGAAGGCAGGAGACAGGAGCCAGGTGCTTATCCTGGTCTCCCATGGGGTGCAGGGCCCAAGCACCCGGGCCATCCTCCACTGCACTCCCAGGCCACAGCAGAGAGCTGGTCTGGAAGAGGGGCAACTGGGACAGAATCCGGCGCCCCAACTGGGACTAGAAACCGGTGTGCAGGCGCCACTAGGTGGAGGATTAACCTATTGAGCCGCGGCGTGGGCGAGGAAATACTGTTTTAAAAGATCAATGGAAGCAGCTCTCTGCTATGGCCTGGGAAAGCAGAAAATGGCCCCGCTGTTAGGGCCTGGACACCCACGTAGGACGACATAGGTGCTCCTGGCTTCTGATGGGCCAAGCTCCAGCCATTACAGCCATTTGGGTAGAAACTAGAGAATGGAAGACCTCTCTCTCTCTCTCTCCCTCTCTCTCTCTTTCACTCCCTCTCTCTCTCTTTCACTCTCTTTCTCTCTCTTTCTCTCTCTGCATGTCTCTAACTCTGCATTACAAATAATAAATAAATAAATCTTAAAAAAAATCCATGGAAACTGGAAGGACTGTATCACTAGCTTGAAATTCTAAGGAGTAACTTTGGGAGGCTATTTGAACTGCCGACCCAATATTCATTGGTAAGGAGCTTGTTTCTTCTGGAAGATTTAAGAGCCGTAGACTAACAGACACAGAATGGACAAGATAGAATTTATTTAAAAGGAATTGCTTAAACACGCAGTGAAATAAAAGTGAGCTCTAATCATGATGAATATTTGTAATGTGTCTTTCTGTATAACATTGGGATTTACACACCATGTGAAGCTATAGGTTGATAGTGTGATGAGTTAAGTTTTTCTTTGTAAAGGTTTAAAAGATTTCTTTCTTGAGAGAAAGGGAATTTGATCTTGTAGCTTTGCTGCTTCATCTTTATTGCAGTGGAAATGGAAAGAACTAGCTTCAAAAAGCATTAAGCCTTTCTAGCGGCCACTCTTCAACTGCTGATGCCCAAAAACTTATCTCCAGAGTCTCAGGTGATATAAATTTAACTTATTGTCCCATGATATAAATTTCATAAGTACACACAATAAAGTTACTTATTTAAAATTCAGTGTAAGACTTACTCTTGAGTGTTTAATATGGTTCAGCTCTTTGTTAGAGATTGAGAAAAAAAGTCTGGGCAGCATTATCCTCATTTTCAAATATCAAAATATTTTTAATTTTTTTCAGATGTCAAACTATTGTAATAGTTATTTAGAATGTTTGTATTCCCCCCCCACCACCATTCCATATGTTGAAGTCTTAAACACACTGTGGGTATATTTAAGGATAGGACCTCTAGGGTTAGCATGGTTATAAGGATGGGGCCCTATTCTGTTGGGTTAGTGTCCTTGTAAGAAACACCAGAGAGCGCTCATTTGTTCTCTCTCGCTCTCGCTCTCTCTCTCTCCCCACACACACACCTAGAAAAGACATAAGAGAACACAGTGATAAATCAGTCTTCTACAAGCCGGGCAGAGAGCTCTTACCACCAACCACCCTGCTAGGCCTTGAACTGGGGTTTTTAGCCTCAAAAACAATGACAAAATAAATTTCTGCTGTTAAAACCACTCAAATGGTCGTATTTTATCATGGCAGCCTGAGCAGCCTACTGCAGTTTGTAAGTAACACATATACTAAATTCTGTGACTCTAAATTCCAAGCTTCTCTTACAGTGCCAGGTATTTTAAAATCTAGTACTCCAACTAGATAAGACAAATATATGTGAAATGGAGAGGAAAAGACAACAAGTGACTAAATGTTTGATTAAATATAATCAAATACAGCAAGTGGGTTTTATTGCAGAAGACTTTGTAAAGGATTGAAGGATTGGTAAGATGTGGATGGATGGGAAGGAGACGGTTGGGTCAACAAGGTGGAGAGAAAATATCAGAAAGGACAGGAATGATTTGACACAATGTATTTTATTTCATGGAGGAATTGAGATCTGAAGCATGATTAGTGAGTAAGAATGACTGTAGGTTTGAGCTAATAACACAGCCAGCAGGAGCAGTACCTTCTCTGTTAGACTCATCTCCCCCTGAGGGAACAGGATGGAACATCTTTACAAAAAAGACCAGAGGTAAGATGAGGCCTAAACACTCCTAATCCAAAAAGACTCTTTTGAAGTTAGAGTTTTACAAGAGGATACCTCATCATAAAGCAACCTCTAGGGACATCAACAGCAGCCCAGTGCCAGAACGGTGGTAAAGAATAGGAAACAAAAGGGGCTAAGGAAAGAAGCCAAATGTCCAGGATAGCAAAGGGTGTGACAGTGTGCTGAGCCATACCGGGGGGTTGTTTTTGTCAGGCATGGTAAGGCCAACAGATCAGGAAATGATTCCATTGAATATACTGCATCACTGACAATTCCCAAGAGGAGGGGGGATGCCACCCCACACAGGGCTGCATGGGATGGTACCCAGGTCAGGTTAAAAGCAGAAGGAGTGGGGCCAGCACTGTGGTGCAGTGGGTTAAAGCCCCAGCCTGCAGTGCCGGCATCCCATATGGGCCACGAGTTCATGTCCCAGCCGCTCCACTTGCAATCCAGCTCTCCCGCTATGGCCTGGGAAAGCAGTAGATGGCCCAGGTTCTTGGGCCCCTGCACCCGCATGGGCGACCCAAAAGAAGCTCCTGGCTCCTGGCTTTGGATCAGCTCAGCTCTGGCCATTGTGGTCATTTGGGGAGTGAACCAGCGTATGGAAGACCTCTCTCCCCCTCACCTCCGACTCTACCTCTCTCTCTCTCTTTCAAATAAATGAAATAAATCTTTAACAAAATTCAAAAGGAGAAAACGGAAAGTTATGGATGAGATTCTTTTTTTTTTTTTTTTTGATAGGCAGAATTAGACAGTGAGAGAGAGAGACAGAGAAAAAAGTCTTCCTTCCGTTGGTTCACCCCCCAAATGGCTGCTGCGGCTGGCGCGCTGCACTGATCCAAAGCCAAGAACCAGGTGCTTCCTCCTGGTCTCCCATGTGGGTGCAGGGCTCAAGCACTTGGGCCATCCTCCACTGCACTCCTGGGCCACAGCAGAGAGCTGGATTGGAAGAGGAGCAACCAGGACAGAACCTGGCGCCCCAACTGGGACTAGAACCCGGGGTGCCGGCGCTGCAGACAGAGGATTAGCCAAGTGAGCTGCAGTGCCGGCCGGAGGAGATTCTGTATTGGAGTCCTCATGAGAAGGAATGGATGATGCAGGCTGTGCACACCAAGATTAGTATTTGATTCTATCAGTGGGCTCTGGCCTACAGGAGTGGTTCCTACCTTGTCTGACATCAGGCCCTCAAGTGATTTAAGACAGGGGGAGTACTGTCTTGGCGTATGAAAGTTTGGTAAAGGAGATCATTGAGATATAGGCTCATATTGATTGGCTTGTGTTTCAAAGGTATGTACCCTTGCAAATTGCTTTCTATGTCAAAGAATTAGTTAACCCTGGGTGGGTCTCCACGGCTTCCCATGTCACAGTATTCTGAAACATAGGGGGAAAAAACTTCATGAATTGACAAAACACTATCGAAACTGTGTGGGAGCAAAGCTGAAAGAATAGGCAAGCAGTCATCAGGCAATGTCAATCTGAAACCTGGGTCTTGAGACATTTGACTTGGCTGCATGGATTCAGATATACAGACAGATGTGAAAGCTAGATTTCTCCTTTTGTCTTAAAGGGCAACAGCATTACCAGGCTGAGTTTGGGGACAGTTCTGAGACTATTGGTAATGCACTCTCAGAAAGGTTAAAAAATCTCTTAGATCTAGGTATAGTACAGTGAGTATGATAGTTTACCAAATCATACCCTCATGGATTGAAACAATTAGTGTAGCTACAAAGCTACAGTGATTATAGTCAGGTATCGGCTTACTTAACTTTCAGTTTCTAACCCAGTAACTTTTAATTCTGAACATATATTTAAAACAGACATGGTTTTAAATCACATTTCATTAATGGGTTCTGCTTTAAATGAGTTTCTTTGTATAAGTAATGCTACTTTGTGCTTCATTTGTTCAAAAGCTACTCAAAATTCCTTGAACCTCAAATCTATGGCTATGTCTTAATGCCCCTCTCATTTAAGGCAATGCAAGTAAAGTGGCAGAAATATTTCATCTTTTCTGTTTGCTCCTCCAAAGGGCCCTAATTGTGCTTCTTTAATGCAAAGTGACAATTTTTGATATAGGTTTGTTTAATTTTAAAAAAAATTACTTAGAAGAATCAAACATGTGGGTTAATGAGAAACATATGTGCGGCTCCAAATATCCTGGAAATAAATGCAAAGTAACGTCCCAATCAACATGGGGTCAGGTTTCCTGGCCCTGTTGTGCACATGCAAAATCAGAGAGCGTGAGAGGCTGAGCATAGGGGTGTGAGCGTTCATGACTGTGTGTGCATGTCTGTGAGTGCTGGGAAAGGCCTGCTTCTGCGGCAACTCCCAGCAGCCTAGAGAAGCAGTCTTTTACATGGAGCAAGACACACTCCAGGATATTAACACTCTAACATTTCCAACAGCCTCTGTTCACACCAGCTCCAGAGTAAACACCATGAAAGAAGGAGCCCCAAGCTGCTAAAAAGCACACAAAGCAACAAGGAGAAACAGTTCCAGATCTCATAAAAAGGGAAATGTTTCAGGAACAACTGCACATTTGTTCAGAAAGTGCCCACAGAGCAGGAGGGTAAATAAAACTCAGTACCTGTTAGATTTATAGGCAAATAACCATTATCTAATATGTGTAGATGAGTGAAGGATAATTTTATGCAAACCACAATCAGTAAATTCAAATAGTATGAACTAGGCCTGCACAGTAAGAACAGGAAGTTCAAGGGGAGAAAAAAAATAAGGAAATGGCATTTTCTGTGTGGTGTATCACCACCTGGGAAATCCATTACAGAGCTAAAAACTGGAGTACCATTATATACAGGAACTGGCCTGGAGTAGAACCCCAGAGGTCTTGTGTGATGACTTTATACCTTCAGCAAAACCCTGCTCCCCAAGAGCCAATTACTAATTGGTCTTCTGTAGAGATTATGGAAAATTAGTAAATGAGAGTTTTTACATCACAGAGTTGCAAATATAAATTCCTTGGAGTCTTCATGGTATACTCAATTTCTGAATAAGTCAGTTTCATTCAAGTATTATCAGGAACCATGCACTCTATATAGGGGGCCTCGGGACTTTATGGAGTTGGGTATCAGAGCTGAATAGTTAACTTCTGCTTTTATAAGATTTTTTTTATAGCAGAGCATTTGGCAAATTTCAAAATCTTTCAAGTCTGCAGATTTCAAGTTTAAAAGTGAAATCAAGGTTTTCCAGGTACATATTTTATTTTCTTTTTATCAAATGTGGTTTCCTGGATGGTGGTGGAAGATGAAAAAGAAAGCATTTAAAGGATTATATAAAATGTCAAAAATAGATTTATTAAACAAAAGGTGTCAATTTACTTTTAATACGCCCTATTTTGTTGAGGCAGGTATTAAAGAATATAACAACTGTAGATTTCATCTGAAAAGCATATGAGCTCAAAAACAGCAGAAAATGTTATTTGTGCAAGTTTTAGTGATACTCCATTTGTTTGCCTAATTCTTTTCATTAAAAGCTCCAGTGACTCCACATTATGGGTTAAAAGCAAATTCATATTAAATGAATTTGCAGAGGTTTTGAAAAGTCAGAATAGAGTTTAACTGTGGCCTCTGGATAGAGAGGGAGAGTTGAAGGCAGGAAAGGGAAGAGGTTAGGGCCAGTGTTGTGGCACAGTGGGTTAAACTGCTGCTTACAACACAAGCATCCTATGTAGCAGTGCAGATTTGAGTCCTGGCTCTTCTACTTCCAGTCCAGCTTCCTGCTATTGTGTCTGGAAAAGCAGCAGACGATGGCTCAAGTACTGTGGCCCCTGGTCACCCTTGGAGACCTTGATGGAGCTGCAGGCTCCAGGCTTTGGCCTAGCCTACCCTGACTGTAGTAGATATTTGGGAAGGAGGGAGGTAGATGGATGATATCTCTCTATATAGATAGATAGGTAGATAGATAGATAGACAGATAGATATAGATATAGATGTAGATACATAGGTAGATAGATCTGCCTTTCAAATAGATAAAGCTTTTTTTAAAAAGAAGGGGAAAGAAGGGGAAAAAGGATGACAAGCAGGAAAGAAAGAGTAAGCATCCATTAATTTATCTGTAACAAACACAAATCAAGGTGCTTTCAAAGTTATCATCTCCTGCTGGCTGTGTGATCCTAAGAAAACAACTTTTAACTCCCAGATCTCGAGCTTCTTATCGACAAAAAGATTAACTGTTGTGGCATTCTGGGAAGACGGCAGTGATGACATAGTTTTTCATTTTCTGCCAGATCACCACATTTAATAAAAAAAAAGTAACTAAATAGAAAAATCAAAAACCCAAGAAAACTGGACAGCAATCTAGATCACAAATCTTAAATCACAAGCACATCGCGACTAATCTCCAACATCCCCAAGACTTGCGTGTCACTGGCATCTGTGTGTGGAAAGCAGGGGAAATGAGAAGGAGTTGGATGTTCCTTATAATAAGAGAACTAAGCCCCCGGTGGATAATCCTTGAGAAGTGCAAGGGGCCTGGGTAAGACAAGTGGCTGGAAGTGAGCAGGGTCTGCTTCACTCCTGCCGCATGCAAGTGCAAAGCACCCACGTGACGTTCTATAACATTGTCCAGGAACCCCAAATCCTGACCCAACAATGTTTCCTTTCTGCAGAGGCTCCACACTGAGGAGTTCTAGGAGTATAATGTAGCAAGAAAGAGAGAGCAGAAAAAGGCGAGAAGATAGAGAGCCAAGAACTCTCAGAAAGCAAGATGCTATTTTTTAAGAAAAGTTTTATTTATTTATTCATTTATTGAAAGGTGGAGTGACAGAGACAGAGGGAGACAGATCTTCCATTCTCTAGTTCACTCTCCAAATTCCTGCAACAGCCCTGGCTAGGACAGATTGCAACCAGGAGCCAGGGGCTCCATGAGATCTCTTAGGTGAGTGATAGGAGCCCATGAACTTGGGCTGTCAGCTACTGCCTCCCAGAGCACATTAGCAGGAAGCTGGAACAGAAGTGGGATTCAGGTAGCCCAAGCAACAGCTTAACCTGCTCACCCGCTCTCTCTCTCTCTCCCTCTCTAACTCTTTAAAATAAATAAATGTTTTTTAAAAAAGAATTATACTTTTAAAATGACTTTAAAATGCAACCTACACTAGAACGTGTGTGAATAAATACAAAAATAAACATTGAAAATAGAAAGCCAAAAGAAAAATTAAGTTATTAAGAAATGAAGAAGGAGATAAAAAGAATCCAAGAGCAAATAACAAACATCAAAGAGAGGTAAAGTTACAAAATTGGAAGCAACTCTTTTCAATATTCAGTCATTTCTACAACATTTGTACATGGAAAGCAAAGAGAGAAGCGGAGAGGAAGTGAGCAAGGAAGGAAGGAAAGAAAGGAGAAAGTTGTAGGCGAGCAAGGGGAAAGAAGGAAAGCAAAGCAAAGCAAAATAAAAGTTAAAAGTCTTGAAGTCAAATTTTAAAATGACAGGTATTCATTTCAGATCCATACTTAAACACTGGAATTGTGTCACCAGTTGGAATGTAACATATTCAATCCTGAAAGCATGGACTTTTACTACTGCCAAGTGGCAGTTGCTAGGAACTAATCCGGAATGAACTAGAAGCCCTGATTCTGTTCTTAGTGACCCAGAGGTTATGTCACAAAAGCTGACGTTATGGCGATGCCTTTCTTTAAAGAGCAGAGGAGAGAGCACACCTTGGTGATCCATTCGCTTTGGACTCATCCAGGGGCGGTGTGAAGCAGTTGTTGCCATGTGCTTCCCAGCTCTCAACAGCTAATTCTGCTAACACCTGGATGCTAATATAGCCAGTGCCTGAGTTTATCTCACCCTGTCGGATGGTCTTGAGGCTTCTGCTTACTTCTGAATTGTGCCTGGAGCACATAATATAAAGTGAACCAATGTGTATTGAATGAAAGACCATATTTATATCTCTAACTCAAGTGAAATTCCTGTCATTGTGAGAGATTATGGAATTAAAACAATAAATCAAAGACATAATATGACCTCTTCTTTACAAGAATAAAATTAATAGGTAAGAACACTTTAAAAAAAAACAGGATTAAGGGATTTAAAAAACAAAAGAGATTTGGGATGTAGATGTGTGGGAAACACGGCTAAGACACAACTTGTTCCCTCTGCCTATTCATAGAATTTTAACTCCTTTAGGATAAGGTCTCTATATTGTTCTTCCAGTCTCAGTTCTTGAGAGAATGTTTTGTACTGAATAGATATTAAGTGCTTTGTACTAAATAGATTTATTAATAATTATTAAGATTTATTGATGATTATTGAGATGTATTATAGCTTTACAACAGAGTGTATTACATTTAATTTCATTCACTTGTTCACTTTGTATCTCTAGTAGATTTATATATAATTCTTCACGTCAGGAACTATGTCTAATCACTTTTACATATCCAAGTCTTGAGCAAGGCCTATTCATAACAGTTGACTAAATTAATTAATACATCTGGACTGGCTAGACACACTCAGGTCTTCATTCTCTCTTAGCAAGCCATGCACATTTCTCCAAAGGAACACACACAGAAAAGTAGTTATGCTGTCTTGCCTCCACTTAAACATATATGAATAAATCCACATATACGAATCTACTCACACACATCTATTTATATAGGATAATACATTCTTTTGACTGTACGTATTTAAGAATCATTGCATTGATACATCAGAATACTACTTTCTCAAAGTGTTATTCAATATGTAAGAGAATCTAAGGAAGGAGAAAAGCACAAGAATTCATTATCCAATATCCTAGTAGGCCACTTCCCACCCTATCATAAATCTTGGATGATGTCACAGTTGTTTCTTATGTCATAGCAGTTGAAAACAGAAGAGGATGTATTTTAAAGAGTCCTTTTAACTGAAATCTCCTTTGCATTAAGATGTGCGACACTGAGCTCAAATTAATTTGAAAGTGGGAAAATGACTGCATTAATAACTAGTGGATGTGGACTATTTGGACCACAGTGGCCATTTGATGACATACCAAAGGCAGTCACAAGGTAAGAATTTCCTGTGGTCTGTTAATGCAAATAAGGGTTGAAATTTAGAAAAGCCACATTTGAAGAATTACTAATAATGCTATTATTTTTGAAAGGCTTTTGACTTTTGTAAATTATTCAAAACTTCACTTTTTTAAAATTTAGCTTTCTGACTCTGTGGTTGTGCCTTCAATAAACACTTTCACAACAATTTTCTACTCTTTGATGAGAAAGCACACTTGATGCTGTCATGGACACATTTAGCACACATGTAAACTTTTGCTTTCTATTGCTATGTGGATAAAGGACAAATTAATACCACTAAAAGCAGTTAATCTCGGGCCGGTGCTGTGGCTCACTAGGCTAATCCTCCACCTTGCGGCGCCGGCACACCAGGTTCTAGTCCCGGTCGGGGCGCCGGATTCTGTCCCAGTTGCCCCTCTTCCAGGCCAGCTCTCTGCTGTGGCCAGGGAGTGCAGTGGAGGATGGTCCAAGTCCTTGGGCCCTGCACCCCATGGGAGACCAGGATAAGCACCTGGCTCCTGCCATCGGATCAGCGTGGTGCGCCGGCTGCGGTGGCCATTGGAGGGTGAACCAACGGTAAAGGAAGACCTTTCTCTCTGTCTCTCACTGTCCACTCTGCCTGTCAAAAAAAAAAAAAAAAAAAAGCAATTAATCTCAACATATGACATTCTTATTAAACTCTTTCATGGCTCTCTATACCTGCAAGAAACATCCAAACATCCTGCTCTCTTATATCAAGCTCTCCATGATCTTGGCCTTGCTGGTTTTTATAAATGTCTTTTTCACAAATCTACTCAAAACTAATTCTTTATCTGAAAGTACTTTCAGTTACAGACATGCTCCATGTGCTGCATGTTTTATGCTTTTGTGACTTTGAATAGACCCTTGCCTCTCCCTAGAATATCCCTACTGTGCTCTCTGCCAAACAAATTGTCTCCATTCATTGTGAGTCTCACTCTTAGCCTCCATCCTTTATGTGAGTGGACTACTTTCCTTGGTGACAACAGTATGACATATATCAATACATTCAGCAATTGCTTGTTTATGTACCTGGCAACTAGTTTATGTGCTCCTTAAAGGTGGTAACCATATTTGGCATGACAGCTGTTGCTATTTATTGAGTGATTACTATGAGCCAAATTCTATGATTTTAAATGTAATTGGAAATCTCTAATATTATACCTTTTCAATCACTCTTACTAGAGTAGACATGTAAATACATATAAAGTGCAGTATATGCAGTGGAAGAATATAGAAGGCACTTTTCTATGCCTAGAGCTTAGAAAAAATCTTCTAGAAGGAAGTGAGTTTTGCTTGGAGGATCAAAGTGTGGTATTTAACATAAAGTTTCCCAGTGCAATTCAGCCCAGCTCCAAAGTCCTCCAGAAACCATCCTTAGCACATTGGTGTATCTCTGGGATTATTTGTATGTAAATTGTTCTGTCATAAGTGGTTGTAGCATCTTATACTTTTTCTCCCCCTTTCCAATGTAAGACTGTGAGGCAACAACCACTTTTCTCAATACTCATTTATTTAGTTAGTTGGGAAGAGAGAAAAAGAGAAGTACTTCCCTCCATTGGTTCACTCCCCCAGATGCTCTCAACAGCTAGAGCTGGATCAAGGTTTCCCACATGGGTGTCAGTCATCCAGTTACTTGAGCCACCATTGCTGCTTCCCCAAGTCTGCCTTAGCAATGTAGCTGGAGTTAGGAGTTGAAGCTAGATATCAAAACCAGGAACTCCATTATGGAATGTGGCTGCAGTGCCAGCATCCCATATGGACACTGGTTTGAGTCCTGGCTATTCCACTTCTGATCCAGCTCCCTACTATTGCACCTAGGAAAGCAGCAGAGGATGGCCCAAGTCCTTTGGACCCCTGCACCCATGTGGAAGACCCAGATGAAGTTCCTGGCTCCTGGCATTGGCCTGGCCCAGCGCAGCCATTGCACCATCTGGGGAGTGAACCAGCAGATGGAATATGGAAGATCTCTCCCTCTCTCTCTCTCACGCTCTCTCTCTCAACTCTTCCTTTCAAATAAATAAAAATAAATCTAAAAACAAGATTGATTTTATTTATTTGAAAGACAAAGTGACAAGTGGAGAGGAAAACAGAGAAAATGATCTTCCACCTTCTGGTTTATTCCACATATGGCTTGCAAGTGCCAGGGCTGTGCCGGGCCAGGCAAGCCAGGAACTTGGCATTCCATTCAGATCTTCCACACTAATGTCAAGGGCTCAAGTACTTGCCATCTTCTGTGGCCTTCCCAGACACATTATCAGGGAGCTGGATCAGAAGTGGAGTAGCCAGAATTGAACCTAGTTTTCGATATGGGATACCCACTGTAACACAACATCAGCCCCCAGATGCTAGTGTCTTAACCATTGTCTCAATGCTAGCCTAAAGGCCTGCTCCCTCAATACACTTTTTTAAAGATTTTATTTACTTATTTGAAAGAGAGAGAAGATCTTCCATCTGCTGGTTCACTTCCCCAAATGGCCAAACAGCCAGAACTGGGATGATCTGAAGCCAGGAGCCAGAAGCTTTTTCCCAGTCTCCCACACAGGTGCTATCCCTGCTATCCCAGCCCATAGTGGAGAGCTGGATTGGAAGAGGAGTAGCGGGGACTAGAACCGGCACCCATACAGGATGCCAGCATCATAGGCGGAGGCTTAGCCTACTACACCACAGCGCCGGCACCCTCAATGCCTTTTGAAGAACAACACTGTGGCTGGTTCAATATTCAAGAATGACAAATAAAAAGATGAGATTGAAATAATAATAACCTAGGGCTCTTTGGTCCTGTAATCCACTTCTGATTCCAGAATTTGTGTTCTTAAACCACAGCATCACCCAAGACTGTTTCAAGTGCAGAATGGGATTGAATTCTCATTTTAAAAATTCGTAATCTATTCGGGAGACGGGAACAAAAGCAAAATAATAAGTGGGCAAAATTAACACATATAGAATTATCCAAGCATGATGATGACTTATTTTATTGATATAAACAGAATGGATTTCATGCATTTCATAGGTACAGTTCTAAGGAGACAACCACATTTCCATCCCTTCCCCCCATCCCTCTCGTCTCTTCCTTTCATCAGGTTTTACCAAGACGTAATTTTTATCCACTCTAAATTCACAGACTTAATTCACCAGTAACCATAATATTCAACAAGTAAAAGTTAAGAAGACCACAGTTCCACAGGAGTATAAACAAGGGCCCAAACTGACAATCATATAAGAAAATGTCCATTTAATTCCTATGCAATTTTTTTATATTCTATATTAGCTGTCATGCATCAGTGAAAACATATGCTAGTTGTCTTTTTGAGATTGGCTTATTTCACTAAGCATAATGTTTTCCAGTTAAATCCATTTTGTTGTAAAAGACAGGACTTCATTATTTTTATGGCTGAGTAGTATTCCATGGTCTATATATACCATATTTTCTTTATCAAGTCATCAGATGATCGACATCTGGATTGATTCCATATCTTAGCTATTGTGAATTGAGCTGCAATAAACATGAGGGTACAGATAATGCTTTCTTTCATATGCAGATTTCATGTCATTTGGGTAAATTCCCAGGAGTGGGATGGTTGGGTCATATGGTAGATCTATTTTCAGATCTCTGAGGAATCTCATACTGTCTTCCATAATGGTTGTACTAGTTTACATTCTCACCAACAGTGGAATCAGGTACTGAAGTGCTGTTTTGTTCCTTTTAGAGAGTCATATTGTCTTCCTTGTTCTCATTTCTTATATTTATGTGCTCATTTTTAGGCACACAATGCTTGTTGTTTTTCCCCTCTGATGGCTTTTATCTTTGAACTAGGCCTCTGTGGCTTAGTGGCATGTCTGCTTCTTCAGTGGACATAAAGAAGCATGTGTGGGGTGGGGTCAGGAAGCTCTGGTTGGGGCTCCAGGGTGGAGCAAGAGTGCAGGATGACACCCAGTCTGGAAGTGGTAGATCCTGTTGTCAGCAGCCGGGAGCGTATGATCATATCAGCTGGCATATCACTCCCTCACCTACTCTCTGGCAAGGTGATCAATGCCTAGGATTAGCCTACAGTAGCTACAAACCTCATCCACACAGGTGCATGAACTACACAAAAGATCTGAGTGGTCCTCCACGTGATCATGGAACCCTCTGCAATGACCCACCCCAAGCACTAAGGGAACTCTTGAACCTCTGAAGCCAGGCACAGTGGTGCCCAGAGACCCAGCTCCACCTTACACCTTATTGTGCAGTCACAGAATCTCGCAGGTTTCCCCCAATAACAGGGTGCAAGGGATCTCAGCCATGTGAGCCTACCCCCCACACAGAGAGAGCTTTCCCAGAGCCAGCCGCTTGTTGGTGCTCTGCCTTGGCAGCTTGAGTGTGGGCCCCTATGTTAGAGTGGGAGGAGAATGCCTCACAGTCCTAAGTGGGTGCCCAGCCCCCTGCCAACTTTCCAGGCCAGACTAAGTCAGTGGGAATCACTGATTTATCCCTCTGATAAAAGCTCCTAGTCACACACGCACATATGAGCTACCACAGCCTGTACTTGCATTGTTAGGTGTCGCTCCCCCTCTTCGTGGAGGAACGACACAGGACCCTGCGCTGTTCTTTCGTCTGCTCGGCCCTCCCCGGGTTTGCTGCTGGTTCTTCCCAGGTTGGCTACTGTCCCTTCCACCTCCGTGGAAGGGCGGTTCCCCCTGGCCACTTTCCCCACTTCCGCGGGGGAGCGGCACACCGCTGGCCGGCTCTCTCGGGGGCTGCACAGGTGTTCCCTCCAATGTTCCTCTTAGATGTTCCTGGTGCATGTTGTCTCTCTCCTCCTTTATAGTCCTCTTCCGCCAATCCCAACTCGGCTGCCCACACGCCGAGTACGCTGCTCTCCTCCAATCAGGAGCAGGATCAGCTCCTGGAGGTCATCACTCAAGTTGGCAAGAGGCAGCTGCGTAGAAGCTGTTTTCTCCTCTCCCAGCGCCATATTGTGGGAGAGCAGATGCATAGAATAAGTCTTAATTCCAGTAACTTAGTCTAGTCCGAGTTGCTCCCCACAGTTAGGATGGCACTTTCTCCATCCTAGTTGGGGGTGCCTTTGTAGGGGCATGGGGAGAGAGAAATGTGTTCTCTCTTCATGGGGTTAGGTGGGTATCCTGTTCCCTGCTAACACTCCAGGCCAGATTCAAAGCTGGTATGGTCCACAAGGCTCTCCCTCGGGCAATATCACTAGTGACATGGGCTGCTGCAGTTTTTTCTCATCGAGCTCTCAGAAGGTGGCATTTCCTAGATGATGGCTTCTGAAATCTCTGAATCTTCAGCATCTGTTCATTTCAATATATTATTACCCTTAAGAATAAATTTATTTTAATTATCCTGCTTAGAATTTACATCCTTGATTAACTCATTAAAGCCCCTAAATATTGACTTTTTCCTATTCTCTTTATTTCTTCTTCTAAAAGCCTTATCAAAGGTTCTTGGTTCATTATGCTATCCTTCCTATCTCTTAAGCTTGTTTTTTTTTTTTTAAATGTTCTCTTTTCATCACTTTCTACTGCACATGCAATTTTCCTTTATTATTCGCAAATTTGCTTTTTGTTTGTTTTTTAAAGATTTATTTTTTATCTATTTGATAGGCAGAGTCACAGAGAGGAGGAGCAAGACGAGGCAGAGAGAGAGAGAGAGAGAGAGAGAGAGAAAGAGAGATGTCTTCCTTCGGCTGATTTACTCCCAAAATGCCTGCAGTGGTTGGGACTGGGCCATGCTAAAACCAAGAGCCTGCAGCGTCTTCTAGGTCTCCCAACTGGGTGCAGGCACAAGGACATGGGCCACTCTCCACTGGTTTCCTAGGCACATTAGCAGGGGGCTGGATCAGAAGTGGCACAGCCGAGTCTTGGACCTGCACCCATATAGGATGCAGACATCGTGGGTCGAGGCTTAATCTGCTACACCACAACGCCAGCCCCTTGCTATGTTTATCTATGTGGTTTACTGGTTTCTGTCTTGTTACTTTTAAAACAATCACATTGCAGAATAATTTATACACAATAAGATGAATGCAATAAATGTATCCACCAGAGTAGCCATTACCCGAGTTTCCTCCAGAGAGCTGCAGTCTATCCACCCCCTTCCCTGGCACAAGCTAACTACTTGTTTGCTTTATGTCATAATAGATCAACATGTTTGTTTCTATTCAAGAGTTTCTTATAAATGAAGTCAAACCATATGCTTCTTTCATCATAAATTTCAGTAGAGTCACTCATTTTGTTGCATATGTCTGGTTTTTTTTTATAATGTTGAGTACTAGACATTGTGTGAATATCCACCATTTGTATCAACTGACATGTTAATAGACATTTGGTTTGTTTAAAGTTTTCTGTCATTATAAATAAAACTGCCACAAATATCTTGAACAAATGTTTTCCTTATTTTGGGTTAATATATAGGATAAGAATTACAACTTGTGTGGTAAATGCATATTTAATTGTTGAAAAACTGTCCAAGCATTTTCTAAAATGGTTGTACTATTGTGCATTCCCACAAGCACTATTAAGAACACCAGTTGCTCCATATTCTCTTCAATACTTAGTATTGTGTGCAAATTTAATATTAATCATCGTGTTGGGTATTGTGGAAGGCATAATAATCTCCCCTCCAAAATAAAGATGTTCACATTCTATCCCTGGAATCTGTAAGTATATTGCCTTACATGGCAAAAAGTACTTACAGATGCAACTGAAGATAAGTATCTACCTTAACAAGGGAAAATTGTCATGAATTATTCATGTGGGTCTTTATAAGTCCCTAAAAATGGAAAACCTAGGAGTGGGTATTTATCAGTAAGGGCACATGCATCCCACATCAGAGTGCTGGGTTCAATTCCTGGCTCCATCTCCTAACTCCAGCTTCCCACAGTGAAGATCCTGGAAGACCGAAGTGATGGTTCAAGTGATTGGTTTTCTGCCACCCACATAGGAGACATGGATTGAATTCCCAGCTCGTAGTTTCCTTCCTTGCTTCTAGGCATACAGTGATGTGATGAGAGAGGGAAGACCAGCAAGATGGCAGTAGCACAAGGACTCAGTAGTACTTCAGTCAAGATCCTAACTTTAAAGATGGAGGAAAGAGGTCACATGGATGACCCCTACAAGTTGAAGAGGGCAAGGAAATGGATTCTCTTCTAGAGCCTCTAGAAAGGACTCTCGTCCAAGTAAGACCCATTGTAGACTTCTGATCCACAGTATCATAATAAAATTGTATTTTAAGCAACAAAATTTGGAATTTGTTTATAGCAGCAGTAGAAAACCAATACCTATGTACAGTGTATCTCATTGTCATATTATAAGCTTCCATTTCCTTGAAAACTAATAAAATTGAGTCATCATAAACTCATTACCTATCCATGTATCTCCTTGTTTTATAAAAAGAAAAAATTAACTTACTTGAAAGGCAGACAGACAGAAACAGGGAGAGAGAGATTAAGATATTCCATATGTCAATTCACTCCTTAAATGGCTGAAACTGCCAGGGCTGGGCCAGGCGGAAGCCAGGAGCCAGGAACTTCATCTGGGTTTCCTATGTGGGTGCAGGGAGTCAAATACTTGGGCCATTATCTACTGCCATCTCAGGTGCTTTAGCAAGGAGATGGACCATAAATGGAGCTTCCAGGATTCAAACTGGCGCCCATCTTGGATGCGTTGCTGGTGTCACAGACAGCAGCTTAACCTGCTGCACCACAACACTGGCCCCCACATAACTCCCTTCATGGTGTGTCTGTACAAATCTTTTGCTAAATTTTGAATAGGCTGTTTTATTGTCACTAACTTGTAACATGTCTTTTAAATTGTAAATACAATTCCTTTGTCAGGTATATTTATAGCAAATTCTTTCTCACAGTCCAGTATTTACCCTTTCATTTTCTTAGTGTGCCTTTCAACAGGAAGTTTTAAGATTTGGTGACATCAATTCATTTTTTTAATTTTATGGTTGCTTCCTTGTGTATTATATCTAAAAAAATTGTTAACACTTAGTTCTCACTTTTTCTTATGCTTTCTTCTAGAAGTATTACAATTTTAGTATTTAGAATTATACTTATATCAATGACTTCATTAGTTAATTTCTGTATATAGTATAAAGCAAGGATTGAGGCTCATTCTTTTTTGCATGCATCTCCAGCTGTCCTAGCACCTTTTGTTAAAAGACTGTATTTTTCCTATTGAGTTAATTTGGTGCCTTTATAAAAAATTGAGGACTGACTTTGTGGCACAGCAGCTTAATCCTCTGTTTGCAATGCCAACTCCCTGATAATGCACCCAAGAAGGCAGCACAGAAATAGCCCAAGTAGTTGAGCCATCTACCTTCCACATGGGAGACCAGTTTCTGGCTCCTGGCTTTTGCCTGGGCCATCCCGGCTGTTGCAGCCACTTAGGGAGTGAACTGGAAGATCTCTCACTTCTCTCTCAATCTCTCCCTCATTGTCTTTCAAATAAATAAATATTTTAAAAATTTTAATTGAAACAACTTTCAGTTCAATACTATGATGGAAGAGAGAGATTTCTCTTTGTTACTCCCAGCAATATTTGATAAATTCCTGAACATTATTTAAAAAAATTAAAAAAATTTAATTTAAAATTAAAAAAAAAAACTCCAAAAGGTGAATAGAAAAAGGCAGACCAGTCAGGGGTTTCAAGACTCAAGGAAAAATATAATATTATGTTCCCTGTGTATTTTTCCCATCATATATCCCATGCTGGGTGCTAGAGAAGCCAATAAATGAGAAAAGTCAACAGGAACAGACAAAAGTGCCCCAAGAAAGCCTCTGTTTTCAATCAAAGGAATAGGAAAGGCGCAAGCAGACAAAAGGGAACAACATACTGAAACAATATCTTCCCCTCTCCACTCAAACACAGTGGAGGAAAAAAACCAACAGCAAAAGCCATGTAGAGCGCCTAAATTTCCACCATCTCCCAGCTAGGTCCTTTTCCCCAACAGATCTTTTACAACCATCAGGTGCAATAAGGCCTTCTACAACCATAGTGTCAGTGGAGGCCACATGGGGAGTAATAATGAGGCACACCTGCCCCTGGAGGATGTCAAAGAAGGCTGAGTGGGGAATTCAGAACATTACCCCCACATGGTAGTAGCAAGGTGGTACCCTCCATTCCCAGAGTGTGATGTGTGTCAGAGAAAGCATGATAAAGCAGATTTAAATAAGATGCAGCATCTCATAACATAATATACAAAACTCAAAAATCATGTATCATAACAAGAACCAGGAAACTCTCAACAGATGCTAAAACTAAAATGACACAGATGTTGGAATTATCTTACACTGTTTAAAAGCAGACATTATAAAAATCCTTCACTAAGAAATTATGAACAGGCGGGAACAAATGAAAACATGGAATCTCAGCAAAGGAACAGCAGATGTAAAAAAGAATCAAATGGATATTTTAGACCTGAAGAATACAATGTGAAAAAACAAAAGTTTCAGTGAATGGGCTCAACAACAGATAGCACAAAGTGAAAGAATCAGTGAAGTCAAGGATTTTTTATTTAATTTTAAGTTTATTTTTTAAGGAATACAAATTTCATAAGTACAACTTTAGCAATATAGTTATTCTTTCCATCATATCAGCCCGCCCACCCACACTCTCACTCTCCTTTTCCCTATCCCATTCTCCATTAAGATTCATTTTCAATTAACTTTGTATACAGAAGATCAACTCTATACTAGGTAGAGATTTCAAAAATTTTCACACACACACACACACACCCCTTTGAGAACTGGTTTTACAGTTAACTCTCAATACAGCTCATTGAGGACAGAGATCCTGCATGGGAAGTTAGTGCACCATGACTCTTGCTGTTAATTTAACAACTAACACTCTTACGTATGACATCAGTGACCACCCAAAGCTCTTGACATGAGCTACCTAGGCTATGGAAGCCTTTTGAGTCCACAAACTATATCAGTATTTGCATGAGGCCACAAGCAAAGTGGAAGTTCTCTGCTCCCTTCAGAGAAAAGTACATCCTTTTTGATGGCCACTCCTTTCCACTGGGGTCTCATACACAGAGATGCTTCCTGTAGAACATTTTTTGCCATAGTGTCTTGACTTTCCATGCCTGAAATACTCTCACAAGCTTTTCAGCCAGACCAGGAAGGCTTAAGGGCTGATTCTGTGGTCAGGGTTACTTAAAGTGATTGTCATTTTTTTTAAACTTTTATTTAATATTTATAAATTTCCAAAGTACAACTTATGGATTACAATGGCTTTTCCCCCCATAACTTCCCTCCCACCCACAACCCTCCTATCTCCCGCTCCCTCTCCCATTCCATTCACTTCAAGATTTATCTTCAATTATCTTTATATACAGAAGATCAATTTAGTATATTAATATACTAAAAATTTCAACAGTTTGCACCCACACAGAAACATAAAGTGTAAAATACTGTTTCAGTACTAGTTATAGCATTAATTCACATTGGACAACACACTAAGGACAGAGATCCTACATGAGGAGTAAGTGCACAGTGACTCCTGTTGTTGACTTAACAATTTGACACTCTTGTTTATGGCATCAGTAATAAGTCTAGGCTCTTGTCATGAGTTGCCAAGGCTATGGAAGCCTTTTGAGTTCACCGACTTCAACCTTATTCAGACAAGCTCATAGTGAAAGTGGAAGTTCTCTCCTCCCTTCAGAGAAAGGTACCTCCTTCTTTGATGGCCCATTCTTTCTACTGGGATCTCACTCACAGAGATCTTTTATTTAGGTTTTTTTTTTTTTTTTTTTTTTGCCAGAGTGTCTTGGCTTTCCATGAAAGCAATTGTCATTCTATGAGTCTGCTATGTGGACTGCTTCCCATGTTGGAATATTCTCTCCTTTTTATTCTATATGTTATTGTTACTAGGCACGTGATGCTGTTTTTATGATCTCTTCAACACTGAACCCTATCCATATGTTCACTTTAACATTAATATGATCTCTTTAACAATTAAGATGGCATTTTTACCTCCAGTTTTAAAGAGATTTGGACTCCTATGACAAGTTTTTTAACTGTACCTTTAGAAGTAAGTCGATAGGAATGTGTGCAGAACAATTAGAGCTTTACAGTTACAAATTCCATTGTGGCCTGAGAAGTCAAAGATTTAAGCACAGAGTGATTCAATATGAACACAGAGAGGGCCGGCACTGTGGCTCACTAGGCTAATCCTCTGCCTGCGGCGCCAGTACCCCGGGGTTCTAGTCCCGGTTGGGGTGCCGGATTCTGTCCCGGCTGCTCCTCAAAAAAAAAAAAAAAAAAAAAAAAAAAAAAAAAAAATATGAACACAGAGAGAAAATGTACTATTAGAAAGAGCAGACCTAAAGGATCTATGGGATTCTTTTATTTTATTTTTTTTTAACAGGCAGTGAGAGAGAGAGAGAGAGAGAGAGAAAGGCCTTCCTTTTTCCATTGGTTCATCCCCCAAATGGCCGCTGCGGCCGGTGCATCACGCTGATCCGAAGGCAGGAGCCAGGTGCTTCTCCTGGTCTCCCATGCGGGTGCAGGGCCCAAGCACTTGGCCCATCCTCCACTGCACTCCCTGGCCACAGCAGAGAGCTGAACTGGAAGAGGAGCAATGGGGACAGAACCAGCACCCCAATCAGGACTAGAACCCAGTGTGCTGGTGCCGCAGGTGGAGGATTAGCCAAGTGAGCCGCAGCGCCAGCTGATCTATGGGATTCTATGAAGATTCTAAAATTCCTGTCACCAGGAAAGGAGAAAGAGAATGTAAATAAAAAATATTAAAGGATATAATGACAAAATACATAAACATACAGATTGAAGAAGCTGAGTAAGAGTCCTGCATTGTGGCATGGTGAGTTACGCTACTGCCTGTGACATCAGCATCGCACATCAGAGCACTGGTTTGAGTCTGGCTGCTTCTGCTTCTGCTGCTAATGCGTCTGGGAAAGCAGTGAAAGATGATCCACGTGCTTGGGTTGTTGCTACCCATGTGGGAGAACAGGATGGCATCCCAAGCTCCTAGCTTCAGCCTGGTCCAGCCCCAGCCATTGCATTCATTTGGGTAGAACCAACAGATGAAAATTCATTCTCATTTCTCTCCCGCTCCCTCCCTCCCTCTCCCTCCCGCTCCTGCTCCCGCTCCCGCTCCTTCCCTCTCCTTCCCTCTCCCTCCCTCTCCCTCCTTCTCCCTCCCTCTCCCTCCCTCTCCCTCCTTCTCCCTCTCTCTCTTCCTCCTCTTCTGTTACTCTGCCTTCAAATAAATACTCTTTTTTTTTGACAGGCAGAGTGGACAGTGAGAGAGAGACAGAGAGAAAGGCCTTCCTTAGCCCTTGGTTCACCCTCCAATGGCTGCTGCGGCCAGCGCACCACGCTGATCCAATGGCAGGAGCCAGGTACTTATCCTGGTCTCCCATGGGGTGCAGGGCCCAAGCACTTGGGCCATCCTCCACTGCACTCCCTGGCCACAGCAGAGAGCTGGCCTGGAAGAGGGGCAACTGGGACAGAATCCGGCGCCCCGACTGGGACTAGAACCCTGTGTGCCGGTGCCGCAAGGTGGAGGATTAGCCTAGTGAGCCGCAGCGCAGCGCATATAAATACTTTTTTTAAAAAAAGAACTTGAACAAACTCCAGTGCAAGCTCAAAGAAATTCATCCAACAGGTATCATAGTCAAAATTCAAATAAATAAATAAATGTTTCCCAGGCTTTTGGCTAAGAGCAATGCAAAAAAGTAAATCAAAGAAAAAATGCTTAAAAATGCTGAGATCAGAGCAAAAACAAAACAGAAAATAGAAAATAATCAATAAAACAGAGGGCCGGCGCCGCATCTCACTAGGCTAATCCTCCGCCTGAGGCGCCAGCATCCCGGGTTCTAGTCCTGGTTGGTACTCCGGTTCTGTCCCAGTTGCTCCTCTTCCAGCGCAGCTCTCTGCTGTGGCCTAGGAGTGCAGTGGAGGATGGCCCAAGTGTTTGGGCCCTGCACCCCATGGGAGACCAGGAGAAGCACCTGGCTCCTTGCTTTGGATCGGTGCAGGGTGCCGGCCGTAGCGGCCATTTGGGGGGTGAACCAACAGAAAAAGGAAGACCTTTCTCTCTCTCTCACTGTCTGTGCCTGTCAAAACAAACAAACAAACAAAAAAAAAAAAAACCAGTTTTTGGAAGAGTACTCAAATAAATAAAACACTGAAAGAGGGACAGGTGTTTGGCTTGGTGGAAGATGCTAATTAAGGTAGTTAAGACACCTGATATCGGAAATGACCCCCTAAAATATATACAAAAATGTGGCCTCTTAAAGTTCCCCAGAAGTCCCATCTGGGGCACCACATATGTTATTGAAATTTGGGGTGTCATATGATATCACCATATGCTTATTAATAAATCCCCAATATTAATAAGCCCGAGAGGGTTCTTGCCTAATATTTATAGAAGAATTCTAAATACTGGCATAAATAAGGCAGCATGGTACATTTTAGGCTTTTATTTAGTGCTAAAGATGCATAGGAGAGTGAGAGCTTTATTTAAGAGAGAGGGGTAAATCTGGGTTCATACCGAGCACCAGGAACCAGCCACGTGGAGGATCATCTAAGCCAGGAAGCCTAGGGCAGGTGGTCCAAAGCCACTTGCCCTGGAGGCACAGGGCTACAGCAAGCCCCCTTCTGGCAAGAGGCCAGGGTAGGAAGAGAAGGCAGGACACAGCGTGTCCCAGGCTTTTAACCCATTTCCAAAGAGGAGTGGTTAATTAATCTGATTGGCCAGTGAGCACTCAGGTGTGGCCAGGTAGTGGTGTGAGGGCACACAGGGGCGTGGTGAAGGTACCAGGTAGGGTGTGAGGGCATACAGGGGTGTGGCGAAGGCATGGTCTTCCAGCTCACAAACCTAATCAGTTTTAGCCTGTATGCCTGCCTACTTCATTCCCCACACCCCATTTTGGAGTGCTTGGATTTGAGTCCCAGCTCTACTTTCAGTGCCAGTTTCCTGCTAGTGTGGACCATGGGAGGCAGCAGGTGATGGCCCAGGTGGTTGGGTTCTAGATGCCCATGTGGGATATCTAGATTGAATTTCTGGCTCCCATCTTTGGCCTGACTCAGCTATTATGAGAATTCTCTCTCTCTCTCACACACACACATACACATACACACACACACACACTTTGCCACTTAAATGAATTTTAAAAATGAAAGCGAACACATTACAACCGATGCCACAGAAATCAAAAGTATAATGAGACTACTATGAAAAATTGTTCCAAGAAATAAGATAACCTAGAATAAATTATTAAATTCCCAGAAACCTACATCTTATCAAGACTGAATAATGAAAAACAGAAAGTCAAATCTATAGTAAGAAGATTGAATCTTGAAATAGTAATAAAAAATCCCAATAGATAAAAGCTGGGATCAGATGACTTCTCTGGCAAATTCCATTCAACATTTTTAAAAGATTTAATGACAATCCCCTTGATTTCTTTCAAAAAATTGTTGAGGAGGAACTATGACCAACCTTATTTAATGAGGCCAACTTTGCCCTGAAACCAAAAGCATATAAAGAGACTACAACAACAAAAAAGGAAAATTATAAATCAATAACCCAATTATAAATGCAAAAATCCTCCACAATACACACAAATTGAATTCAATAGCACATCAAAAGGTTTAAATACCATGACCAAGTGGTATTTATCACTGAAAAGCATGAATGATTCAACATACAGAGAGCAATTAATGTGATCTACCACATCAGCAGAATAAAGACAAAAATCATATGATCCTCACAATAGATGTAGAAAGAAGGCTTGGCTAAGTACAACACCCTTTTGGAAAAGAAACTCTCCACAAAGAACAGAGGAAATTTTCTGAACATAAAGTCCACAGCAAGCAGTACAGAATGGTGAAAACTGAAAGCTTTTCCTGTGTGACAGAAGCCAAGGATGCACACTTCTACCACTTCTGTCGATGTGGTACTAGAGTACTGATAAGAGAAAGAAATAAAAGTCATCCAAATCAGGAAGAAAGAAGTTGCATTTTCTCTGTAGAAGACAGGATCTTATATATAGAAAACTGAGACAGAAAAAGAAGTGAGAACAAATTCAGTAAAGTTGAAAGATACAAAGTAAGTAAACAAAAACCAGTAGTGTTTCCATAATGTGAACATCACACTACCTGCAAAGGAACACAAGGGGATTCTGGAGGAAGCTGGAGTGTTGTTTGGGTTTTGAAGATAATTACATGATTTTTGTGTTTGTTAAAACTGACAGAAACATACATCAAGAAGATTACACATTATTGTGTGTAAATTACATTGCAATTTTTTAAAAAGCATCATGCTGTGCATAATCATTCATAGTGTGCTTTTTTCACTCAATAAAATGCTTCTAATATTCATACTTTATGTGTAGTTCTAAATCATTTACTTTCTCTGATGCATAATTTTATATTGTGTGAATATTTAAATGTGTTTATCTGTTCTACTGTACTCTGGAATTGTTTTTCAGTTTTTCTTTTTCTATCACGAGAAATGATATTCCAATAACTCTTCAACAAGCCTCATTGTGCATATGTGTTGAACTTTTCTGAAGTATAGAACCAGGAATAGAAATGCTGAGACTTAGGGTATATGCCCATTCACTTTGACAAAATCACCCATGCTTCACTCATTAATAATTATCCCAAGGTACATATATATCAAATGTTTTCAAAATAATTTCCAGAGCTTCATATTTTACTTTTGTTTTTTGAGTATTCCAATTTTACTAATATTTGTATGGAAACGAAAACCCAGAGGAGTTTGAGAGTGCCAAAGTTTACACAGCTGAATTGAGTCCTGGAACTGAAATTTGGTTCTGCTATGGGATTGAGGGTCAATTTCCAGCCCTAGAAAATAAGGTGATTGAATGATCTCCAAGGTAGTACTTCTCAAACTTCAGGTTGGTGACAGGTCTCCTGGAGATCTTGTTAGACTGCACTCCTGAAGTGGTTGGTCAGCTATTCTACATTTCTTTTTTTATTTTAAGAATACAAAATTCATGCATTTAATACATACAGATTTGGGAACATGGTGATTCTTCCCCCCCTTCCTCCTACCCACACTCCCACCCTTCTTCCTCCTCCCTCTCCCTTTTCTATTCTTTTTCACATAAATCTACTTTCAGTTAATATTATACTTATAAGATTAACTCTACACTAAGTAGAGTTCATTGAATAGTATGAGGAAGAAAGAAAAAAAGAACAACAACAACAAAAAAGAAAACCTTCCTCATCAGTCAAGACAAGGGCTATTCAAATTCATTGCATCTTAAGGTGTCAACTTTGCTCCTACAGATTATATTTTAGGTACTCTATTACCACAGGTCAGAGAGACCATATGGTATTTGTCTTTTTGTGAATGGCTTATTTCACTAAGTACAATGGTTTCCATTTGCATCCATTTTGTTATAAACGAGGGGATTTCATTTTTTACCACTGTGTAGAATTCCATATTGTGTGTATATATATATGTATATATATATCATAATTTCTTTATTCAGTCTGATGGACATCTGGGTTGATTCCATATCTTAGCTATTCTAAATTGAGCTGAGATGAACATGGGAGTACAGATCGTTCTTTCATATGCAGATTTCATTCTTTGGATAAATTCCCAGGAGTGGGATGGCTGGGTCATAGGGCAAGTCTATATTCAGATTTCTGAGATTTCTCTATACTATCTTCCATAGTCAGTTTACATTCCCACCAACAGTGGGTTAGGGTGCCCTTTACACCACATCCTAGCCAGCTTTTTTGTCTGTTAATTTCTGTATGAGAGCCATTCTAGCAGGGGTGAGGTGAGGTTCATATTTTCACCAGCACCTGGTATTGTCAGATTTATTTTTCTATTCTGATACGTGTAAACTAGTAGCTTTTTATGGTCTTAATTTTCATATAACTAGTTATTACTGAGGGTTGAGCCTATTTTCATGTTTTGTTTTTCTCTTGCATTCCTAGTGTTTTTATTTTTGCTCATTTTCCCATTGGGTTGTATGGGTTTTTTCTTTTTCCTTTTTCTTATAAAAGCTCTTATGATCCTTATATTAACACTTTGTTCACTTTTGTGTTATGTAAAAAGATTAAATCATTTCTGACTTGTCTTTTCATTTTGTTTATTTTCTTTAATTGGTAAGAAACGCTACTGTTTTAATTAGGGAATTTATTAATATTTTAGTTTTTGCATTTTCTGTATTGTCTTTTAAAAATTCATCCTTGATTTAAGAGCATAATAATAATAATCTGTATTTGTATCTAAATATCATAAAATGTTTTCACAATTAAATGTCAATTTAGAATTAAGTCACTGTGCACTTACTCCCCATGTAGGAATCTTTACTTAGTATACACTAAATTGATCTGTATATAAAGATAATTGAAAATGAATCTTGATGTGAATGGGATGGGAGAGGGAGAGGGAGATGGGATGGTTGTGGGTTGGAGGGAGGTTATGGAGGGAAAAAGCCATTGTAATCCATAAACTGTACTTTGGAAATTTATATTTACTAAATAAAATTTTAAAAAAAGAATTAAGCTTTGTAAATAGCATGAGGTAGGAATCCAATTTAATTTTTTATATGTGCATAACCAGTTGTCCCATAAGCATTTATTGAAAATTCATTTTCTACTATGAACTGAAAAATCACTTCTTTCATATTTCAAGCTTACATATGTACATGAGTCTGGTTCTCTTTTTTTGTCTCAGTTGGTGTTCTATTCTTATTCCAATACTATACCTTGCAATTATCTTTGTTATGATACATCTTGATTTCTAATTGAATATTTCCCACTCTTCATGATCTTCATCTTTACTTGATAACGGATGTTAGATCTAACAGTTTGATTATATCCAGGTTAATCTTTGACACAAAAATTGCATAAGTAATCTTTCATGCTCCCTATTACATATACAATCAGATAGCACGACTGCTAGTTATGCAAAGTTTGCTTGTTTGGTTAAATGCTGACAGCCAGATCTCGCTGTAACATAACATTTTTTTTCCTTTTACAATTATCAAGTCATCTGTTGTGTAAAACTTTGCCATATTTTAAATTACTTTAAATAATCAAGGCTTAGTTGAATCCATTATTTATTTTACATTTGCAAAATAGATTCTTTTTCTCCATTACTAGCAAGCATTTTCTGTTTTTTTTTAAGTTTTTCCTTGTGAAAGAAATGAATTTTAGCTTATTTTCAAGGGAATTGGGATAAATACTTATTTCTTTCCTTTCCCAATTTACAGGATTTGGTGAAAGTTTTAATGTAGCAGTTGCCACTAATGAAAGTGGATTACTTTTCTTCTGTTTTATATGATTGAGATCAATATGGACTCCATTTTTTAATCAATCACAGTAATTCTTCCTTTTATGATCAAAAAATCTCAAAGATTTTTTTTTTATACAATCTCCTTGGTCTTGGAGTATTTCCTTACTTTCAAGCATAAGAGGTTCCAGGCTCATGTTATAATTTTCCTACTACAGATTGTTTCTCTAGTCAGTTATCAATTCAATTTAATCTTTTTATTGTCTAGTTTTCAGCTCTCTCCTCCTTTCTGCCAAAGGTTTCCTTTGGTTTTGTTGTTGTTGGCTGTTATTTTGTCAAGATCAGGTACCCTTTTTTTCAACAGCAAATATGTATCCAATTCTATCTGCAGGCTAGATGCTGCTCTGAGGGTACAGAAGTGAAAAAAAATTCTCTGATCTCAAGGAACTTACATTGCAAGAATGCATTTTATAATAACAATATATTTTAATGTATATCTTACCGTCAAATAAGGATTCTCATATACTATTGTTAAAGATGTCATAAATGATAGGTTATATCAATCTGCAAATTGATTATGTGGGAAAACACAGAATATATAAAGTCCACTTACCAACGAATTGTTATACTATATATAGGTAGGATGTGATTAGCAGAGTAATAGATAAAGTTTTAATGATCTCTGATTATTTACAAATTTACTGTATATAAGTGAAATGGACATCTTTCTATTTGATTATTGTTTATAGCCCTTGCCTATATTCCTGTTGAATTATGGTCTTTTTACTTGTTGAACTCTTTATTTAGTGGAACATTAAGCCTTTGACTATAATATAAATTAAAAATATGTTGTTTCAAAAGTCAGAGAAGAAGAAAGAAGGTAAGAAGGAAAGAAAGGAAGGAAGGAAGAAGGGAGAGAAGGAGAGTGAAAAGAAGGAAATGTCATTTTATTTTAGAATTTTACCTGTGAACTACATTGAATGTGTTCTCTTTGTATTAACAGTGCATTAACATTATGAGAACTGTGTTGTAGTAATTATCATGCATTGGCTGTAATGTTGAAGATCCCAATGTATTAATAAATTCCTTAAAAATAAATTAAAAGTAAAAATCCTAAGAAATCCACAGAAATCAGAATAAATTCAAGAACAACAACAAAAGAAGAGTAGTAGAAAGAAGTGAGAAGGGAGAAGAGCTGAATTTCAGGTAAATCTTGAAGGAAGATAAGATATAATTTCGTAACAGTATTGAGAGGATGATAGAGAGGAAGGAATCCAAATTAGCTCAAAAATTTCTCCCCTTGTAGAATAACTGAGTACCATTCTAGAAAGAGTCTAGCCGGTGTGGATGGGTGGGAAAGCAGGGGTCTTTTGTAGGATAGGAGCTGTACCTGCCAATGTGATATTCTACACAAGGTGTTACATGGTATTTTACACACAAAGGATAGGGACTAACTGGGCAGAACCAGCGTGTACACGTCTCAAGGGCACTGCAAACACAGAGCTAGTGACGGGATTACAGGGGAGGGCAGGCAACGGAGACGCTTTCTGCACAGTCATCCATCCATGGGAACTGCTCAAGCAGAGCTCACTGGCTTGTCGCTGTCTTTCCTTCGCTCTGCCTTGGCCAACCACGACGGCCTGCCTCGCCAGAAACAATTCTAAAGGGTAATTTAGTGGAGGCGTCCCAACTTCAGGAGCTGCTTTTGTGCAGGGGGAGATGGAGTGCGTTCCAGTGGCAGGGACAGGTCTGCCACTTTTCAAGTTGAGGGTAACCATATTGTCTCCACAGCTGCCAGCTCAGCAAGGTCAATGCCACAATGCCCCAAGACAGAACTCTCACTTTACAGATATTCACCAACGCTTGCCCTGCTCTACCGCCTTTGCTGGTGCAGAGGTTAACGGATTCTCCTCTCCTTTCCACGAAATTCCACTTCGGCCGACTGGCACGGTCCTTTCCCTTCCTATCCTCCAGGGGGCGGTGATCCGGGAGCCATCCCTTAATCACAGACGCTCAGTCAACACCAAAACCTTCCCTGTGTTCCCGAGTGCGTCAGATTAGTCGCGGGGGCCAGCTCCTCGGACTGAGCCTGCGCAAGCTTGTGCGGCGGAGCGGGCGCATGCGCCTTGAGCAGGGCCTGGCAGAGGCGGCTCTGGGCGGGTCTGGGCAGCCGCTGGGTTTTGGGAACCCGGGAGCTGTGGGAGGAGCCGGCGGCCTCACCGTGGTAACCACAGCGCCGCGGCTGCCCCGCCTTGCAGGCCTCAGGACTGTCAGCGCTTTGGGGTGTGAGGGTACTTTGGCCACCGTCCCCGGAAATAGCCCCGTCGGCCTCTCAGATTCCCCTACCCCTCCCCACGCCGCCGTCGCCGCCGCCATGCAAGGGGAGGACGCCAGATACCTCAAAAGGTGACGACTCCCCAAGGCTCCGTCCCTGAGGATGGTGCTTCTTGTCGGTTTGGCTGGGAGATGTCCCTGGGCACAGGCGTACAGACGAGGAAGCGGGAGGCCGGGAGAGGCAGGGGGACGGTGCATGGGGTGCAGGAGAGAGCCTTGCAGGGTGCTAGCCTCGAACCTCTACTTGCCCGGCGGGGCCTGGACACGTTGAGAGAGGGTCGGGGGCTTACGGAGGGGTGGGCAAGGTGAGGTGCATCCTCCTCCCCCACCCCCACGCGCTGTTCCCCCTAGTAGATTACAGCCCAGGGGAGCCCCAGGGGGAAGTCTCGGGGTGCCTCCGCTCCCTGCCCCCCGGGGGAAGTCTCGGGGGGCCTCTGCGCCCTGCCCCCCCCGGGGGAAGTCTCGGGGGGCCTCCGCGCCCTGCCCATCCCGGGAAGTCTCGGGGGGCCTCCGCGCCCTGCTCTCGGTTTGGGGTTCACCGCTGCGGGGTTTGCAGTGATGACGGGAAAGCAGTGGTGGCTTTTACTTCCCTGAGGGCCGCCTTAGATGTTGCTCTCCGGCCTGCTGGTGTCTTCCTTGTCCATCATACCCAATGGACTGTCATTGATGCAATAGAATCTTTGAGGGAGGTTCATGATAGCTAGAGTTTTAAGGAGCTTGATGAGTTGCAGGCCTTCTTTTTTTCTAGTTTATTTGTAGTATAAATTACTCTAAAGAAAATGGTAGTCTGTTGGGATAATTGACTCCTGCCAAAGATGAGACCATCCCTGCTAAAGCAAAGATAACTCTCACTGGACTAAGAATTAGCAGGATCCAATAGGAAGAATCTTAATTTGGACTCACCATTTTTAGTAATGCCCTTGTAACAGATTCAGTAAATACCCTGGAAAAGTCACGTGTATTCTTTTCAACACAGTTTTCTCATCTGAAAATGGGACAGTTCACTTTCTGAGAGATACAAGGAAAAAATATGAAAATAGTTTTAAAAAATAAAACGTGCCTGTAAGTTGGTGGTATTATTTAAACTCAAAGTATACTTTTAGTGACTGTATTCCTCCTAGCTCTGTAGGGCTCTGCTCATCACAGAAAGCAATGTAAGCATTAGTAAGGTCTTAAAAAGGATTCGGAGAATTGTAGAATAAATCAACTGTGTTGTCTGCAACATTGAGGCATCTATTGCCTATGTTTCTTATGTTATATAAATATATTTGAAACTGGCAGATAAATAGCCAATAACAGTTTTTAAATGAATATGTAATTTTCATCAGTAGCAATTTTTTATCAGTAACAATTTTAGGTGAATATGTAATCATGACAAATAATCAGTATTCATTTTTTCTGATGAAGGAAAATAAATTGCATTTCAACTTTAAATTCCAGATTGTTCTATAGCAAAGAGCAGCTTATATATCTTTAGCTATTTTCATGTGATACGGTTATGTTAAGAGATACTTTTTTGTAGGATTATTGTACTAGTATGGACACATAGGTGTATTGTGTCTTATAATTCTCAACATGTTAGTTTTAAAGCCATTTATCTAGAGTTTAAAAAATTAAACTAGTCCACTGTAATATTTGAAGTAAAATCAGATCAGTATCTGGAAAGTTGAAAAGTTACATTTCTCAGTTTCATCAAATTTTGGTTACATAAAAAACACTTGGGCCATCTTGTACTTCCTTCCCAATTAATAAGATTAATAAGATTTATTTATTTGAGAATTAGTTACAGAGAGGGAGAGACAGAAAGGCCTTCCATCTGCTGCTTCACTCCCCAAGTGGTTTATGTTGGTCTGCTTTCAGATTAGAAATGTACAGCTGACACATAGTCAAGGCCTGATGCAAAGAGTTTATGATGTCTAGCAGGATTTGTTATTATTTCTTTAGCTGTATTTTATTTTTGATAAGATAACAATATGGTTTCAATCTAATTGATTCATTTCAGTTTAATTTTGTTGGCTTAGCTGCTCGTTAGGAATTTCTAACCTCTTCGTGCATATATAGGTAATATTTGTACTCATATGCTTACATGTGTAGCATAAATATTATGAATCAGAAATCTTGGTTTTTTTGTTCTGATACCAGTTAGGTTTTTTATTTGATAACACTGAATAAATACTTACTAAATATCTAGTATATGCCTGGCATTGTTCTGGTGACTGGCTAAATAGACAGTTTCTATCCTCACTAAGATATATAAGCAATTAAATATGCAGTTACAAATAGTGGCTTTTTTGTTGTTGTTTTTGGGGTATTTTTCTTGGCTTCCTCTTAAAACTCTAATGGCTTTCCACTACTCTTACAGTAAGAGCACCAACATTTTCACTTTCATCTCTCTCATCTTCCCCTACCCGCTTTTCCTCCCCACCAGTAATTCCATATTTGAACCTCACAGAAATAACATCTTTGGAATCCCTGTATACTTCAGTGTTTGCCTAGAAATTGCCCATTAGCCAGCTAACTTTTTGTCTGTTCTGTTTTTGTTTGAATGTCACTTATTCCAGAAAACATCCCTGATCCTCCCTTTCCCACCCAACAATCCATGTCAGATGTGCTATGGTTTGAACATTACTTTTGTTGTTCCCAAAAGGCCCATGTGTTAAGGCTTGGTCCTCAAAGTCTTATGTTAATGGATTAAGGGTAGAAACCTAATCCAATTATGGTGTCCGAAGGTCAGCCCTTTGGGAAGTGATTGGATTAGGGTGCTTGGTGGGGGACCCCATGAGAGCACATCATGCTGACTTTACAAGGAGAGACCACAAATACATGGACAAACAAACATGCTTCCTGTCTGTTTGCTGGTTTGCCCTGCACATACTCTTCCATTGCCATCGTCTGAACACTTGATGGCCAAACCAATGGGGCTCACTTCATTGTGAACTGTGAACCTCCAAAACTGTAAACTAAAATAAAACTTCCGGCCAGCGCCATGGCTCACTAGGCTAATCCTCCGCCTGTGGTGCCAGCACCCCGAGTTCTAGTCCTGGTTGGGTCGCTGGGTACTAGTCCCGGTTGCCCCTCTTCCAGGCCAGCTCTCTGCTGTGGCCCGGGAGTGCAGTGGAGGATGGCCCAAGTACTTGGGTCCCTGCACACCCGCATGGGAGACCAGGAGGAAGTACCCGGCTCCTGGCTGCTGATCGGCACAGCACCGGCTGTGGCAGCCATTAGGAGAGTCTACCAATTGAAGGAAGACCTTTCTTCTGTCTCTCTCTCACTATCTATAACTCTCTCTCTGTCTCTCTCTCTCTCACTGTCTAACTCTGCCTGGCAAAAAAAAATAAAATAAAACTTCCTTCATAAGTAGTTTGTCTTAGTTATTTGTTAAAGTGATGAAAAGCTGGCTAATGGAGATAACACCTGTTTAGGTTCTAATAATACCTAATAGTTTCCCCTCAGTCTAACAGCTTCATTGTTTGTATTTCCTTCTTGTCTCTAAATAGACTTCGGAGGGGTAAGGTACTATGTAACTCTTCTTCTCATTGTATCCCCATAATGGCCTGAAATGTAGGTTATTAAATGAAATAAGAATGAGACTAGAAAGAAATATGGCCCAACGGCAAAGGAAGACCTTTCTCTCTCTCTCTCTCACTGTCCACTCTGCCTGCCAAAAAAAAAAAAAAAAAAAAAAAAAGAAATATGGCCCAAAACACATTGGACTTATGAGTTTTAATAAAGAATTGTGACTGTATTACAGGTGCACTGTGGAGGGGCTGGCTCTGTGGCACAGCTGGTTATTGTCCTGGCCTGAAGCACCTGCATCTCATATGAATGCCGGTTCCAGACCTGGCTACTCCACTTCTAATCCAGCTCTCTGCTATGGCCTGGGAAGGAAGTACAAGATGGCCCAAGTGCATGGGCCCCTGCACCCAAGCTGGAGACTCGGAAGAAGCTCCTGGTTCCTGGCTTTGGATCAGCGCAGCTCTGGCTGTTGTGGCCAGTTGGGTAGTGAACCATCAGATGGAAGACCTCTCTCTCTGCATTTCCTCTCTCTGTGTAACTCTGACTTTCAAATAAAAAAAATAAATCTTAAAAAAAATTCACTGGGGATACTATGAAGGATTTTTTTTTAAGATTTTATTTATTTATTTGAGAATTAGTTACAGACAGAGAGGGAGAAACAGAAAGGTCTTCCATCTGCTGCTTTACTCCTCAAGTGGCTGCAATGGCCAGAGCTGGGCCAATCCAAAGCTAGAATCTAGGAGCTTTCTTTGGGTCTCCCACAAGGATGCAGGGACCCAAGCACTTGGGCCATCTTCTGTTGCCTTCCCAGGCAAATGCAGAGAGCTGAATCAGAAGAGCAGCAGCTGGGACACTAACCAGTGCCTATATGGGATACCAGTGCCACAGGAGGAAGCCTAGACTACTATGCTACAGCACCAGCCCCACACTGAAGGATTTTTACAGTGAATGACATTCGTTCATTTGGTAGTTATTTGCTATCCTACCATCTAAAAGTCATTCAGCCAAATTATAAACATATTTGGTGAATGAGGTATAATCTTCGTGCCTTTGTAACATTTATACTGTAGTGGGTAATAAAGACTTGAAATTACATATCAGAAATAATATACTGATACTCTATTTATAACTGCTCTATGAAGTAAGTATGTGGCTTTTGTGCCAAGCTTTTCAAACAGTGTAATTATGGTTTCTCTGTTTGGTAGCATGTATCAATACTTCATTCTTTTTTATAGCTGAATAATAATTTGTTGTATGGTTATAGCACTTTTGTTATCCATTGTTCATCTGTTGATATACTTTAGGTTTTTTCCACTTATTTATTGGGAAAAGCTGCCTCGTGTATTACTCTACAAGTTTTTGCTTAAATACCTATTTTCAATCTTTTGTTATATCTAACAGTAGAATTGTTGGTTCCTATGGTGATTCTACATTTAACTTATTGAGGAACCATGGAAATGTTTTCTACTGTGACAGCACCATACATTTCCACTGTCATTGTATGAGGGTTCTAGTTTCTCCACATCCACACCAACTTGATATGTTTGGGGTTGGTTGGTTTGTAATATGATCATGGCCATGCTAGTGAGTGCAAAGTAATATCTTATTTTAGTTTGATTTTCATTTCCCTCCTTACAAACAACTTTGAGCTGCTTTATATTTGCTTCTTCGTTATTTACCTTTCTTCATTAGGGAAAAGAGTTCTTCATATATTCTGGATACTAGACCCTTATCAGATAGTCATTTACAGATACTTTGTCCCATTTTGTGGGGGTGTTTATCACTTTCTTGATAGTTTCTTTTCATATGCAGAAGTTTTTAGTTTGGTATAGTTAATTTATTATTTTCATTGTTCTTGCTTTTGGCATCATTATTTAAGAAAATGTTGCCAAATCCAAGGTCATTAAGATTTTCCCATATTGTTTTCTTCTTAGAATTGTATAGTTTAAGCTCTTAAATTTTTGTCTTTGATCCATTTTATGTTAATTATTGTATTTGCTAGTGGCCCAAAGTCCTTCTTTTATATGTGGATATCCACTAGCCCTAGCACTATTCTTTCCCTCCATGAACAGCTTGGGCATCCTTGGTTGAAACTTGGTTGAAACTTAATTGACTGGATGTAGGGGTACTCTCAATTCTGTTTCATTGATTTGTCAATTCTTTTGATAGTACCTGTGCTGATTACTGAAATTTTGTAGTAAAGTTTGAGATCGGGGAGTGAGTCTTCCAACTTTGTTGTTCTTTTACAATATTATTTTAATTGCCTAGGGTTTCCTGTATTTCCATATGAAGATAGGTTGGCTTTTCCATTTGCTAGGAAAATAAGCCATTAGGATTTTGACAGGGATTGTATTGAGTCTATAGATGATTTGGGGGATATTGCCATCTTTGCTGCATACCTTAAGCATGGATGTCTTTCCATGTATTTAACTCTTATTAATTTTTTCCAGCAATATTTTGCAGTGTTTGTTATCAAGTGTTGCACCTCCTTGGTTAAATTTATTCCTAATTATCTTGTGTTGCTATTGTAAATGGAATTAATTTTTTATTTTCACATTTTCTTTGCTTGTATATAGAAATACAGTTGAATAGTTTGTGTGCTGAGCTTTTCTTCTGCAACATTTTTAAATTTATTTTGTGTGTTTTTGAAAAAGATTTATCCATTTATTTGAAAAGCAGGATGGCAGAGAATCTTCCATCTGCTGCTTCACTCCCCAAATGACCACAACAGCTAGGACTGGGCCAGGCTGAAGCTAGGAGCCAGGAACTCCAACTGGCTCTCTGACGTGGGTACTAGGGACCCAACTAATTGGGCCATCACCTGTTGCCTCCCCAGGAACATGCACATTAGTAGGGAGCTGAACCAGAAGCAGACCAGCAGAGACTTGAATAGGCTCTCTGATATGAATGTTGGCATCACAAGTGGCAACTTAAACCACTGTGCCACTCTTATTTTGTATATTTTCTAGGATCTTCTACAAATAAAATCATGTCATCTGTATATGGAGATGAACTTACTTCTTTTTAATCTGGACATCTTTTGTTTTTTTTTTTCTCACATCATTGCTTTGGCTTGAACTTCCAGTGCTATGTTAAATAGAAGTGGTAAAAATGGACGTCCATGCCTTATTCCTAATTTGGGCATGGAAACTTTTATTCTTTCACCTTTGAGTAAAATATTAGCTGTATATTTGTTTTAAATTTGCTCTTTATCATGTTGAGGAAGTTTTCTTCTATTTCTAATATATTGAGTATTTTTATCATGAAATGGTGTTGGGTTATATGAAATGCCTTTTCTGCATCTCAATAATAGCTGGGTCAAACAAAAGACATGCCATAATTTTCTTGGGTATTGTAATTAACATCTGAAGTTTATAATAGCCTTCTTTGGTTTAATACTAACATAGCTTCCATAGTGTACAAAAACTCTGCCCCTCTGTATCCTCATCCCTCCCTCTTCATATAGTTAGCATCGCAGATAGGAGAAAAAGAAGAGTTACAAACGTAAAATGAAGTAATACTGGCTTTCATATTTGCCTATGTAGTTCCCCTTACCAGTGATTTTTATTTTTTCATTTAGCTTTATGTCACTGCTTAGTCTCACATCAAGATAAAGCACTGCCTTCAATATTTCTTATAAGGCATTTTTTTTTAACAATTGACCCAACTATTTTTGTTTGCTCAAGGGGAAGCAGCTTGTGTGGTTGACTCTCACTTATTTTGGTGATTGCATAGGTGCACTCTCTTGTTAGTGTTCCCAATTAGGCTAAACAATGGGAAGCCCCTTGAAGTAGACTCTAAAAGAAACCCCAGTTGAGTTCAAAATACACAAATAAACTTCCCTGAAACAAACTCCACTTAGCTTCCACTGGAATCAGTTACCTACAGTGGGAATATGGGCTGTTATCTTTAAGACTGCCAGTGCACTGGAGAATGGAGTGGTACCTAGAGTAACTGCAAACACCACAGTGATCTCCTGTCCTGTTTCTCTAACCTTTCTCCTGATGAAACATTCACCTGGTTAGCAAACCTTTGATTATCTTTCAGAGTTCCAAGGAGGTTGATTAGACAATTTTGGCCAAACTTTTTAAGTGTTTCTCGTAAGTGACAGCCTCTAGAGGTCCCTACTCTCCTACTTTCACTGATATTACTTAGCTATCTTTTTTTTTTTAAATAAAAGATTTATTTATTTGAAAGGAAGAATTATAGAGGCAGAGGCAGAGAAAGAGAGGTCTTTCCATCCACTGGTTCACTCCCCCATTGGCCAAAATGGCCAGAACTCTGCCGATCCAATGCCTGGAGCCAAGAGTTTCTTCTAGGTCTCCTGCTCGGTTGCAGGGGCCCAAGGACTTGGGCCATCTTCTACTGCTTTCCCAGGCCATAGCAAAGAACTGGATCGGAAATGGAGCAGCCAAGACTCAAACTGGTACCTATATGGGATGCCAGCCCTGCAGGAGGAGGATTTACCCACTATGCCACAGTGCCAGCGCGGGTTATCTCTTGATATTTTGCTGCTGTCCCCAGTCTTACTCATCTCTCCTTCTAGGATTTCATATATTACAATAACTCATTGTGCATTTCTCAATTATATTCTCTCTTGTATTTTCCAACCTTTTGTCTCTGTTTTATTCTGACTTATTTTTCTTACAAATTCTCTCTTTAACTGTGTCTAATCTGTTAAATCCTTCATTAGGTTCTTAATTTTGGTTATTGTGTTTTAACTCAATTATTTCTGAAAGTTTTTTAAAATTAAGCATAATGACTTTACTTTTGAGTATCATATATAAATATGAATGTGTATGTAATCATTGGAGGTCTAGGATGATGTTTTATTTATTCAGAGAGGATTTGTTTGTTTATAACAAGAGTAGGGGTTACTGAAAATCTACAGTCATCTTAATTAATTTGCAGGTAATTAGATATATTAAACTGGGTTTTTGGTCTTATCAGAGACCAGCCTACATCTCTTTGAAATTACTCATAGGATGTAGTTCTCTTGTTTCCAACTTAAAAGTTGGAGCTTTACCAGAGCCACTGCTTTTTAGAGCATCCGGGACTCCAAATTTTTTATCTGTAGCCACATGTAACTATTGAAAGACTCTCAGCCACTCAGCCAGCTTCTCAGTTGGTAACACTTATCGGGAAAAGCAACCTCAAATTCAGGCCTTTCCTCTCTTCATTTTCCTTTCAGTCTGGATCTTGTCACTTTTAACTTTTTCTGCCTTGTTCTTCTATGCCTTGAAATAGATACGTGCATACATGTCATTTCTAATCCTAAGATTTATTTTAGTTATAGAAATACAAACAATTTATTTTGGTATAACCAATATGAAATGTTTCAGGAATTATAAGTATTGGGTTAATATAAAAGGTTATTTTCCTTAATTAAAATGTATAGCCTTCCAGGGTAGGCTTTGCAGCAAAGATGTCCACATCACATATCAGAGATTGAGTTGGGATTGAGTTCTCTCCACTTCTGAAACAGCTTCCAGCTAATGTGCCTAGAGGAAGCAGGTGATGACTCAAGTGCTTGGGTTTCTGCCACTCACATGAGAGTTCCAGATGTAGTTTCAGATTCCAGGCTTTGGCCTGGCCCAGCCCTGGCTGCTGTGGACATTTGAGGAATGATTCGGTGAATGAAAACTCTTTCTCCGTTTTGCCTCTCAAATAAATATATCTTTAAAAAGTAAGACACATATACCTTTCTTTAAAAGATTCATTTATTTATTATTTCAAAGGCAGAGTTACAGAGAGGTAGAGGAAGGGAGGGTAGGAGTGGGAGAAAAAGAGAGAGAGAGGTCTTCCATCCACTGGTTCACTCTCCACATGGCAGCAACTGCTGAAACTGGGCGAATTTGAAGCCAGGAGCCAGGAGCTTTTCCGAGTCTCCTTTATGGGTGCAGGGGCACAAGGACCTGGGCCATCTTGTACTGCTTTTCCAGGCCATAACAGAGAGCTGGATCAGAAGTGGAGCAGCTGGGACTCAAACTGGCTCCCATATGGGATGCCAGCATTGCAGGAGGTGGCTTTATTTGCTGTACCACAATACCGGCCTCAATACATATACCTTTAAAGCAGATATTGTAATTTTTGTGTAGACTTCTAACAGATGTTGATATAATGCATATGAGAATTCTAACAAAGAATTTGCATATGGTGTAATTTAATGAATTTGATCCAGTACATTAATGGAATAAAGAACAACATATGGTGGTTCCATGGATATAGAAAAGCATTTTTGTAATTAATTGATTTTTGTGTGTGAGAGAGAGCAAGTAAGCACTGCCGTTTGCTGGCTGAAACCCCAAATGCTTACAGTGACTCCAGGCCAGGGCCAAAGATAGGAGCCAATAACTGATTCCAAATCTCCCCCCATGGGTGGGCAGGGACACAACCACTTGAAGTGTCACCTGCTGCCTCCCAGGGCGCACATTAGCAAGGAGCTGAAATGAAGAACAGAGCCTAGACTTCAACCTGGGCACTCTGATATGGGATGCAGGTGTCCCAGTTGGCATCTTAACCTCTAGGCCAACCACCCACCCCAAGAGAACATTTATGACATTCAATGCACATTCAGGATCAAAGAAAAAAACTCAATCCAGAATTAAAATGGAATTACAGTATTAATGTACTTAATGATGAAATTTTATGAGCATTTCCTTTAACATTAAGAATGAGCTAAGGATGCCTAATATAACTGTTTCTACATTTTATTGGGGATCCTAACAAAATAATAAGAAAAAGATGGGGGCTGCCATAGTGGTGTAGAGGGTTAAGCCAATGCCTGCAATGTTGGTATCCCATTTGGGCACTGTTTTGTGTTCTGGCTGCTCCACTGGTTATCTGGCTCCCTGCTAATGTGCCTGGGAAAGCAGCAGAAGGTGGCTCGAGTGCTTAGGCCCCTACTCACATGTGGTAGACATGGAAGAAGCTCCTGACACTGTCTGTGGATCAGCTCAGCTCTGGCCATAGCAGCCATCTGAACCAGCAGATGGAAGATCTTGCTCTCTCTTTCTCTTTCTTCCTCCCTCCCTCCTTCCTATCCATCCTTCCCCCCAGTTGTGACTTTCAAATAAGTAAGTAAATCTTAAAACAATAAAAAAGAATGGTAGAAGACAGGATGGAGAATTGTAAATGGGGTCTTTTGATGCCTTTTTTTGTCCCTTCCTGGTAACTGAATGCCAATCTAATTGTCAAGTGTTTTTTTTCCTTTGAAATTGTACTTAAAGCTGACTGCCACCAGTCTCCTTTGGGTTTTCCTCTCTTGGAAGCCCCCCTCCACACTGCTCTGGCTGGAGGTCCTTGATTCTAATTAATACTTTTAAATCTTAAAAAAAAAGAATGGTAGAAATATAGCAATAGAAGAAATAAAACTTACCTGTTGACAAGTTATAGAAATATATATATACAACTCTATAATAATAATCAAAATGTTGGCATTAATATCAACGTTATTAAGGTACAGTGGCTGGACACAATATCTCAATGTAAAATTGAATTTTGATATGGTGATTTAAAAATTTAGTTAGAAAGGGGCTGGCGTCGTGGTTTAGTAGGTTAATCCTCCTCCTGCGGCACTGGCATTTCAGATGGTCGCCAGTTCTAGTCCTGGTTGCTCCTCTTCCAGTCCAGCTCTCTGCTGTGGCCTGGAAAAGCAGTAGAAGATGGCCCCTGTACCCTCATGGGAGACCAGGAAGAAGCACCTGGCTCCTGGCTTCGGATTGTTGTAGCTTTGGCCGTTACAGCCATTTGGGGAGTGAACCAACAGAAGGAAGACTTTTCTCTTTGTCTCTCACTGTCTGTAACTCTCCTGTCAAATAAATAAATAAAATCTTTAAAAAAAATTAGGAAAAAGATGTTTACAAAAGCAATTAGCAATATTAGGTACTTAAAAATAAATCTAACAAATGGATATGCCTTTCTAGAAAAAAAAAATCATATAATTTCACTTGAAAGAAAATTAGCTGGCGCCGTGGCTCAGTAGGCTAATTCTCTGCCTGCGGCACCGGCACACCAGGTTCTAGTCCCAGTTGGGGCGCTGGATTCTGTCCCGGTTGCCACTCTTCCAGGCCAGCTCTCTGCCATGGCCCAGTCCTTGGGCCCTGCACCCTCATGGGAGACCAGGAGAAACACCTGGCTCCTGGCTTCGGATCAGCGTGGTGCGACGGCCATTGGAGGGTGAACACCCAATGGCAAAGGAAGACCTTTCTCTCTCTCTCTCTCACTCACTGTCCACTCTGCCTGTCAAAAAATAAATAAATAAATAAAATTAAAACTTAAGTTTACCATTCTCATGGATAGGTGCCTTAAATAGTCTATTGTGATATACCATTAATAGCTCAAATGAGATTTTACTGAATTTCAGTGACAATTTTAAAAGGTCCTACAATACATGGGAGAATTGAACACCTATGCAAGGGATGTTTTCCTTATGTATTGATATGAGAATAGATCAATAGACAATTGAATAAAATAAAGCCTAGAAGTAGAGACATATGTAGATATGTTTTTAGTATATGAAAGAGGAATCATTGCAAATGAATGTTAAAGAAGACTATTTAATGAATTAGTTGTTGTATGCAAGCTGTAGGTCATAGTGTGTCAGTGGGTTGTGAACATAATACATTTCACATGGTAAGAATGGGTATTTTGTGAAGTGTTTCATTTGTGTGATCTGTATGTGTGTGAAGTATATGTACTGGTTCCTAAAGCACAATGTACTTAATTATGACTTGTGCCAAAATAAACAAATAATTTTAAAAGGCACTGTAGAGGGTACCAATAGGATTGGTTATTTCTGTGGAGAAAAGTTAAAATTGTATTTCTGCCTCACAAAACACAGAAATAATTTACAAGTAAATTAAAAACCAAAAGTGGAAATCAAACCTAAACATTTAGCAACATGGAGAAAATTGACAACCTTGATCTGAGAACTCATTTAGTAAAATAGAAGTGGAGGGGCGGTGCTGTGGCGTAGAGGGTTGAGCCTCTGCCTGCAGTGCCAGCATCCCATACGGGCTCCAGTTGGTATCCCGGCTGCGCCACTTCTGATCCAGCTCTCTGCTGTGGCCTGGAAAAGCAGTGGAGGGTGGCGCAAGCCCCTGACTCCTGGCTTCGGATTGGCACAGCTCCAGCCATTGCGGCCAGTTGGGGAGTGAATCAGCAGATGGAGGACTTCTTTCTCTGTAACTCTCATCTTTAAAAAAAAATAGAATAGAGGTGAAGTAGAAATTGAAACCTAATTGGATTATTTTCACCTGTGAATGGAATAATCAGAGCAACTATTAAAAAATAGGAATTTTAAAGACAATAAGCAAAAGCAGTTTTATGGGAGGATCTTTCAAGTGAAGGTATGTATGTGTGTGTGTGAGACAGTTGCACGTGTTTGCAATGAATAAATACAGCGAACATCTTTGAGTAGACAACGGAGGATCAGTTTTGGTTAGGGTCATCATTTTTGCTGCTCTGTCCTTAACAGTCCTGGTTTTCAGATGTTGCCTCCTGATTTAGCATTTGACCCATTTAAAAAAAAAAAAAAACTAGGTCTCAATAGTAATTCCATTAAAGTAAAGTTGGATAAATTTGGTAGATTTTCAGTTTTCTCTTCTAGCTTCTACCATGGTCAGGTCTAGTAGTAGGTCAGACATAACATTGAATATACTTGCTCTTTAAAGTCTATTGTACCATATTGAGGCCGGCGCCGTGGCTCACTAGGCTAATCCTCCGCCTAGCGGCGCCGGCACACCGGGTTCTAGTCCCGGTCGGGGCGCCGGATTCTGTCCCGGTTGTCCCTCTTCCAAGCCAGCCCTCTGCTGTGGCCCGGGAGTGCAGTGGAGGATGGCCCAGGTGCTTGGGCCCTGCACCCCATGGGAGACCAGGAAAAGCACCTGGCTCCTGGCTCCTGCCATCGGATCAGCGCGGTGCGCCGGCCGCAGCGCGCTGGCCGCGGCGGCCATTGGAGGGTGAACCAACGGCAAAGGAAGACCTTTCTCTCTCTGTCTCTCTCTCTCACTGTCCACTCTGCCTGTCAAAAATAAAAAAAAAAAAAAATAAAGTCTATTGTACCATATTGATAAGCCACAAATTGCAAGATGCATGTGTATACTAGGCTGCCAGTTACAATTATAAACAGTTACATATTGAATATTTGTGAAATTATGCAGGAAATTGATGCTGAGCTATCCTGCCACGGAGTATATACAAGGGGTCTTTAGAAAGTTCATGGAAAATTCCTATGGGAAACTGCATAGGTTTCACTTTTAACATTTTAATTTCATTTTCCCATAGACTTTTTGAAGTACCCTCATAGAGATAGTCTCAATATTTGTTATAGTATTTTTGTCACTTGTTGAATGCTATAAGCTATAACTTAATTTACTTTGCAACAAATCCTTTTGATGGCGATAATTTTTCATGTGTAGTGAAAAGGACTTCATTTTTGTTCCTTTATAAAATAGATGATGAGTGTGTGACACCATCTTTGTCAGCTTTTATTTTCCATGATAGAGATCATAGTAATATTAATAACCACATGAGGTCTAGAACCATAAGGATATTCTCCAGCAGTGAGCAATTAAGAACACTTTGCCTAAAAGTGACAATTTAGCAATGCAAATATAGGTGTGTTTTACATTACTTTACCAAGTATGGCTTCTTTTTTGTGTTGTTTTTTTTTTTTAAGATGTATTTATTTATTTGAAAGTTAGAGTTAACACAGAGAGAGGCGAGGCAGAGAGAGAGAGAGAGAGAGAGTGAGTGAGTTTTCCATCGCTGGCTCATTCC